>NC_058131.1:66813446-66839095 GCF_016433145.1 Gracilinanus agilis | reverse complement strand
TATATATATATATATATATATATATATATATATATATATAAATAGTTGTCTGTGTTTTGGTTCCTAACCTTGATCTCCTAGAATCCTATAGTTTTCCAAAGGACTCAGCTCATGTACAAACTCTTATTCCAAACTGTTCCAGTTATATTTCCCTTTTTTGCTGTTGTTTAGTCATTTTAGTTGTGTCTGAATCTTTGTGACCCAATTTGGAGTTTTACTGGCAAAGAATTAGAATGGTTTTCCATTTCCTTCTCCAGCTCATTTGACAGATGAGGGAACTAAGACAAATAAGTTTAAATAATTTGTCCAGGGTCACACAGTAAGTGTCTAAGGTCAGATTTGAAATCAGGAAAATGAATCTTTCTGTCCTTCAGGACTCTATCCACTGTGCCACCTAGTTGCCCCTTATATTTCTCTATCCACCTTCAAATTATATTCATATTTATTTTCCTGGGGGTATGCAGAACTCTATGAAGTGGAATGCATGCTCTTTGAGGGCAGGGATTACTTCAGCTTTGTCAAAATGCATTACTTAGCACAGTGTCTGAAACATATTTCGGCTTCAATGGATCTGAAATCCTGCTGCTGTGAACAGTTTTTCCATTCATGTAAATTATAATGTATTCAGGTTTTCTCATCCTTTGTGATTTTGATACATAGTCTTACAAAGACATCTGATAGAATAGCCCTCCAACCAGCTCAGATGTCTCCCTACAGGTATTTTTAAAAAAATATATTTTGAAGCTACTTTGATTAAGAGGTGTGTGACTAATAAATGTCTCTTGAGCCCAATTGAGTTGAGAACTGGTATTGAAATCACACACACACACACACACACACACACACACATATGTACATATTTTTATTACAGACATTTCCTCATAAACTTGTGAGTAGGGCAGAGTAAATATCATTAACCACATTTTACAGCTGAGGAAAGTGAGGCTCAAATAATTAAGTGGTTTTCCATAGTCATACAGCTAGTGTATTCAATCTAATCTCATTTCTATAATCCTGAAATGACCGCAGAGGCAAAAGACAGACAAAAGACAAGACAATTGTGGTTCATAGGTGAAAGAAATAATTACTATAATTATTAGTGCCATGTACTTATGGACAAAGAGCAGTGAGGGATTTCAAGAAGTCCATAAAGGATACCTTTAGGGAACCAGGCTAGAGGTATCCACATGGCTATTTTTCCTGGTGACAAATTCTTGATCTATATCAAATAGGAGACCTGCCATCTATCCTCAGACAAGAATCAATCAAGAGGGATGAATGCTTGATATATTTTTTTAAGATCTCCAGTGAAACCAAATCCATGATCTCCTTCCCAGTGGTTAACAACTCTTATTCAGGGAGTAATTCAAATTTAACTTAAATCTCCCTTGCTGCGGTTTAAGTCTAGTAACTCTTTTTCCATATGAGTAAAGACAAAGCCAAGTTCATCACCTTCCAGCACAGAACAATCATTCCTATATTTGGGAACTATTATTCATTCTGCCCAAGTCATCTAAGTTCTTTTATCCATTCTTCAGAGTACCAAATTTCAACCTTTCATCTCTTTATGTTTCAGCCTAGAAAATGCTACATTTTTTTTCATGGCATGCTACCCAAAGCCAAGTATTACACTTTTAGTAACTTTATCAGCACCAAGGATGGGGATCTACTTTCACTGAATTATGGAATATTGCATGGTCTTAGCCAAGCTGACTAGAGGCAGCAAGGTTCACAGAGGCCAGAGACCTACTGTAAGAGCAGAGATGTCTGGTCTGACACTGAATAGCTAGATAACCCTGGGCTTCTCAATTCAATAACAGCTTATTAAGTATCTTCCCTTTGTGACCACACACTTCAAATGAGACTGTTTTCAGTTGAGTCATTTTGAGGAAACTCTCTTTTGGGAATTACCACCAGAATGGATGACATCATCAATTCCATGTCAAAGACATAGGTTTAATGATGTTGAGGCTTAGTAGATACTAATTAACCCCACTGTTCTCACTTAACTCACTCTGAGAATTTGAGTAAGACACAACAACCCTGCTACATCTTACCATCCTCAACTAGGAAATACAATCGGATAATAAGTCCAGTATTTGAAATCTTACTTTGATATAAAGAGAACACTTAGCAAAGTGCTACACAGATGGGAGTTTTTATTTTTATTTATAATTCTATATGACTACATGATCATAAGTTAATGCAACATGCATTTGTATAAATAAATATGTATTTGATTAATAACTCCTCTGCTTAAGGAAGGGCAGCCAATGATAACAAACAAAAGCTTTCGGATAAAAGCCAGCAATTCCTTTTTAAGAGAGAATTGTGTGCTGCACTGTAGCTAGGGAAAAGCCTGATAATTAATCAGTCAGTGGCCCATTTCTTCACCTGGGGAGAAAAACATTTACCTGTGTCACAGAGATAATCATTCTAGAGTATGACCACAGGACACAAAAAGTGCTGTTAAAAATAAATATAAAAAATCATGCCAAGGCCAGGAGGAGGGTGAGTTTTTATCCCTAAAGGTCTTTAAAACTAAGAAACCCCATGTGTCTAGACTACCATAGATGATGTTCTGATTAGATACAACAGTTTGAAATAAATGACTTTACAAAGAAGCCTCCAGGCTTGTGAACCCATCTTAGTTCATTGATTTATTGCTTGCTCACTTTGAAAGAGGCAAGTTGAACATGCATTCAGAAAAGGTGATGGCTCTGGTACTGTTGGGCAGGAAAGTCAGAGGACCTGAGTTCAACTCCAGCATCTACCATTTAATAGCTATGTACCTTTGGGCATGTCACTCAAACTTTCTGGAATTTATATCACTCTCTTACATAAAGAACCTGGAATTATTATGTCTCAGGATCTCTTAAAATTACAAGCCTATATAGTTTGCAGTATGAGTAACAATTAAAAAGCAAAATAAATCTTGAGGGATGAAAAAATGATGGGAAGGGTTGGATATGATCATGGCTATTAAACAGAGTCATATCCCATGATAAACTCATAAAGAGATGCTAGAATATAGAATATTAAGGCTGGGTAGGTCTTAGAATATAAAAGTTGGGGGAAACTTCATAGGCTGCCTGGTTAATTTCTTGATGCTTCAGGAAGTAAACTGAATTATCGAAGCCACACAAATATGTTTAACCATTTCCCCTGTTGTCAAATGAAGGGTTCTTTCAACTTTACCATCATATTATCCATCCATCCATCCATTCATAGACATATCTATATTCATATCGATCTCTCTATCTCTATTTATATTCATCCAAATATCTATATAGCTATACTTCTATCTAGTCATCCACTCATTTATCTATATCTATCTATCAGTCTATTTTTATTATCAATTTTTCCATCCTGGTTATGCTTTATTGATGCTAAAACAAAGTAAACTGAAAGAGCACATGTCAGCCTATAACATAAGTACTTGAGTCCTCAGGACATGCCATGTCCTCTCCATAACTATATGGTTGCCCAGTTCTGGAGTTTACACCTCCAAAACATATTTTACTTATATTGCCCGTTGCTACAACCACCCTAGTTTTCACCCATATGTCAACTTTTCTAGAATATCATAATAGATCCTTAAATGTTTTCCCTGCTTCAATTCTACCTTCTTTCCAAATCTTCCTTCACATATAGTTCAAGGAATCTTCCTAATGCACTTCTTGTTCAAACTTCTCTAATAAAATTATTCATTTGTCTTTGGAATTCCTGTGGTGTTCAGTTTATACTCCTGACCCTTGCCTTCACATTCTGATATGAAGTTGCTCCAATCTACCGGTTTAGCTTTTTTCTACCACTTCCCTTCATGTAATCTTCAGTCCAACCAAATTGGAAGACTCTGAATCCTATGTCCTCGTGTTATTGTCTTTGTACTTTTGAAACTTCCTTCCTCCACATTTGAATGGACATTTGCCTTATTTTAATTTTCTGAAATCCTTATATTTCTTCAAGACTCCACTCTAATAGTACCTTCTTCTCCATGTAGTCTTTCTCGACATCCTCTGAAAGAAAATGATATCTTTGTTCTTGAAGTTTTCATAGAACTTTGACCAAGTTGCTTTAGCCTCTATCAGATTCTATTATATGTTTGGTAGGAAATATGCCTCGGAAGATTAGATTAAGAGCTAGAAAGAATATTAGATTTTATCTAACTCAACTACTTTAATTTATAAGTGAGGAAATTAAAGACTACAGAAATAATTCATATTTGCCTCTAATTCTACACACACACACACACACACACACACACACACACACACACACAAAGTGACCATTCAACAATAAACTATATTTTTTCATTTATCATTTATCTTTTATACTTAGACCAAGGATTCTTTGTGCATGTGTATCTATATGTGTGTGTGTGTGTGTGTGTGTGTGTGTGTGTGTTCATATTGTGTGTTGGCAATCTAGTGAAACCTACAAACTCTGTCTCAATATGATGATTTTAAATATTTGAAAGTGACAATTAAAATAAAGATTTTTTTTTCCTTAACCAAGTCCATGGACCCCTACCCTCACCCCTGGACTATATACAGAGTCCTTATAATGTTCTGAAAATAGATTAATAACCCTGGACACCAAGCCCAGCTAAGGGCCATGTATTGGACAGACGTTTTAATAAAGATCCTAATTTAAATGATTGCATTATAAATTGTATATTTCCTCCCTTCTTCTAGCAGAATATATTATAAGTACTAGGAACTCAATAAGTGCTAATTTAATGTTGATATTGATATTCATTTTCCTAAATAATGCAATATGTTATATTTAAGTATTAATTATTATTTGAAATAATAGATTATGTAACCATCCAATTGCAGATCTCAGATTTCAATCTGGCAGAGAATTTAGGAATCACTGATCCTAAGCCACTGGTGTATTCCTGAAGGAACTGAGACCAAAGAAGTTTAATGACTTGCCCAGTGTCACCCAATGAGAATAAGCTAAACAACTCATTTTAGGATGAAAAGTAAAATGTGTAATAACTTTAAACCATTTAAATGAAATAATTAAAAATAATGGGGTTACTGTGTTTGAATTAGATTTCAAAGTATGTTTACATTAATTGGGACACGCTTACTAGGTTGGAAAAGTGTGTATCGTTGGAAAAACTGTGCTCTCTAGCACTTTATCATCAAGAAAATTCTAGAAATAAGCTTTGCTGATGCTCTTCAAGTAAACAAACTATAGAATCAATAAATTTGTGCTTTGTTCTACCTCTGATCTGGCTTCTAATATGCGCAATATATGAAGGAGGAGAGAGCAATAGATGTCCAAATTGGTTTGAATATTGGCTACCCCACTTTCTAGGTAGATGACCTTGGAAAAATAACTTGAACTCTCTGACCCTCAGTTTTCACACTTGTAAAATGGAGATATGTAGAAAAGGAAAGGGCTTAGACATGTGATTTTATTTGTATGAGGAATAAGATTTAGAGTTAGAAGGGATCACAGGAGTAAACTATTCTAAGCCCCTCATTTTTATAGAAGAACAAAAAAGAAGCCCCAACAGTAAAGTAACTGGTCCAACATCACAGTTGTTAAATAACAGATCAAGAATTTGAATGTAGTTCTCCTAATTTAAGAGCCAATGTTACTTATACTGCATTATCCTGAAAATTACTTCAAGCTTTACTTACAGAAAAAAGTGATGTCAAAAGGATTCTGACCTCACTGATATATATCAGAATCCTTTTAACGTCACTTTTCACTTTTCCTGTAAATATATATGTATATATTTATAAATAAATGATATAATTATAAATAAATTAAAATATAAATAAAAATATATATTTATCTTTAGAATTTCCAAAGGAGTAAGATTTGATTGATGGAAGCTTTCCTGCTGTGATTCATATTTCAATCCCTCTACCACTTGGTAGAAGAATCTGAGAGTTGATATAGAGTAAACATCTATCACCCTCAATCAAACCTGGTGTTGAGCCTCTCAAAACATAGTTAGACTAATGATCCTCAGGATACAGGCAAATACTCTAATAAGTAGCCCAATCCTTTTTAGAGAGGTAGGGACTATCTAATCATGATATCTATTGGCCTAGCCTTTAAGAACCCAGAGCCACCTCCACATCATGCTGAGGCATCCAAGGGGACCTCACTAAGCAGATGATTAGCAAATTGAACATTTTACTCTCATATTAAGGAAGGCAACTGTTTGTGGCCCCTGGGGGTCCTGCCCAAACTACTCTGGAATCCTTGAATCAATTCAGCAGTGCTGGCTTAAAGCTATAACAGCCTAATTTAAGTATAAAAGCAAATTTCATAAGGACAGAACCACTTTTATTAAAGGAGGTCAGTGGAAATGGCACCCAAGCGACAGTGTGGATATAGCAGAGGCAGTTATAGGGATGGCAGATGACATGATCTATGTGTGTGGTCAGATACAGATCTGCTGCTGAGAATTTCCTAAGGAATCTTATTGGGAGGATAAGATGGAAAAATTGCAGCCAACACCTTCTTCGACCTCCATCTAAACATCCCTCCAATACAAGGTCATAGCAAGAAGGGACTGTCACATCTCAGTAAGCATCGGGGTTGGCACTTCTGCAATAGACTTGATTATTTCAGCCAAACTCATTTCTTGTTCAATTTGATTTGAAAATTAAAGTTGTATTAGTGCAATTTCTCACATCTGATATGATGTGAACTGCATCCTTAATACAGCTTTCTGGGAAATTCAGCTTCAGCTTGAAGAGAGCATCCTCAAGTGTAGGGTATCATTGCTATAACTACAGTTAGCATCCTAGCTAGCTTAATTGACAAAGGTTGCTCACCATTGAGAGTCCACAGAGAGCAATGTAATATCCTCTGAATAAAAATGAATGGTCATGGTTCATTAAGTTTCACATAAAATCATGGACATATTTTAAAAAGATGATATCAACATTTTCAATATAAATCAAGTTGTGTCACTCCTCAGCTCAAAAATCTTCAGTAGCACCCTGTTGCCTTATTAGTAAAATATGTTTTCCTTAGCCAAGGATTAAAAACCCTCAATAATTTATTTTTTATATCATCTGTCCAGATTTTAATTATTCATTACTCCTCCTCCTTCTCCTCCTCCTCCTCTTCCTCTTCCTCCTTTTCCTCCTCCTCCTCCTCCTCCTCCTACTACTACTACTATTACTACTTCCACAAATACTACAACTACCACTACCACTACCACTGCCACTACTCCTACTACTACTCCTACTCCTACTCCTACTCCTACTCCTACTGCTGCTGCTGCTGTTGCTGCTGCTGCTAGTACTGCTATTACTAGTACCACTATTACTATATTTGACTCCCCCACTTTCTAAGTGGATACCTCAGGAGAAATTATGTCCCTCAACCTATAAGTCCCTCAGTTTCCACGTGTACAAAATGAAGATATTATAATGAACACAATACAATGAGGAAAAATGTTTCTAAACATTAAACAATTATGTAGAAAAAGAGAAGGAGCTGGGTAAAGTGATTTACAATATTGTTTTATTTTTACCTAATAACAATACTGGAAGGTTGGTGATATTAGTATAGTTAATTAGTATTTTATAGATAAGGACCCTTATACAGGAAAAGATTAAGTGACTTGCCCAGGATGACATAGCTAGTGAGTGTTTGAAGGTAGATTTGAATTCAAAGCTTTCTGACTACTCCAGGTACCTTGCTCACCACACTTCACCAACTAACTCCTTCTCTGCTTTGAAATCTACACCAGTACAGTAGCTAGTATTTTTTGGTCTTCATTTCTCTGCTCTTCTTGCTCCCCATATCTACAATTTTCTTCACTCTTTTCTTTACCTACAGAATTGCTACCCATCAATTAAAATGCCATTCATAAGCTAAAATATCTAGGAAACCTCATTTAACCCCACCAAAATGGTAATTTTTTTTCTCCTTTGAATCTCAGTCAGCACATTTTTTATCTATATCCTAAATTATTATCAACTTGTCAAGAACCATATGTTATCTCATCTTTTTAACTTCCATAACAATTCTCTGTATATGGTAATACACACACACACACACACACACACACACACACAGGAGAATGGAAAAAGAGAGAGACAGAGACAGACAGAGACAGAAAGACGTGGAATTTATGAAAGATTTATAAACGAGATATTTATGAGATTAAAGATACAAAAAAGACCTCCACAATTCAAAATGATAGGTTAAATTAAAGTTGATGATATTTAATTAAAATAATTATAGTTGTGCATGTTTATAGGGATGTTTCCATATATATGTACATATATGCATGTATAAATGCATATATACATATATACATACACACATATGTACTTTTTTCATCACATTTGGTTGAAACAAATCCACTTCACAAGTTCAAGATGAGGAAAATGTAACTAGTTGTGTTAGTCATTATTCCATCATGTCCAACTCACTTAGGGTTTTCTTGGCAAAGATACTAGAGTGGTTTGCCATTTCCTTCTTCAGTTTATTTGTCAAATGAAGACACTGAGGCAGAGTTAAGTAAATATCTGAGGTAGAATTTGAACTAAGGAAGTCGAATCCTCCTGACTCCTGGTCCTGTACTCTATCCACTGAGAAACCTAGCTTCTCGGCTAGACAATGATACATCTGGGTGTCAGGGGAAACCTGAGCGGTTTTTAGTTACTCATCACTTAGCAATAGATGAGAGATAGTAATGAGGTGGCCCTGAAGAAAGAGACCAGAGTGGACTTGGCAGCACGAAGATCTGAGTTTTAAGTATACTGTCTCAGATTTGACCAGCTATTTGACTGGACATGTTGCATAATTTTTCCTCAGTCTTTCAAGTCAATAAGTGAATACTAAGGACTTACTAAGTGCTAGACTAATATTAGGTAATAATAATAATAATAATAATAATAATAACCTCCTGATTTCAAGGAAGTTATTTTCTAATAAAGGAATGCAATGCATAAAAGGAAGTTGGAAAGGTGAGGAGATTAGGGGAAATACATATATATATATCCAGTCTCGTGGGGGTGTGATGAACAAGATCAGATTGAAGAGCGGCAAGAAATAAAAAGATGGCTGACCAATCTGAGGGAGAAGATGGAGGGGCTGAAGGTTTCCTTTTCTGTAAACTTGAAGGAATAACATCAACTCAAGGGATTATTATGAAGATCATTTGAGACAATCTATGCAAAGGACTTTGTAAATCAAAATCTTATATAAATACGACCTATCATGAATATGATTGTTGTTATTATAGTAGTGGTTGTGGTTTAATTACCACATTTCAGTTATGTTGTAAGGAAAGTTCCTGTTTAGGTAAGGATATGGACTATGTAGCCTCAGAGACCCTTTCCAAATATGAGTCTGAGATTCAATGTTGTAAATGTTATTGTTGAATAGTTCAGTGATGACTCCATTTGGGGAGTTTTCTGAGCAAAGATACTATAATAGTTTGCCATTTCCTTCATTTTACAGATGAAAAAATTGAGATAAACAGGATGAAGAGACTTGCCCAAGGTCACACTGCTGGAAATTTTCTGAGGCCAAATTTGAACTCAGGAAGATTAGTCTTCCTCATTCCAAGTCCAGCACTCCATCCACTCACTGAACCACTTGGCTACCATTGTAGTTATGGATTGCTTCATTTATCTCAGTAATATCAAGAATAACAACATGAATAAAATGCATGCATAATAAATGCTTTTAAATTATCTGGCTTCTTCCTTTTCCATATAAGGTCAAGTTAGAGGATTTTTAAAGTCCCTTCCAGCTCTGAATTTGATGAAGATTATGGTACTGGGAATTATCAGGGTGACTTTTGATCTATTGTTTGTATTTGAAGAGAAATGACCTTGGACAGGATATTACACTTCTCTGATCTTCAGTTTCCTCAGTCATAAAATGGATCTAATAACAATCCCACTCCCTATCTTGATAGACTGTTGTGAAGAAAGTGTTTTGCAAACCGTGAAGCCATGTAGAAATATGAGCTATTATTAAGACTGACTGTGGTGTTTTGAAGTGCCTTACTATTTTTTTGCTCCTGTATTTTTTTAAGTTGTTATATGAATATGTTGTAGAAAATGAAATCCTGGTCATCCATATACTATTTATCTGTACAATCACAGGAGAAAAGACATCTAGGAATCAGTAAATCATGGAATCATGAAAGGAGCTAAAAGAGGAAAATGATGAATTCTACTCTATTTAAAGAAGTCAAACACAAACTTAGAAAGATGACTTTTTCTTTTGCCAAACTAGAGTGAAGGAGCCATATTGCATTAAAAAAAAACATTAAATCTACAAAAATTATAAAAATCCCTCTAAGTTGAACATAGAAATAAACATCACCTCTCACTTGAATCTAGAATGCTTTCTAGATGACTATTCTTTAGTAATTGGGCATACTGATATATTGGATAAACTTAAGTTCCAGTGGTTCAAAGGTAGATTATTCACTTCTCACCTTATTTTGGACCCTTCTCCAAATTTGTTACCCCATCCTTCAGGTGAGGGAGTCAGATTAAATGTTCTCTTAGGCTCCTTCCAGTTCTATAATTAGATATTCCAACATTCTAATAATGTCTGTTTCCAACCAATTCTAATGACTCTTCATTAGTTCCCTTCTACCACTAGTATTCAGCTTTGTAATATTATTTTCCACTTATAATATTGTTTTCTAAAGGCTCTTCCAGCTTCTAATATCTCTAATATTTTGATATAACATCTCTTTTAGCCCCAGAATTTGATATTTAGAGTTACCTTTCAGCTTTGGCCTAAACTCCTTACTCTATCATTTAGTTGTTTATTATTTATTTCTCTACTACTGAATTGATAGGTAAAGCATTTTGCAAATTTCAAAACATCAAAAATAAATGTGAATTATTATCATTAGTGGCAATATCTGGTAAACAAAACAGAAGTCACCAACGTAATATGTTATAAGGTTGGTAATTTTTTCGGTTCATTTTTTTTCCTTTAGATTTAACTTATTCAAGTAATTAATTAAAGATGACAGAACGAGAAGGTTGGTTGCCCTAAAGACCTGCTGCATTTTAACAACAGGTCTATTTTCCAAAAGCCAACAGTAGTAAAAAAAAATGTTAGGGCTAGAAGATATTTAAGGAAAAGTTTGTAAAAATCCAGAGCTACTTGAGAGCATAACCAGTCTAAAATACAGTTTTTTTCTTCATGGCTACTCCATTATTTTTCAACCATTCCACACATCCCTTGTAGCATCAACATTTAATTCGTGATAATTAAAGCTAATGTTTAGATATCACCTACTATGTGCCAGGCATATGCTTAAGTATTTTCCAATTATTTTCTCATTTGATCTTTACAGCAATCCTGGTACTTAGGTGCTATGTTATTCTCATTTTAAAGAAGAGAATGCTGAAGGAAATAGAGGTTATGTCACGAAGCTACTGAAGTACTTAAGGCTAAATTTGAATTCAAGTCACTACCAAATTGCCATTACTGCCATTAGAGAAAGTTCTAAACTTGTCAAAAAAGACCAGGATGCCTCAGCCATTCACCAGTGGTATAACCCCAGGCAAGGTATACAATCTTTTCCCATCTCAGTTTACTAATCTATAAAATGGGGAGAATTATAGCACCTATCTCATAGAATTGTTCTGATGTTCAAATGTGACTCTTGCAATAAAGTACACTGTAAATCTTAAAGCGTTCTGTAAATACTAGCTATTATTGTTTAGAAAAAACAATTTTATTAAGGGATTTATATAAGTTGTAGAACCACACACATTTAGCCCTAAAGGTACCTTCTCGATTCAACTCGCTAATATTACACATCAGAAAAATTAGATAAAATGGCTTGCCCAGAGTCATACAGCTAGTTACTAGCAGCATCAGAATTAGAATCTAGGCCTTTTGATTTTTAGTTCCAAGCCATATCCATTATACCTCCCCAGATTTATCAGTGAGAAACCAGGCAGAGCTCGATTAAGGAGATAAAAATTCTGCAGTCCACCTAAAGCTGATTTTTTTTCCCCTCACATAAGAGAAAATGGTCTAGAAATTGCATGCCAGGTAAGAAAAGGATAGAAGACGTGCTTCTCGGTAAACTCTAAAGCAGGAGATTCTTTGGCTCATAAAGCACAGCATGGGAATGGGGTAGTGGGAGGCCTGACATGATTCTGCATGAGCTGCCTTGCATTTCAAAGACACACAGCTCTCAGCCTGCAAGAGAACACTAATGCCTACTGAAGAATGATCCAGCATTTACAGCTGAGGATGGCTGAATAGAGAGAGTCTAATGTTTGTAATAGTGTAGACGAGGTTAATCAAAATTACAAATGATTAGCACATTTTAAAGGGGGGAAACACCCAGATATTATTAACAGGAAACTTGTGATTGTCAGTGTAAGATGAGAAACCATCTTTTGCTTGAGATTTCAGTAAATGAAAGTAAAATGCACTAGGCTATCTGCCTGGTTCATTCAGTCACCAGCTCTGATAAAAACTACTCCAAATAGATGTGAATGGGCCCTAAATTATGCCGTAATAGAATGTCAGAGCTTTACCTTATTGATTATCTATGGTAGGGTTTCTAAATCTGTGTGTGTGTGTGTGTGTTTGTGTGTGTTTGTGTGTGTGTGTGTGATGGACCCCTTTGGCAGTCTGGTAAAGTCCATGGATCCCTTCTCAAAAATATGATTTTAAATTCATACAATAAAATAAGTAGAATGAAAAAGGAAATCAATTATTTTGAAA
Source organism: Gracilinanus agilis (assembly GCF_016433145.1). Classification (NCBI taxonomy): domain Eukaryota; kingdom Metazoa; phylum Chordata; class Mammalia; order Didelphimorphia; family Didelphidae; genus Gracilinanus; species Gracilinanus agilis. Next base: position 66,826,375 of record NC_058131.1, on the reverse strand, counting down.
CAGATTTATCAAAATATTAAAAAAAAAAGTTCATAGAACTCAATTTAAGCACACTTGATCTATAGAGTCAAATCTCTTCATTTAAAAGAAAAGGGAAATAAGGGTCAAAGCAGAGGGTCAGGGTAAATTAGTATCAAAGCAGATATCAAAATCTGATCTCTTTATTCTTAATCTAGTACTTCTCCTAATGGATATATAGGAAAAATAGACATATACATATAAATATGAAAATTGAAGAAATTTAGAGCAAGAACAGACTTTAAAACAAAAAAATAGAGCTAGAATGGATCATAAAACCTAGAATATTAGAAAAGGAAGAAATTATAAATACATAGAATGTTTGAACATAGCATATATTATTTAAAGTTGAAGAGAACTTAAATATAGGATGCCAGACCTGAAAGAGACCATAGAAGTTAGGAAGTTAGAATATAAACCATAGAATTTTGGAGCCAAAAGAATCTTATAATACAGGGTATCTCAAAAAAACACCCTGTATTTAAGCTTCAGCTTAAAACTGCATGACAGCATTTGTAAGACTGTATAATACAGGAATGTAGATGTGAGAATTTGAGTCTTTAGAGACAGAAAGGGCCTTAGAAGATATCTAGTCATTTTTACAAATGAAAATATGGTGATCCTTAATACTAACCTCGGTTCTTGGCTTTCTTAATTAGGCATGGTCTTTCAACCATTTTTTATCCCTGTTCACAACTGGGTAGACTGAAGCATCTTCATTTTGCAAACTTATAAGGTAGACTGATACAGAGAAGGGGGGACCATGATGGTGAGAAAACTCAAATCCAATCTATATTAAGAATCCATGCCTCAGAAAAATCCAGATCGATTAATTCCCAAGTTTCTTTAAAACTCTAAAATTTGATGACTCAGTAAAAATAATTAACTTAAGGATAATGCCTCTTTTATGTTTGGAAGATAAGAAAATATCTAAAAATATTTCCTTTTTTTTAAAATTCCTACACTGAAACTCACTCAGAAAGGAAATGCTATTATATTTCTGTTAAGCAAGAGAGTGACACTGTGGCTACTGAAATAAAACACTTTGTTTTTACCTATGCCAGTGTTACTTTCAAAGACAGGGAAACAAAGTAAAAAATTAATTTTCTGGCAGAAGTATCAAGGTTGAAAGTTTCCCTTCAAGCTGCTCCCAGTTTATAAAATCATCTATGAAAATGTGAGTTGAAGACACTGGCCAGGGCTATGTCTCTGAAGTACTAGATTAAGTCAGAGATTTGCCTGGTTGAGTAATAAGCATGAAAAAAGTAGTTTAAATGGACCATAAGCTAAAATGGGGACCAACGTGGTGATGAAACCTAAAGTACACTTTTTGAGTTCCATTAACAGAAGGATCTGATAAAGGACAGGACTTGGGTTTGAATCCCAGATCTGCCACTTACTCTGTGACCCTTAGGTAAATCGTTTACACTCCCAAGGCCAAAATTTTGTCATTTGTAAATTGAGAAAATTGGACTCGATGTTTTCTAACTTCCTACCTAGAATGCTGCTAAATTCTCCTTCAAATTCTATGATATCACAACTTATGTTCCATAAAGGTGCTACTATATTTCTCTGCTCCAGGCAGACCACCTAAAGAGGATTGAGTAAGAGCTGGGTATTACTTGGAGAAGATGGAGCTGGTCCAGAGGAAGGCTTCAAGGATAGAAGATGGTTGAGTGGGTCAGGTCTGTAAAGCATTCCTTATGGAGACCAACTTAAGCTTGGAAATGAAACTTGGGGGGGAAAAAGGCTTGGGAATAGAAGAAAGTAGGTTGGGCATCTTTTAGCTTTTCTTTGTATCCCCTGTTTCTGACACATAATCCATGCTTAATAAATGCCAGTTGATTTCCAATAATTGACAGGCTATTAAGGAGAAAAGGGAAGATTTATTTTATTTTTATGTCCCCATTTCCTACTATAATGCTTTCATAAAAATTTTTGCTGAACTGAATTAAATTCTGCCAACATTCCTGTTAGTATACCCAAAACCAATAGGAAAAGTTCATACAGATATAGATTGAAGTTCTATATAAAGTAACATTTTTGCCTTCGACACAGCATATCTCAAACTTTACTTATTATCTCTCTCAAATGCCTGCCACTCCTAAACCTCAGAATCATCTTGAATTCCTTCCTCGATCTTACCTGCAATATCTAATAAATGTCCAAGGCAGCTTATCTCTACCTTCCCAATATCTCTTAGATCTATCCCTTTCTCTCTACTGGCACTAATACCATCTTAGTCCAGGCCCTCATCATCTCTCACCAAGACTACAAATCTCCAGCCTGTAGTGTGATTTTCCCCCTTTAAGCTTACATCTATATATTTTTAAATTTCATCTCATTTTTGACCCACTGCTCCAGGTTGTCAAATTGCAATTAACATATTTTTAAAGCTTCCTGAAATATCCTGACTTGGTCTAATGTTTCTGATCTCCACCCAGGCCAGTGGCTTCATCACACATTTTCATAGATATCTATATAAACCAAGATCATCTTAAAGGAAAACTTTCAATCTTGATACTTCTGCCATTTCTGGCAGCTTTTTTTGTTTTCTTATCTTTGCAAATAACATCGGTACAGATAAAAATTAAGTATTTTATTTCAATAGCCATAGTGTCATTCTTTTATAGGACCCTCCTAAATCAAATTCCCTAATATCTTTCTCTTTCCTTTCCAACCTATCCTTTGTACATCTGTAAAAATCATCTTCCTAACTCACACTTCTGACTGTTTAATATTCTGGTTTGTTTTTTTTTTTGGTCAGGACCCTTGATTCTACTGCTGTAGGGAGCTCCCAGGTGAGGAAAGCCTCTTTATTATGTAGATTTGCATCTTCTTTATTACCTTATAGAACTGCTTGGGGCACTAAGAGGTTAAATGATTTGTCTAAAGTCAAATAACTACCATGTGTCAGAGAAAAACTGAATTTATATTGTCTTCACTCCGAAGCCATTTTACTATTCATTGAACCATACCGCTCATTAGCCATCTCAAAGCTTTGGTCAGAAACTTTTTTTTAAAATAAGTAAAGCCCTCGTCTATGATTGTTTCCATGTAGGAATAGAATAAAAGAAACAAGCATTTTTTTAGTGCTACGTACAGGACTCTGAGCTAAGAGTTTTACAAATATTATATTATCTTCATAACAATCCTAGGAAGTACGTCCTATAATTATCTCAATTTTACAATGAAAGAAACTGAAGTAGGCAGAGGTTATTTATCATGTCCAGGATCCCACAGCTAATAAGTATATGAGGTTAAATTTGAATTCAGATCTTCCTGACTACCAGCCCAGCACTGGATGGAAAAATTGGCCCACCTGGCCACTTTTAGGGAAGGGAGCTTCCCACAGGGAAAACAGCCTTCTGCCAATGCAGATGGGCAAACCTTCTGCAACTTACAATCTTAAAGATTTGCTTGTAGATAAATCAGAATATGGTGAGCACAAGAGCTTATATTTATTGAGTTAAAATCAATTATCCTTCATAATGTTTTTTACAAATATCGTATTTGATATCCATAACAACCTTAGAAGTTATTTAGAACAATTATTATCTCCATTTCATAAATGAGGGAATTGAGGCTCACCGAAGTTAAATGACTTCCATACTGGTTACTCAGAAAAGACTGAAAAAGAATTATTTTAGAATTTAGAATTTTAGAATCTAAAGTTCTTTTTACCATATCACTCTGTTTTTCTTGCTGCCTTCTAATATAATACTTTTCAACCAATATAATTCATAGGACTGGCTGGCTTATGACCGGGAGATCTATTGCCAGAATATTTAAATTGTGGAATAACAAACCATCCTATGTGGAGCAGAACACTCACATATGGCAGAGGTCTAAGAGGAGAAGCAAGACTATGAGAATCTCACTCAGCCACACTGAACTATTCAAATCAAAGCTTCTTTCTGAAGAGTTTTAGGTAAGGAAAAGGTACCCAAGGGGTGGTTTACAGATGAAAACTATGAGGAAATTATTGTAGCCTCAAGAGAGAAAATATATGACAAGAAACTTTGCCAACCTTTTAGTACTGTATAAATGTTAATGATGATTTTTTTTTGGAAAAAAAAATCTGTTTACACAAAATCACTTATTAGGCTATGAATGAATAATTATCTACCTACATATAAATAATTGTGATAAATTCTGCATGCATATGGTTATCTCATGAGTTTAAATTATTACTTATTGAATTTTTTTCATATAACTTCAGGCAACAGTCACTTTGAAAACAAACAAGAGGAACGGCTAGGTTGTTCACCAGATAAAGAGGCAGGCCTGGAGATGGGAGGTCTTGGGTACAAAACTGGCCTCAGACATTTCCTAGCTGTGTATGACCCTAGGCAAGTCACTTAACTCTAATTGCCTAGCCCTTACCCTTCTCTTACTTTTCTTCTCTGCCCTTCTGCCTTGGAATTGATATTTCATATAAATTCTAAGTCAGAAGGTAAGGATTAAAAGAAAGAAAGAAAAAGAAAACAGACAAGAATTTACTTTTAAGAAATTAATTATTTCATCTAGATATATTGTTGTTCAGTCATTTCAGTCATGCCTGACTTTTCATGACTTTTGACAGTTTTCTTGGCAAAGATACCAGAGTGGTTCACCATTTCCGTTTCCAACTCATTTTATAGCTGAAGAAACCAAGGCAAACAGTGAAAAGTGACTTGCCCAGAGTCATATACCTAATAAATGTCTGAGGCTAGATTTGACCTCAGATTTAGGTCCAGTACTCTATCTACTGTACCACCTAGTAATGATGTAATTTTTTTTTCTTTTTTAACCTTTGGGTAAATGCCTCAACATCAAATACTAGTAAGTGCTGGATAAAATTTTCCAAAATTATATTTTACTGTGTAAAGTAACATCTCAACCCCAAAGTGAAATGAATGTTTGAAAATGGAAATGAAAGGGGGAGTAATTTTTCAAAGGCAATAATCCTCTTTAAAACCGACTGACTCTTGAATACTTTACATGCAAAAGGAATAGATGACTTTACTTTATGGAATAATTAAAATAGATGTAAATAAACAGAGAGAGGGGTGTAATTTTTTTTGTTGTTGTGGTGGTGGCGATGGTACTTATTGTATAATGGGCTCAACCTAAACAGTGCTAGAGTAAACCTGATTATTATCCATAAGGATCAGTTAATAAGAAGGACTATTAAAGTTGAAAGGGAATTTAGAGATCAAATAAATGTATATAAAAGTAAATCAAGGAACAACCAAAGAAGTTAAATGTCTTACTTAAGAGTACACTAGTTAATGGTTAATCCATTTCACAGTAGTATTAGGAAATACTTAACATCCTGTTTCATAGATAGAGTTGTCAGTGATATATTAATTCAATGATCTGCCCAAGGACCCAGCAGTATGCTGGAAATGGCTTTGGATTTAGACGAAGAAGACCTGAATTTGTATCATAACCCTGTATGGAGAACTTAGGCAAGTCATTTCAATTCCCTAGAAAATTTCTCTTCTATAGAATAAAAAAACCCTTTTTAAGTCCTGCCCATTTTGTATCCCTTCGAAATCAGTGGAAGAAATCAGTAACATGCCTCCAAAATCTTGAGAGTGCTTCTGGGAGAGAAAAAAAGAAGGGAAAAAAGGAAAAAGGGAAAGGGAAAGGAAGAAAATTCCATTTATCCATGGAAGGAATTTGTACTTTTTTTTAATGTATGACCAATAGTAACTTCTGTGGCATGAGATAATGTAAAATATGACCTTCTTCTGCCATTGATGTGGCAGAATTTGAGGTCTCTATCACACAAATGGAAAATAAATCATTATTTCAGGAACCAGACACACAGAGAAGTGTGTCCTCCAATCCTCATAGAAAGGATACTTTTCTTTACTTTTATCATATGTTTTGCTACTTTTAGCAATGTTTAAGAACTAAAATAAAATATCAGATCAAAACCATCTTCAAGGCATTTTAATATCCTGGGGGTAATTTAATTCAAAGAACAGTAAATTTTGATAGTCTGATTGTATTTTTAAAAAATCCTTCTCTTCATCTTAGCATCCATACTGGGTAACTGTTTCAAGGCAGAAGATCAATAATGGCTAGGTAACTGTGGTTAAATAACTTGCCCAGCATCACACAGGTAGGAAGTGTCTGTGCTCATATTTGAACCCAGGACCTCCTGCCTCTAGAAATGGCTCTCACCTAACTGCCCCAGATTGGGGATGGATGGGGGGGTCTGACTTTAAAAGAGAGGAGCTGAAGAAGTTAAGAAAGAAGATAATTCACTATTTAATTCACAAATATTTATTGTGATGAAAAGAATTCATGAGTGTAATACATTTTTTTAAAAATTAAGTAAATTTCCACTCTCTCTAAAACCTTGTGTACTGGGGAAGATATAAAGAAAAATAAGCCAGAGTTACTGGCCCCAAGAAGTTTACAATCAAGTAATCCGGTAGGAGAGAAGATACATATACACACATCCATAATCTGAGTACAGAATATGATTCATGAGGGAAATTTGGAGCATTTTGAAGGGTCAGAGGATGGAAAGATCATGGCAATGCTAGGAATTAATGATGGGGGATATTATGGAGGACTTAATAAAGGAGGCAGCCTAAAATTTCCCTAGACAGAAATGAGGTAGACATTTCTAGCATAGAGACCAATTATATCATATTATTCTATCATTTTTAGAGTGAGGGGACAGTCTGCAAAGTTAGAATTGTTAAAGTAATCGTAAGTGAATTCAAAATATGTAATTAATGAATCAAGAAGAACTTATTAAGTGCATACTATGTGCAAAGCATAATAAGAAATCAATTGGCTTTCAAGTTATTGAAAGTGCCTGATATGTGATCTTATTAGAGGAAAATAGAATAGTGCCAGCATTTGATACCCTTTATGAACTCAATGAATGCCTTCAAGCTCCTTTAAGGGCCAGAGCAGCCCAGCCCAAAGAATTTCAACTACATGGAAATAGTCTTTCTTTGTGGGATCATTGAGGCAGAATCATAGAATTTTAGATTTGGAATACAGCTTAGCAAACGTCTAGTCAGGGAAATATAAAACAAGAAGAAAAGCTGTAAAACCAGACTTTGGATGACTAAGTGAATCTGATAGTTTGTTCAGGAGCTATCAAACTGACATCACTCACAAGTCCTTATTCTGTAAAAGGATGAAAATAAGTTTGTACTTTTCAGTTAAATAAAATGCCCAGCGAAGAAGTAGTCAGTTTACAAATCACTCAGTCTTATTTTCTACTCAGTTACTTAATACTCACTCCCATAATCCATTTACATTGATTTCTATTACATCAACTCACTATCTATTCCAACACAGTAAAGAACTCAGATGAACTCCTGTACCAATCCTCTGGGAGAACTATTTGCTCAGTTTAAAATACACCAACAAATACACACATAAATAAATATCTACTTAAGACAATGCGTCAGAAAATAGAGCTTTTCTTATTTTTATGACCTAGTTTTAATACGAATTTCCATATGTACTCATTCAGAACTTTTATGAAACTATCCCAACACCAACGACAACATCCAGAAGTGTATGATTTAATTATAAATAGCAATCTCTCTAACACCAAGGGAAAAACAAACGATACTCGCAAATTCAGGACTGAGGATATGCCTCATTTAAGATGTGAGCTCTTGCTAAATTGTTTTATTGCATAGCAATATCAGAAATGGTGTGAAACCAATAGCTATTTACTATTACACTCAAATCTCATATTCGCCAAGTGTTTACCAAGGATCTAACAACTGTTCTCTTTGAAAATTCAATGATTATTCTAGGAGTCTTCAAAATCTCTTGAAATAATGGCCAATAAGAGGATTAGAAAACGAGATGATTAGCCTGACAACAAATTCCCTCCTATTTCCAACTGTATTTTCTTTTGTTTAACTAGTTCCTCCCTTCTGAGTCTGAAAATTATGCTGTTTTTACAAAAGAACGTGCTGGAAAAATCTCTCCCCAAATGAAGGCTTCAGGGAAAACCCCCACTATTTATTTTCTACCTAGACTCCAGCTGTGCCCCCTCCTCAACCAATCTAAAGTTCCAGGATGCCCAAACTTTCTAGTGAACTCCAAAGGTGGTAGGTAATAGGATGTTGAAGGTAAAGAGATCCACGGACTAGAAAGATGTTAATCCTGACAAACTGCCTGAGCATTAGCCTGAACCACAGCTAGATTGAATTCTGTCTCTCCTGAGAGGGCCAGCCAGGCTGGTGGTAACAAAACGTCTTTTCATGGTGCCCTGGAAAGCAGATGGGCCACGGACAGCAAGTTAGGGAAGAGCTTTACTGCCCTCTAGTGTTCATATATATGATCTTCCCTAAAGGAATACAGAATCAGAGTAGGTACAATGCTCTCGATATTGTCAAAATCATTGCAGAAAGCTGTCTAATTACACCTCTCAAACATTTGGTGTGACCCATTCTTTCAAACAGTAGAGACTGGCAATATCTAGCATGGAGAAACTTAAGGGAAAGCTAATTCCTAATTCTTATCTTTCATTTTTAGCAACATTTTCTCAAACTTTCTTTGGGTTAATTAAAAAAAAACACAAAGAATAAAACCCTACAGATTGAAAATTTAATTAATTATAACATTCACAAAATTAGCCAATGTCTCTACTTCATCCCAAATTCATCCGAATTTCAGGGATTAAGATTTTGCCTCAAAAATAGTATCTTCTAAAAATAATTCATCATGAACTTGAAATCATTTTATTTACAAAGTTGATCTTCACAGCACAAAAGGCAACTTCATTAGATGAGAAAAAAACAAATAATATCAGGCTGTTTGATTCCTTAAATCACTTATCCAACCAATTCATTTTTATAGACCTTTTCAATTTAAGCAGAAAACATTTTTTTTGCATCATAAAGAAACTCAAGAAAGTTGACAAGTTAGACACAAAGCTTTGTTAAGTGACATCAATCCCTATGTAGAATTTATATAAAGAAATATTGGGTCTCTGAGAAAATATGTCAAGAAGAAAGGGAAAAAATAGATAAAAGTAAGCTAATGAAACAAACCAAAATCTATCAAATCATCTTCCTATCCTAAAAGTAATAAAAAGTATTTGTTTCCATGTAGATGGAAAATAATTTATAATAGAGAGGAATATTGTAATTACATGTAAAGCCTCAACTGCTAAAGTCACATGAATTCAAGATCAAGGCATACTTTCCTATTCTGTAAAATGAGGGAGTTGGCCTACATGATCCCTAAGGTCTCTCAGAAGCACTATCTTTCTCTGAGTTTCTGAAGCTTAGGAGACTTTGCTAGCAAAAGTATGCCTTGTTAATGCTGCTTAGGTTGGGGAAAACAGAATAGAGACACCAAACTCTATATTAGTTATGCCAAGGCTCCTGAAATGGGGGTCTTGCTGAGATATTTATGTAGTTGTGCTCAAAATATAAGCACTATGAGAGTAAAGACATTTGATATTTGAATGGCATGAAATTGCTTTGCATTCCTCAAAATAACTAAACAATTTACCTTCCAGAAATAAACTATGATAACAACAATAACAAAAAGATAGCCAGGAGATTTAAGCATTTTACAAAGAAGACAGTTGTGGATTTTTTTGATAGTCTCATTTTTTAAAAATCTCAAATCTATAATAGAATTTAATCTTCAAAGTAGAATTATATCTGAAGTTCTGATAAGAAGGCTGAATATAATTCAACTTCTAAAATACAATCAAGATTTAGGCTACTTCAATTAAATGTGAAAAAGTCCATTCTATCACTCAAGCAATAAGAACCATGTTGATTCAACTATCCTTGTTTTGAGTTCCTGTTCCTCAGAACAATTTCTTATTTCTTTCAACTTCTCTATTCTTTCTTTTCCCCACCCTTAAAATCTTTCACTTTTAAATGCCAATAAAATAATTGACCTGTTAATACATGAAAATGGATTGGAGATTTATAATTACAAATATGTGCATATCAGGCTGCACAATATCTCATAAATGAATATACTTAACCATGCTTTAAAAACAGAAGATTCTTATAATTCACACTGGAGCAAATTTTAAATGGCTCCAAATGTGGCTCTTAGTGTGTATTCTAACCACATTCCTCGGTGTTATGCTCCATTTCACTTTAAAATACAAGGTCAATATTTGAGGGCAAAAAAATTTGAAGCTCTTAATGTCAGATCAGAAATCATCATTGCTGTACTTTGGTGAATCATTATCCTGGAGTGTCCCACTTAATGACAACTCGGTGCTTTATTTTGTAACTTTTCTCCCTTTGTTCTCTGAGCATCTCCCTGCATGCACTTGTAAGTACCTTGACAACTTCTATTTTCTTAGTGTTTAGACTCTTAAATATTCTGAGGAATGGTTCCTGGGTTCCTAGAATGAAGGTCAGAGCCCTTCCCTTGCTTCTCTCTGGATTTTTTTTTTTTTTTTTTTTTTTTTTTTTTTTTTTTTTTGTTAAGGACTTGTGGTCTAACATCCTAAAATGTGCTGATGCGGTGCTGTGGAATTTTGGCTTACAATCACACATCTGCATTTCCATTCCCCTAGAAAGCCACGGACTTTCACCATCACTGAGAGGGGATTGGAAACCGCAGTATTAAAGGAATGGCTCTATCTCTATTTCGCATTGATTATTGCAGGATCTCCACAATTAAACACAAAACTTAAAAAAATTAAGTAAACACTAATCAGACATACAGAAGAAACGAAAAGGAGAAAAAAAAAAGTCTGCTTCTTCTAGGCAAGATATCTGTTTGGGGAGAAGGGGGTGGAAACGGTTTCTTCCTCTGGTCAAAATCTCTCTCCTCCATATGAGTTCATGAACAATTGCTTCTCCATTAGCTATGGCTTGTCTCCATTCAACAATTTCATTATTAAATAATTAAAAGCTGTGATTTCTTAATAGCAGCGCAATGGTCCGTGAAATTCCTATTGCATCATCAGCGCAAATCAGCAGGGAGAAACTCTTTGCTTTCCCCCCACCCCATGGACTTTCAGCGCCCAGGATTGTTTCACAGAGTGTAAGGGAGAAGCAGCAGCCCGAGTCTTTAAAACGGACTTTCTGAATAAAAGAAGATCCTGGCAGTGTGCACGAGATTACCAGGAGTGCTTCACCTCTTGGCAATTTCTGCCTCTGTGAAATGGGATTGCGAATACTTGAACTAGCTCACCGACTTTGGGAGGGAAGCATTTTGTAAACCTCACAGCATTTTAGAAATGAGGTATTATCACCATCACCATTATTCCCACTTTTTTTTTTTTTTGGAGGGGACTGCTTTCTCAAAATAATTGATCCCCTCCGGGTAGGTAAATGTTTTGCATAGTCATAATTTTTTCTAAGGGACACAGGGCACTTAGAATAAGGAGTCCCATAGATGCCAACTGGCTCATCCTGGCTCCATCTTCGCCAACTTCATATTATAAAGGTTTCAACAGTAGATGGGCAAATGTGGCCATAGGAAAGCCATTGTATGTGAATGTTAGACTGCCCTTTCTGCTCCTGAAGAACCATGTAGGGAAGATGATTCTGGTCTAAAAGTTAATAGTGCGAATGCCCAGGGATTGCTGAGGACTGTCTCCTGCGGTTCCCCTCCATAACCCGAGAGGGTCGAGGGGCAGGATGGGATTAAGGGGAAGCAAAATACAGATTCCTGCCATCCTGCACCCTGGCTGTTACTGCTGCAATATCTTGACACATAACGAAACAATTAAAGTGCCTGGGAATGTCCTCCTCACCCTCCCCTTTTGCCTCCCCCTCCCTTCCCCCTCTCCTGCAGGAGCTGCCCTCCCATAGCCCAGATCTTCCATTCCCATCCCGTTTTCCATTATCAGGGAAAAAATTTCTAACCCTCCCTGGGCAGAACGGATTGGAGGAAAGGGGGCGTGAGGGAGAAATGGGGGAGCTAAGAGATTTTCAGCCCTATTTTAGGGGAAAATAACGCAGCTCACATTTCACGGACCTCAGGAGCAAAATTTCTCCCCAGCAATGTTTTTTCTTCTTCTTCTTGTTCTTCTTCTTCAGGGGGGTGTGGGGGGGACTGGAATGGTGGCGGGAAAGAAAGCTTGTTTCCAGATGTTTTCCAGCAACGCTCCATTTAAAACCCTTAGAGGTTCCGACCCGTGCAGACCCAAAAAATCCCTTCAGACAAAAGCTCTCCTCTTTCCTGCCTCTTAGCTTGGTCTGTATTTTCTCGGAGCCGGGAGCCGGGACCACTAGAACCTCTGGGTCTTTAAGAGGGCGCGCTGCCACCCCGCTTCTCTACCCCCCCCAGCCCTTCACACACACAATCCCCCTACCCAAAAAGATCTCCATGAGTCCCGAAAGCTGATGGAACCCCAGTCATAAAGTGGTAATAGAGTAAGCGGGGATTATCTCTGGATCCCACATGTGGTAAACCCCCTCCCCCAGAAACCCCCAACCAGAGTGGTTGCAAGGACCCTGCATCTGGCCAGGCAAAAGAGAAAATCCGCTAGCTGCTTTTCTCCCCCCCCCCCTTTTTGGGGGGCTATCAGAGCGCTGATCTATCTTAGCTAAACCCCAAAACCAGCTTCGGCCGATTTTTCGATTCCCCCCCTCAAAAAAAGAAAGAAACACACGCAAACCCTTAACCCCAAAAAGGGTCGGGAGGGGGCGGTTAGACAGCTGCCCTCTCCTCACTTCCCCTCACCCAAATACATTAATAAAAACTGAAAAGGGAAGCTGAGACTGCAGCTCCCCAAACATTTACCTTGGGGTCCTCCAGGGCTGGCTCAGTGCTGTCACCCCCAGAACAGAGCAAGGAGACAAGTCCCATTCACAACTAGACAGCGGGCAGACACAACTGCATCTCAGCTTTGGTACACTCCACTCTGCTGAAGGCGCCGCTGAATGAGCCGCTGAGCTAGTGGCAGGAATTAGAAACCAAGGGGGGGAGGTGGCGGGGAG
>NC_058131.1:66745604-66813048 GCF_016433145.1 Gracilinanus agilis | reverse complement strand
GAGAGAGAGAGAGAGAGAGAGAGAGAGAGAGAGAGCGCGAAGGAGTGAGACAGGCTAAGGAAGGGATGGGGAAAAGGGGGGTGGGGGGTGGAGGAAAGGAGGTAGCAGCAAGAGTAGAGGCAGAGACTGGCTTCCCCTCGGCCCTGGAGTTGGGGATTGAGGGAGAATGGCTGCTCGTTTCCCCCGAGGCCTGACTCAGTAGAGCTCTCCAGCTGTGCAAACCTTTGGATTCCCCCACCCACCCCTCTCCCGCCCTGGGTCACTAGGCTCAGGGTCTGCCCGGACTAGGGAATCAAACTGAATGACTGAAGTTGGGCTCCAGAGACACAGCCAATCAGGGGCGGAAGGGCGGCGGGGGACGGGGAGGGGCTAGAAGCCCCCTATAATCCCCCTCCTTTTTCTCCCGCTGTTCTCCAGGGTCACCCTACAGCCACCCCTGCAAAGGCACCGCGGGCTACTTGCTCCCCTGGTCAGGCTAACATTAGGATGGGGAGAAGGAAGAAAAGGGAATATTAGGAGGAACAGCTTCCTGGGACCTGAGAGGAAGGTGGAGGACGAGTAGCTGGTATTTCCCCTCTACTCCGTACACGGGTACCAGACCCTGATTGGGACGGAAGCGGGGGTGGCGGCTTCACCTGTTGTCTCTAGCCGCCGCCGCCCCCACCCCACTCCCTTAGTCTCAGCACCAGGCTGCAGAAGGCACAGCGGGGACCCAAGAGCTGGAATTACTGGGACCTGGACCGGAAATTTAGGACTGGGTTCTCTGCCCCTTTTGGGCATCCCTAGCCAGGTTGTACATCTCTCCGTGCCAGGCTCAGCCTGCTTCCCTCTGTGGCCCCCAAAATGAGCTGGAGGAAACCCCACAGCAGGGTCAGATTTAACAGCGGAGAATCCAAGCAAGCCCAGAGCTGCTGCTCAAGGGACATTAACATCTAGGGAAAAGGGTCTGGGGCAGGGGGAGGGGAGAGAGTCCCTTGAAAGGCCTGCGGCGCTGGGTGAGATTAACATGGAAGCCAGAGTCTGGGTGGGAAGGGTGAAAGTAGGGGGCTAACTAGGACTTCTGGACACTCCACCCTAGGGACCCAAAAGACAAGAGAAGGCGACACCGCGGGAGCGGAACGCGGGCCTCCAACCAGCATCATCAGCTTCCTCTTGTCACTCAAACCTGGCCTTGATAATGGGGGTGGCCGGCAACAACCTCCCCCACCTCGACCACCTAGAATTTTATTGCAGGGGAGGAGAAGATGGCACGGAGAGATGGGGGAGGAGGAAAATGAGAGGAGTAGGAAGTAGGAAGAGGGAGGGAGCTGAGGAAGAAGGAAGAGGAAGGCACAGAAAGAGGATGATGAGAAGGATTGAAAAGTAATAGAAAACAGAGGGAAGGAATGGAAGAGAAAGAGCACTTGGAAGAGAGGGAGAGGAGGTGAGAAAAACAAGAAGAGGAAGAAAAGGAAAGATTTTTAGACATCTCAAGGGAGGAGGGAGAAGAAAAAGAGGTTCAGAGGGGGATGGAGGCAAGCGCGTGTTTGGTAGACTGAGGGGACGGGGCGGGGGGAGGTCGGTGAACTACCCCAGGTCTAAGTAGCACCAAGAAAAGAAAGAGAGAGGTCCTTGGTGGGGACAGGGGAAGTGAGGAGTCAGGAGGAAGAAAGCTGCTTAAAGACTGATGCGGCAGGGAAGGGAAGAAGAAGGGTTTGAGGGCAGGATCCCTTGGTCCCCCCTCCCCCACTCCCCAGTTCCCATTCTAGCTCCCCCAGGTACCTAGCTCAGCTGCGAATGAGTCTCCCATACCCTAGGCAGACTTCTCCTGTAGGGAAACAGAGAAATAATAGAGCGGGGGACAAAAATTACCCTCTTCGCACCCCCCCCCCATCCCCCTTCCTCCAAAAGAAGACCCATGCCCTCCAATGTAAGATTTTACGTTTGGATGGCTTAGACAGTGGTGGGTCGACTATTTTTCCGGGCGGAATGAGAAGAGGCAGTTTGGGGGCAGTGAGAAACCCATCTCTTATCAGACCCTCCTCCCACCTTCGATTCCCCTCCTAGCCAAAGCCTGGCTGCTAGTGAGAGGAGTTCTGTAAGTCCCGGGTATTGGAAAGGGAACCCCAGCTTAAGGTTTGCTGCCTCAGAAACTCCCTCTTTCTCTCTTCCTCCCATCCTCCTTTCTGGCTCTTGAGGAGGAGCTTAAACATTCACCAGAGATGCACCAGGTTTGGGGTTCTATGGGCCAGCGGTTTTTGCACGCTGCCCATCGGGACACCGGGAGCCTGGTCATCCTCTGTTCTGCCCACCAAGACAAAGTGTTGTTTACTTAATGGGCCTTATGGACTTTGAATATGCCAAGCCCCAGGGAATCAGGGCTGCTTGCTCCTCTTTTCCAGCTGTCACAGGACTCCTCTCTGCTAGCATTCACCAGCATTGACCACAAAGCCCCAGATCCACTCTCTCTGGAAGTCACAATTTCATCAAGCATTTCTTGAGCCACTCCATTATGCAAGACCCTAGGCTGGGTTCTAGGAAGACAGATTGAAGAAGGACAGGGGAGAAACATGGCCCCTGCACTCACGGAGCTTATAGTCTGAATGTGTCTTGGAACAGAAGTTTCACACTGGATAAATGATAGGAGGTAAGGTTTAATAATAGTATAGAAAGGATCCAGAAATTTTGAGAAGAGTTTTAAAGGATCAAGGAAAGCTGGAGGCATTAGGAAACACTACATGTAGGAGGTGGTGGACTTTAAAGGAAAATGAAGATTTCAATGGAGAAAGTCCAGGAGGTCATAGTCACAGAGATCATTTCTAGCCATAGAGGATGGCTAGGGCAAATATAAGGTAGGAATGATAGTTCTAGAGCTGAAAAGGACCTCAGAGGGCAACCCCCTTGTTTTACAAATGACAATTGTGACTTACCCAAGAACCATTAATAGAGCTAGCATTTGAACCCAGATCCTCAGACTAAGAATGTATTGGTCATTCAACTAAACACACTGCCTCTAAAGAGTATTATGAAATAAGGCTATAAAAAGAATTCATAAGATTTAGAACTAGATGAGACTCACCTAGAGAAACCAATTCATCTTGAAGTGCAGGAAGCTAAAGCCAAGGGATTGAAGAAACATACCCAAATAACAACTGTGATAAGTACCAGATATAAGATTTTCCCCCCCTCTTCCCCCCATGCCCCACCACATCCCAACCTCTTATTTTCTAACTGGCACTTATTAAATTGCATAAATTGGAGTCAAACTGTAGACCACCATGCCCACCTAAAATGTTTTTATTTTATCTGATAGGTAAGAAGAAATCATGGAAGATTTTTAGGTTTAGCGAACAAATCATCATGAGGCAAAATTTTCTGTAGGTATATAGTAAGGCAAAAGGCATGTCTTGTGCTTTACTTTTACTGTTATTTTTTCCATGCTAATCTACAGACCCCCTTGATACTTTGAATTTGTTTGTTGGAAGTAGATCAATTAAATTCTGGGGCAGGGAAGGGGGAAATGGGGTTAAAAGTCAAAATTCTGGGGAATTTCTCTCCACCTTGAGCCTCTTCCTAAATCACTGGTTATCCTTTAAACAGAAGTTACAAAATAGACATGAAAGCCTTTATTTTCTTTCCAATGAGCTGAGGTCAATTTTTTTTTAATGTTGAGTTCTTTTTTCTCATCCTTTCCATTAGACATAAGGAAAATGTGAAGGCATGTTCAATTTAATTAATTATATACAAAAGCAGAAGGGATATTCTATTGTTAAGAAGCCCAATCGATCTGTAATGAAAGGTTTTGTTCTTTGGGTATCAGGAGCATAATAACTAATGAGAGTGGTTACTTGTGATGTGGTGAGAAGCTTGCTTCTGACCCTGTTCTCTGAGTTGAGCCCTCAAAGAGCATAAATCTAATCAGATGATGGTATCCATCTTGTACTTCTGTGAAGTACTCTAAAGAGAATGAGCACTGGATTTTCAGTCAGAGACAAGGTGATAAAACAACAAGCATTTATTAAGTGGTTGGTGTGTCAGTCAATGTGCTGGAGATAAAAATTCAGGAAAGACAATCCCTGCCCTTGAAACACTTAGATGTGATGGAAAAAGTCAACACACAAGAAGGAGCTGAAAGGCAGAGGTGGATAGGGAGTATACACTTTAGGGGCATGATTTGAACACCCTGACAGTCAGAAACAGAACCATGAGAGGAATGAAGATTGACACAGTTATGGATTCAAATTCTGACTCTGCCAATAGTACCACTGGTAGTTTGGGCAAGTCACATAACTCTTCTATTTCTCAATGAATTTGGAAAATCTCACTTGGAGAAATTGGTCTCTCAACTAACTTTGAAAGAAGAAAGAACTTCTGGGGACAGGAAGGTGGCTCAAAAGATGGAAAACCAGGTTTAGAGATGGGACATCCTGGATTCAGATCTGGCCTCAGATAGTTCCTAGCTGTGTGACCCTGAGCAAACTCTTCTGACTTAAAACAAATAAATACTCAGTATTGGTTCCAAGACAGAAAGTAAGGTTTAAAAAATAAATAAAAGAAAGGTCTTCTGAGACATGAAGATGAGGAGTGAGTATATTCTAAAGAACAGAGTCCCCTTTGTACAAAGACATGGAGTTGGATAGAACAGGTCCTAGAAAGTTTAAATAATAGGGAAAGCTAGTTGGCTCAGTTAATAAAGCTTGGAGTTCAAATCTGACATCAGATATTCCTATGTTGTATCACCTTGGGCAAGTCATTTAACTCCAATTGCCTAGCCCTTACCATTTTTCTGTCTTGAAACAGATACTTAGTATTGATTCTGAGACAGAAGGTAATGATTGGGGGGGAAAAAAGTCTAATAAATAGAAAGGAGTTATAATTCCCAGAGAAGAGGTCCAGCCAGAGCTGAGAGCCTGTCCTGTATTACAGTTTAAGACGGAGTATGATTTCTAGCTCCTAAGTATATTTACAATGAGGAAGAAGAAAGGATAGTAGAGTTCATGGAAGAGAATTTTTTTTTCAACAGAAACTATCTAGAGTAGGAGGACTTCCTGTCTGAGATCATGACCAATAAATTTGACACTGTAAAAAGAAAATTAAGAACCTGTTTCAAGTGAGCCAGGAAAGAAAGACATTATTCACACACTACTAGTAGAGTAAAGGCCATGTGGTGAGAGCTATGTGAAGAACAGACAAATGTCACTTTAACCACTAGATAGCATGATGGATAGAGTACCAAATATACCAACAGAATTACCTGAATTGGAATCCAGTCTCAGATACTTACCAACTGTGTGACAATAGGCAAATTATTTCACCTCTCTGTACTTAAGCTTCCTTAACTATAAAATGGGAATACAGATAGCAACTACTTTACTGGATTGTTATGAGCATCAAATGAAATGCTATATGTAGATAATTTTTCTATTCTTAAAATGGAATATAAATAATGGTTATTATTATTACTATTAATTGTTACTTCAGGCCTGGAGTCAAGAGGATCCAGGTTCAAATGTGACCTCAGACACTTCCATGCTGTGTGAACCTGAGCAAGTCACTGAACTTCAATTGTTCCATTCTAAGGAAATCAGACTTTTGGAAGTATGAGTGCCTAGTCAGTATAGTGCTGAAGAGAGACAGAGAAAGCAAAAATTAGTTAAGTCAAAGAGATGGAGGTCATTTATAGCAATGATTCTCCTAATCCAGTCTGCTTTTCCCAGTATGGCCCCTTAGGAGGTATCTAGTTCTAACCCCATTTGGACTCTAGGAAAATATTCAGAAAGCAGAATTATCTTCTGAATGGAAAAAAACAACAACAACAACAACAAAACAAAACTATCACTACCATCACCAACAAAGGAACTCTTGCTATAGGGCTCAGCCTTGAAGGAACTTGGAAAAAAAAAACCTGGAGTATTGATTCTAATCCACAGGACTGTCTTTGAACCTTGTGGAAACTGAATGAGACTCTGTGGAGACTTCAGTGATTCCCAAAGTGGGTGCCACCACCCCCTGGTGGGTGCTGCAGCAATCCAGGGAAGTGGTAATGGCCACAGATGCATTTATCTTTCCTATTAATTGCTATTAAAATTTAAAAAAATTAATTTCCAGGGGGCTAAGTAATATTTTTTCTGGAAAGGGGGCGATAGGCCAAAAAAGTTTAGGAACCTCTGGTGGAGAGGATTTTCTTCTAACCTCTGCGCTGGGCTTCAACTCCTTCTTTGTATAATCATCTACTGGGAAGTGGTATTTAGAAATATAATGTAGAATTTAAAGGGACTAAACCAGGGGTCGGCAACCTTTTTGGCCATGAGAGCCATAAATGCCACATTTTTAAAAATGTAATTTCGTGAGAGCCGTACAGTGCTCACAGTGCTGCTCCTGTAACAGCGCCTGAAAAAAAATGGACTTTATGGCTCCTGAAGAAAGAGCCATATCTGGCCCTCAAAAGAGCCAGATATGGCTCAAGAGCCATATGTTGCTGACCCCTGGACTAAACAAACTCTTAGAGTTGATGTAAAGGCAGGGGATGTAAAGAGAGGGGGATTGATGGGGGAGTGGGTGGGAGTAGGTGCAATGGAAGAATCCTAAATTTAGAATCCTAGGTTTGAGTTCCAACTTTGACAATATGTATGAATATGAGCAAATTATCTAACCTCTCTGTGCCTCTATTTATTCATCACTAAAATTGGATTAATAATAGGCTACCTATTTTAGGGGGTTTTTATGAGGAAAGAATTTTATCAACTTAAGGGCACTAGTGAAATGAAGACAGGTCTTCATATGATAGATTTTGTAGAAATGATGAGTATTTCAGACTGAAGTGGTACCGAAGACCTCTGGGGTGAGTCCCTTCCAACCTTGAGAGTCTATAATTCTAGTAACACAAGTATAGAGACATTTAGAAAAGCAGGTTCAAAAGGATAATCGAAAGATTCCAGTCCACCAGGAGAAGATGAAACAGGTTTCCATTTAGCAAGTTCTATTTTGGCGGCTTGCTGGCAGTGTCTCGTAAGAGTTAAAGCAAGTTAATTCCCCCCTTTCATTCTTCTAAGTGATTAATTCCTGTGAATTATAGTTAGGCGCTCTGGTTCGTGACATTTCAAACACACCTACACATATGCACAGCACAAAGTGCACGTTTCATAAGAATTTTTGTGACTATGTTAAGCTCTGTATTAGAAATCCACATAGAACACTTTTGTGGGCTACTGTGTGATTACAGCTTAGATGGAAAATTCTGACGGCTTAACTTGCAAAGATTCAATTCAGAGAGGCAGCCAAAAGTTTGGGTGCTCATCAGAACTTGTCTCACCTTTCTCTAACCCTGCTCTGTTCCAAGCAGTTATGTGGATATCTTTAAATGTCGCTCTATTGCTTCTGCTCCATAGCTCCTTCTTCCATCACTCCCCCATCTAATCCAGACACAATGATTCCTAAATGAGCCCTTGCTTTTCTTTGACCTACTGTGCAACTGACTGATAATACCTTCTCCTTTTTCTTTTCAATGTCAAGGAACACACATGATTTTGATGCTGCTTCTCTGGGGACCCTGAAGCTAGCCAGTCCCCTTGGAGTCTGTTTCTCTTTTTTGTCTTCCCTGCCTTAGAAGCCCTCCAACCATAATCACAAATTCTCAGAATTGGAAGGCATCTTTGAAGCCAAAGGTCTGCTCTAACGATCTACTTGAATAAGAATCCCCTTTGGAAAATGAAAGTTTTTCCCAATCTTTTGAGAACTTGAACAAAATCTAAGGGTCTTCTAGTCAGGCACTGTGCTAAGTTCTGGGGATACAAAGAAAGTTTAAAGAAAATGGTCTTTGGCCCTCAAAGAACACAGCATAACAGAGGGATAGAAAATGTAAACAACTATATACAAACCAATTACATACAGAATAACTTGGAGATAATCTCAGAATCTTAATTAAGATTAAGGACAATTGGAAAATGCTTTTTTTTTTTTTAAATGAGATAGTATTTTATTTTATTTATTTTAAACCCTTGTACTTCAGTGTATTGTCTCATAGGTGGAAGATTGGTAAGGGTGGGCAATGGGGGTCAAGTGACTTGCCCAGGGTCACACAGCTGGGAAGTGGCTGAGGCCGGGTTTGAACCTAGGACCTCCTGTCTCTAGGCCTGACTCTCACTCCACTGAGCTACCCAGCTGCCCCCGGAAAATGCTTTTTTACAAAAGGTGTGACCTTAGCTGAGTCTTGAAGGAAATCAAGGAAGCCAGAAGACAGATGAGAAGCAAATCTGTCAAAAAAAAGCTAAAAAACAATATTTTTGAAAATATGTTTACTCTGCAGATGTGAATACATTTAGATGAGAGGTACATGATTAGGAGGACAAAAGAAAGGACATAATGATAAGTATGAATTCGTCACCTCAGGAAACAAATATACAAATGGATTTCTTGAGGAGGCAGGATTCCTCTGTGATTTTAGCTAGTGGGGAGTAGAGGTCTTTGAATGTGATAATCTTGAAATCAAAGCATGAAGAGGAAAGAGACTGGGAACCATTTGAGGGCTTTCACCTTTAGACCACAGATTCCTTTTTTTTTTTTAAAACCTTACCTTCAGTCTTAGAATCAATAGTATGTATTGGTTCTAAGGCAGAAGAGCGGTAAGGGCTAGGCAATGGTTGTTAAGTGACTTGCCCAGGGTCACACAGCTAGGACATGTCTGAGGCCAGATTTGAACCCAGGACCTCCCATCTCTGTGCCTGGATCACAATCCAATGAGCCACTCAACTGCCCCCTAGACCACAGATTCTTAACTGTGAGTATATTCACTGCCTTCAGAGGGAATATTCATGAACTAGGATGGGAAAAATATATATTTTCACATGATGAGCCTGGCTGGCTCATAAAGGATGGCTACATAAAGTGTTATGCCACTAGTCAGAGCCCAGGGTTGCCTGGATGAGTATCCAAACTAAATTTTGAGTAATTTTGGTCATACTTGAGACAGCTCTAACTAGTGAGGTATAGATATTTTTTTTAAATGTACTTAAATGGAATCTTGAAAGAGACTAAGGTAGCCGTTGGCCAACCTTTCAGAGATCATTTGCCCAAACTGCACCTTCAAGCAGCCTATGAGCCCCGCTTCCCCCATTACTGCAAAGAGCAGAGGGAAGAGGTGCTCACATTGGTCTGCTGGACAGAGGGATGAGGCATGCAAAAAATGTCCTCAGGCTCAATGGAAAGGCACAACTGAGCAGCCTCCTCCAGCAAGCTGGACATGTGTGCCACATCTTCACCAATATGGGACTAAGGAATTCCAAGGAGGGAAAAGGAGAAGACAGGTTGGGGTACCTAGGAAGTAAGAGTAATCTTTGTATAAACATGGGAGGAAGGAAGTAGAAAACTATATTTAAGGAATAACAGGGAGGCTAGATTGACTAGGAAAAAAGGCTATATCAGGACTAGCAACATAAGCTGCTTAAGGAGAGATGATTTGTAACAAATGCCATGGGGATTGCAATAGAAAGGCAGCCTTGTAGTAGTGAGGACCCAATTGAATTTAATAAATTTATAGGGATCTTTTTCAGTGTTATTCAGCAGCATACTTTTATGAGCATAGAACAGAGGAAAGTTGGGCAATTCAGGGTTATTGTTTTGTTTTGTTTGGAAAGGAATGAGCATCAAAAAGATAAAAAGGCAAGGGGTTTGAGGCAAAGGACAGTATAAAGTTGAAAGCATTAACCAGAACATAAGGCCTTTGAAGAGAGAAAAGCGAAACCGTAACAGTGAAGACAAACTGGGAAAGAAAAGAAGAATAGGATGACAGGAGGTTGTGGTAATGATGAAGGGTAGGTTTTGGGAGGAGCGAGGTATAAAGAGAGATGGAAACATAGGAAGACATGGTAAGAAAGAGGGATTTCAGAATCCTGGACAATAAAGGTGAAAAACAGGCGAGTGACGATGAAATTAAGGTATGACTATCTCTGTATGTGGTAAAGAAGAGCTGAAGGTGGGAGCCATAACATTTGCATAGATTCTTGAGACAGGGTATTTGCCAGGTGGCCAAGAAGCATGCTGAAAACCCCAAGGACAAGAACAGATGTTGGAGGAGAGAAGAATACTGTGAGCCTGATACTGAGCTCCTTGAGCAAGGTTGAGAAAGAAGAGAGAAATAACTTGTGTTGAGTACATAACTTCCACCAGGAAATGAATTGGGCAATGTTGTACTTTACAATGGATTGAACCTCAAAGGAGGAAAAGAGTGATGGCAGATAACCAAGTTCATTAAAACATCAATTTCAAGGTTTGTTGCTGTTATTGTTTTTTAAACAGATTTAACCAAACATGTGACTAGTTTAAGCTAATCTGTTTCACTGAATTTTCTGTTGTTTTTTTCTTGATGGACTTGACTAACATCATGGTCAAATAATTAATTGCCAAAGCAGCCATTCAGACAGTGAATTAGCTTTCTCATAATAAGGGAGAAATAGTAGAGTTCAACTCTTCATTTCCTGCACTTTTATTTTAAAGAATCTCATTCCCTGAAAACCTCTCTAGCCAGTGAGTCTTCTCCAAAGTTCCAAGTCAGCCAAGGGTGAATTTTGGCAGTCCCCAGCTTACAGGTGCCTGTTGTAAGGAGCGACACAGATCAAAGGGACACCACAGCTCAAAGAATAGATTTTTTTGTTTTGTTTTCTACCCCTATTAAGTGTATCTGTTTTGTTGTTAGGAGTTTGGTACACTCAATTGCAACATGATAGAAGAAAATACTGACAAGGCTTTTGGACACACAACTTATACCACACCTTCAAAGCATGCCATCTCATCCTCTAAGAGTAGGTCTCGATTTTTTGACTCTATTTTCTTCCCAGATCCTCTGGCCCTTCAATTTAATTGATTTCCATTCAATTCAGCACACTTTCATTGTAACACACTCTATTCATGACAGAGTGACAGGCTCTGAATATATAAGGACAGAATACAATTTTAAGCAAAAACAAAACAAAATAAAATAAAGGAAAGTAAAGGAAGGAGACAGTGAGGGAGGAAAGAAAGAAAAAAAAGGAGAAGAAAGCAGAGAGGAGGGAAGGGAAGGGGAGGAAGAGAAGGACAAAGAGAGGAGAAACAAGGAGAGGGCGTTTTGGGTTTCAAGGACTTTATACATATCCTCATAACCACAAAACTATAGATTCTGAATCCTCTTCTAGCCTTCCTGTAGTGTTAATGTTTTACTCTCCAGTTGGGGGAAAAATCGTATCTGGGATCCGTCGTCCTATCATAAGGATTCCCCAGACTTAGCTAGGTGGATCACTCAGACACTGTTGGGCACTATGCTAGGAACTGAGTCTCAAAAGTCAGAAATGTCCGAAATAAAGAGTCCTTACCCTGAAGAAGCTAACATTGAATTAAGGGAAGCAGCTCATACTTATATGTGTGTAATAGGAAGTGACTACCAGATAGATATGTACAAAATAGGCACAAATTAAATATATAACTTGTTTTTGGGGTGGGGAGAGGGGGAGGATGAGAGACCACTGGCAGCTGGGGAGATTCAAGATTAGGAAATATTTCATAGGAAATAAAAGATGGCACTTGAGCTGAGTTTTGAAGTAAGGAGTTCAAAATGTGGTGGTAAGCAGGACATTCTTCCTAGTCATGGAGACAATTAAAGAATAGAGAGAAGAGTTGGAGGAGCATTAAAGACATTCTGGCTATACTGTAGGATAAGTGAAAAAAAGAATAATGTATAATTTGGCTAGAAATAGTTGGTTGGAGTCAGGTTATGAAAGGATGTAAAAGCTACGAGCAGTGTTTATAAGATTCTAGAGGCAACAGGGAGTCATCTGAGTCTTTTGGGTAGAAGTTCCACAGTCAGACCCGTCATTAGAAAATCAACACATAGATCATGTTCTGTCCTTCATTTAAAGTATCCCCAGCTTTGTGGGACCTGTGTGAGCTATTCATCAGTTGTCATAGTTTTTAGCAAGCTGCCCCTTGCTCTCAGGAGAAGGTCTGAGCGCATCACTCCCCTTTCAATAAATTTCAGTGGTTTGTTCAGGACAATGGCCAATGATAAGGCTAATCTCTTGATGCCCTGTCACACTGAGGCACATCTATCCTTTCCTCCTACTGCAATGAGACCTTGAAGTAGAATTTGAGTGAAGGATAATAATGCTTTCCGTGATATATGGTTATAATTTGATTTACATATATTACCATATCTGAGTCTAAAACAACATAGTGCAAAGCAAGGAAAATGATCCCTATTTTGTGTATCAAAGGCAACATGGTGAGGTGGATAAAATGGTTTATTTGTCATCAGGAGAGACTGGTTTTGAGTTCTGATTAATTTTTTTAATGCTTATCTTCTGCCTCAGTATCATTTCAAGACAGAAGAAAGGCAGATGCTAGACAAATGAGGTTAAATGACTAGCCCAGGATCTCATTGCTAGGCAATGTCTGACATAAGATTTGAACCCAGGTCCTCTAAACACAAGACCTGATGCCCTATCCTCTGTGCTACTTAGCTGCCCCTTTGCTCTGATATTTAAAAGGTATATATTCTTGGGCAAGTCATTTAACTTTTCTAGAACTAGTTTCTTTGTTACATCCATCAAACTTATAATACTGAATGACTTGCCTCAAAGTAAAAGTATTTGGCAATCTTTAAAGCCCTACATAAAAAATTCAAGTTAGTAATTGAAGAAACTGAAGCTCAGAGAGTTTAAATTAAATAATCTCACACTTATAGAGTACTTTGAAGCCTAGAAAAACTCATGACCACAATACTATGAAGTTAAATGGTATATGTACATATGTATACCTATTTTTTAAGAATTATATTTTATTTATTTATTTTGACATTCATTCTTTTTAAATTGCATGCCAATTTCTGTCCCTCCTGAAAGCTCTTCTCCCATTGCAAAGATAAGCAACATATGAATTATATATTTAAATAATTTATACACTTTTATTGCACCTTGATTTCATTGATTTAAAAGTAGCTCTTGAAGTTTACAAAGTGCTTTTTCATCTATTTTCTCATTTAATCTCTGTAACAGTCCTTTGAGGTAGGTGCTATTATTATCTTCTTTCATAGATGAGGAAACTAGAACTGGGAGTGTATAAGTGACCAGCCCATTGGATCCATACAATATATTTGAGCTGAGATTTTAAACCATATGGAAGAAGGTCTTGATCTCAGATATTTTTGACTCAGAAGCCAACTCTATGCATTATGCCATTATGTCTCTCTATATTCCCATAATACACATGAGGAAACCCAAGCTGAGAGAATGGAATTGACTGGCCTAGGGTCATAGCTAGAAAACATGAGGACTGGAATAGGAAGAAATCCAGCATTTTCCCCAAAAAGACAATCATCTCTCAAATCTATTTGCAGTATGAAATGTGTGTATATTAGAGAGGATTGTCTACCTTAGTGCTGACAACTTGGAAAGGAGGAGAATATATTGTAATAAATAAATAACTTACTACAGAAACTCAGTTAAAAGAACCTGCAATCATCTTTAATCTTCTTCTGGTATTTAATAACACTATTCAGAAGCCTGTGTTTTCTTTTTCACCAAGGAAATATTTTACTATTGAAAAAAATTTCTCTCATGAAATAAAAAGCCAAATAGTTTGGATTGTTGGAGGAAAAAAAATAGTCACATGGAGGTCTTGCTTACATTATAATTACATTTGGGATAGTTTTTAACATGACAAAAGGATGTTATATTTTATAAAAGAATGTACAAAATTTCCATTAATAAGAAAACTCTCATCATGCATTTATAATTTGATTCTCTACCTTTTTTTAAAATGCTTTTCATTGTATTGCATAAAGTAGGGCATCTGAGTATTCATCCCCTTACTTATTGTTTCAGCTCACCAGCACTAAAAGTTACATGAATACATTTGCTGTGGTCATTGTCCTTCAAATTCGAAGAGGACCAAAATGACATCACAGGAAATGTCATTTAATATGCATAAATTAGATTTAAGAGAGGCAGTTATATAAAGTCATCAGCCTAGCTCTCTGTACCATATTCATCAAAGTCCAGTGAAAAGTTAAGATGACTGGTGATGGCTCAGAAAGCAGCGGATGACCTTGGCTTCTTAGATATCTAACCAAGCTCTAAGCATTCAATAGTTGCTGTTTCTATCTCTTTCATGGGCGTTCTTATCTGCCCCTTCGGCTGGAGGAAGTCTTCACTTGCCTAGGGTAGACATTGCTCAACTCTTGATGGGTTTGAGACCTGTTGGTTACCTTCAAACTGGTTTAGACTATTTGTCCAAATGTTTTACCAAGATGGCTACTGCTCATGCTACAGCTTCTTGGAGCAACAGATGATAGCAAGTAGTCATCAGAGGAGGAAAATAGCCCTGAAAGGGGCTCAGAAGGTCCTCCTATCAGAGATATGTCTTCCCTGCATACCCCATATACTATTACGGATTGGTCATATGGTATAACTAATGACCTATGGATTGGCCCATGTCAATGTTACATCAGCTGAGGAGGATCTCAGCATCTCATCTATAAAAGGTTTATAATAATATCCATAATCTCTACTTTACCAGGTTGTTTAGAAGCTCACGTTAGATTAAAATACACAAAGTTCTTTGCAACCTTTAAAGTACTGTTTAAATGCCAGTTGTCAAGTCAAGTTTGGGTACTATAGGGAAAGCTGGTCTCAGATTGAGCAATCCTGTTACCAAAGGACATTTTTGAAACATGAGTTGTGTAACCCAACATGTTAGTGCCACAAGCAACATGCAGTGATTTTAAGCTATAGAACAGTTTTAGATGGTGACCTCTCACTAGAAATTTCCCACATAGATCAAATTACTGGCCAGCACAAAAATAATAATAAAATATCAATATTAATAGTCATTTAAATAATAAGAATTAAACTTACTATGTTCTAGGTATTATGCTATTATTATTAATATTGTTGACATTATATTTATTATCACTATCTCAATGCTTTCACATTTTCATAGATTGTTTTCAGGGGTGCTAAGGCTACAATTATTTAATATCCAGTGTCTAGTCCTTAATTATTGACTAAACTATGCTTTAATATCATTTACAGTACACCTCTGCATGTTCTACAGCAGTGTTCAAATTACATACAGCAAGCAAAAAAATAGTTTCATTTTTTCAACAGAAAAATGTATGTGTGTGTATATATATATATATATTGATCAACATAAGGTTTAACTCAATATGTTCAACTTCAAATGGATAAAATCAGATTGAGCTTTTTCCCTATTTTAAATTAGTTCTCTGTTAACTAAATGTTAAAGAGTCAGGCAGCATGGCATTATGACTAGGATAGTGAACCTGTAATCAGAAAGGTTTATATTCAAATCCCTCCTCAGATATTTAATAGCCTTAAAATCCTGGGCAAACTTCTTTACTTTTTACTTGTCTTTTTTATCTGTAAAATGAGAAGATTGTACTCTACAGCCTCCATGGTCCTGTCTCTTTCTAAATGCATGAACCTACAATTTTGGCCCATGTACACATTTCATTTGTCTTTTTTGTTGGATTTTCAATTATGTAGTTATTAAGAATGGATATTATCTCAAATAAATGTTAATAAATTTGTAGATTTTGAGAGGATTCATTGGAAAAGGATCTATATGTACCAAAATAGTTAATGCCACTCTTTTTGTGATGACAAAGTTTTGGAAAGTAAAGGGATGCCAATTAATTGGGGAATGTCTGAGTAATTTCTGGTATATGTTGTTAGTGGAATGCTATTGTGCTATAACAAATGATGAGCAAGATGATTTCGGAAAAACCTGGAAAGACTTATAGGAGCTGATGAGAATGAAATAAGCAGAACCAGATAAACTTTGTACACAATAACAGCAATAATTTATTATGAACAACTGTGAATAACTTAGCTATTCTCAACAATACAATGATTCAAAATAAATTTAAAGGCTGATCATAAAAAAAATTCCTGCTGTTTTAAGAGAAAGAAAATGATCGAGTCTGATTTGAGACCCAAGCAAACTTTTTGTCACTTTCTTAGTCTTTTTGTTTGAGTTTCTTTCCTCAAAATGATTAACATGGAAAAAGTTTTACCTGATGATATATGTAAATTCTATATCAGACTGCTTGCCATCTCACAGAGGAGGGAGGGAACAGAGGGGGAAGAATTCAAGACAATTTTTTAATGTTAAAATTGTTTTTATATGTAATTGGGGAAAATCAAAATATTTTTAAAAGAGTACACATCATTGATTTATATATATTATGACTATTGGTGATGAGAAAGAATAATTCAAGTCCTCAGTAAAAGAGATTAATGTACACAAAGGAAAGACCAATAAGAAATAAAAATAAATGACATATCTGTCCAACCTTTGCTATGAAACAGTATCATGAATCTTTATGAAACAACCAAAACCTTCAGAGGACGATGGTAACTGGAATGGTTGTATTTATTGATTTCCCCCATTTTGATGCAGAAGATTCTTACAGTTGGAAGAACAGGGAGAAAACCAATAAAATAAGCAAACGAATGGATAAGCAAACAAGCATAAGAGATAATAAATGAAAGAATAAACAGCTACAGATCATTGCTAAAAAGGAAAAATACCTCATTAGCAAGACAATACAAAGACCAGAGCATTGACAACTTGGGGCAAAGTAATTTTTATTAAAAATTCATTTTTAATTCCAAGGCTATAAAAAACTCATATTAAAAGAACTCTAACTTATCTTATATCTGGAATTATTCATAAGATTATAATTTACACACCCCAAAAAGTATTTGGGGTATTAAAAAATCTAATGGATTGGGAAACTTACTAAAGAAATAATTAATTCTGATAAATATATTTATATACTGAGAAATAGAAATATTTAAAAATAACAGAAATTCCAAAATTCAGATGAAATATAATGTGTTCTTGTATTGGCATGTCATGGAAAATTGAGATATTTAGAGCAGAGGTGGATATAAAGATACTATAAATGGCCTCAAAATTTACCTAAATATATACCCCATTGAAAATCTCAGTTCCATAATCAATGAGAGGCTTGTAAAATGGACTGATCATCAAAAAAGAAAACCATAATATTAAAAATGATAATACTATATTTTCATGATAAAAAATTAAAGACTATGTACAAAATCTTGTGAACTCCATGAATGATCTTGTATAATGAGTGAATGAAACAAAGAGGAGACACACTATCTGTTAGTTTATAAATAAATCTTTTAGTAAATACCTATTATGAGCTATTCACTGAGGTAAGCACTAGGGTTACAAAAAAGAGACAAAACATAGTCTCTGTCCTCAAGGAGCTTACAATCTAATAATTCATAGTATTAGGGATATTGAAATTAAAGTTTCTTTTATACATCAATGAATGTAATTATTCTGCTTCATCCCAGTCAATTGGCTTGTTAAATGTCTTAATTATGTAGATTCTAACTCTGTAGGACTCGCTCCAACTTTATATTGCCTTCACCAGGAATCCAAGGTCATGGACTTAAGGTAAAGATGGTGATGTAAAAAAGCCTTTGAGGTGCTACAGGAGGCTGATTGACCATTGGGTCCCCCAGGGCTAGTGCTTGACCCATTCATCCTTGTCCTTGTCCTCAAATCTTCAAGGTCTCAATTTCCACCCTAGGTTGTGATTCCCTCAAGTCCCTAGCCTTCCCTTCCTTCCCAGATCCTTAGAGGCTGGCCTGGTGTATGGATTCACAGGTTGGCAGGTTTGTCTCTTATTAACAACACATCGTTGGATTTTGGTCTCTAGTCTATTCTGCTATCCATTTTTTGTGGACTAAGAAGCAGCTAACAATGGCCAGTTCATTTGATTAGTTCTAACTGAACAGCCTTCCAAGTCATTAGAGCAAATTTTTGTGGTGACTGGAATCCTCTTCCACAGGCAACTGTGAAGCACAAGACCAATAAGTCATCCACAGTATCTATTTCTATTTTTTCATCCAGAAAGTCTCTTCTCAACCCTTCCCTAATGAGAGACAGCATGACTCAAGCACTGGAGAATGGAACTATTTTTATGTCAACATCATGACACCTGTTACTTCAGAAAGGAATAAATTTTGAGTATCATCTGTAATAAAAACTGTCAGAGTAAATAGCTTTGACTCAACAAACTCAATGGAAGGTCAGTGGTTAGTCCAAGTCAGAACCAGACTTGAAGGAAAATTCTTTCCTTCTCCTATGTTAAGACTATGGGAATCTTTACCCTCTAACTGTACTACTAAAGTTAGGAGAAGCTAGAAAATCTCTTCTGATGTAGAATTAGTACTTTCTGGTTCTCATGACCACACATCTTATGAAACATTTTTGCCTTCCCTTTGAGGTCAAGACTTTTGAGCAGACTTAAATAACAATAACCCTTGATACTATTAACATTAGAAGTTAAAAAAAATTGTGGTCAAGATTCCCTGTTGGTCTACAACCACACATTACAATGAATATACCCATTACCCTTCCTCTTTCTAATAACCTCTCATGGGAAAGAGCATAGCATGCTCTTTATCCCATGCTACTGCCAGGATGGAACTAGACCTAGAATAAGTTTTTATAAGCTTATTTAGTTGAAACTTTCTTCTGTATTTAGGTGAGCCCCATCCAGAGAGATTTTTGGCTTTGACCAGCCTGAAATTCTTTGATGCTATAATAATTTAATAAAATTGTTACAGAGCTAAAAAATTTAAAAATATATACATATGTAGACATAAAAAGTTCTATGTGAATCTACCTTCCTTGAAAACTACTTCAGAAAGAACATATAATAGATCCAAAAGAATAGCAATGAATGTTAAGTGAAACATTCCCCTATACACTGGCCAAAAAAGAGGAAGAGGAAAGAAAATGATAAAAGAGAAGAGAGGAGTGGAGATAAAAAGGAAAGGGAGGCGAGCAGATGGGAGGAAAGGTATGACCTAGAAGCTCTTGATTTGTGCCTAGGAAACACCCTTTCATCTCCATAATCCCATCCATAATCATAGAAGAATACAAAAGATAAAATATAAAATTCTTAACTCAATAAGAGCATCTAAGATTCTGTCATCCTCAGCTTTTGAAAAATATCCAATGCTATTATAGATTGTTGAACAACTTTCTGCTAGGAATTGTGAATATATTCAGACTCATCTGGTCTTAGGTCTTGAATTAGACCTGAAGAAGAAAGCAGAGTTTCTAATCATATTTTCCTAATCTGGTAATTCAAAAATGGACAAGGATTGAAACTGGCACAGGTTTGTAGTCAAGAATTGCAACAATGGCT
The DNA here is from genome assembly GCF_016433145.1 of Gracilinanus agilis. Lineage (NCBI taxonomy): Eukaryota > Metazoa > Chordata > Mammalia > Didelphimorphia > Didelphidae > Gracilinanus > Gracilinanus agilis. The sequence continues at coordinate 66,793,820 of NC_058131.1, read as the reverse complement.
CATTCATGAGATGAAGACCTGCTGAAAGTATTATATTAATCTAAGTACTGGGAACCAGGGTTTGGTGATAAGAACAAGGGATGGCCCTGGATTTAGCTATTTAAACTTAGCTTGTAGAAGGGAGCGAGCATTGGTACTTCAATCCCAAGAATGGAAATTATCTAAATTCTGTGACTTGGAAGAAACTAAAAAAGAGTTAAAATAAGAAATAAATGCTAAAATTACATTAATTGAGTTTGGTAGATAGCTTGGTGTAAGGAAAAGAGTACTGGGTTTGTAGTCAAAGGATATAGGTTCAAATTCGATTTCTGCTTTTTACTGTATTTATGAATTTAGGTAGCTCACTTTGCATTCAAAGCTTTAGTTTCCTCATCTGTGAATTTAAATGGTTCTCCTAGATAACATCTAAGGTTCCTTCCACTTCTAGATATACAATATTTTCATCCTATTATATTTTGAACCTAAAATGAAGATCAAATAACTTAGAAAAGAGAGGAGGTAATCTTATCCACATAACAGGTACCCTCAAAAACAAAAATGCAAAAAAATAATACAATACAATGACATAAATATAAGAATAAAATAAAAATATTTTAAAAAGAATAATACATGATAAGACACAATATATATGTTACCTGCTATTTTGAAATGACAAGGAAAATAGGAGTGATAAAACAAAAATGTTACTTTTCTTGAGAAACATGAACCAAGTCATTTATCAAACTGGAATATATTTTAAGAAACAATAAAGTATAATTGCCTCCAAACCAAGTGTGAATATAAAGAATATACAGATCCACCAAATTTACCATTGGCTTTGCTATTTTCAAGGGCTTATAGGTCAAAGTAATAAGTACTGCTAACAACTAGGAAGAATTGTATCATGAAGGAACTATTCACTAATTTATACAGCTAAAGAATATGAACAAATAGTTCTCTAATTAAATTTTATTAAATAATTTAAGTTTAAAATAAAATTTACCTTTAACTGAATTTTTAAAATTATTATTTAACTTTATTTCATTTGTCTCTTCTTAACCACCATTGAAGAAAAAAGAAAAAGAAAAAATTTTTAACAAATATATGGTCAAGCAAATCAATGTTATACATTACTATATCCAAAAATTATATGTCACCTTTTATACCTTCAGTATATCACCTCTCTGCCTGGAGGTAGGTTGAACTCTTCATCATAGCCTTTGCAATCATGGTTTGTCATTGTATTGATAAGAATTATAAAAGCTTTTGAATTTTTCTTACAATATTATTCTTATTGTGTAAATTGTTCTCCTTGTTCTGATATGAGTCTGGTCAGATATCAATAAAATGTTTCCTTGCATCATTTCTTATAGCACAAGAATATTCAATTATATTAATACATCATAATTTATTTTATTATTTTGTTAAACATTTCCCAATTACATGCAAAAAAAGTAACATTCTTTCAAAAAAATCTCATTGCTAAATTTTCTCCCTCTCTCCTATCCCTCCCTTCTCCTTGAGAAGACAATTTGATATCAATTACAAATATGCCACTCTAGAGGACTCCTGATGTCTGGAAGACCCACCTCTTGACCAGAGTGAGGTCAGAGTCTTTCAGTTATAGAGGCTTTAAAAAGGAACATCCTAAGGAGCATGAAAGGGAATCAAGAGAGGAAGAGAAGTCTTTATTTCTGGGAACTAGGAGCAAGAAGGATGTTTGAACAGCGCTCCTGGGCTTGGAGGAGGCTTGTGAAGGGAAAGCTGGCAACATCTGGCTGGTGCCTTTTCTTTCTCTGCCTGCTTTTTATTATTTAATAAATAATTATAAATTAAGCCAAAGTCTCCAGAGAATTTTAATCTTAACCCTACTCTTTCTGGCACAATATTAAATTATATTGGTGATAATGGAAATTCTTGCTTCATTCCCGACCTTATTGGTAAGTCTTCAATATTATTCCAGTTATGGATAATGCTTGCTCTTGGTTTAGATAGATACTAATCATTGATTCTTTTTTTTTTTTTTGGAAACCTTAACCTTCCATTTTAGAATCAATACGATGTATTAGTTTCAAGGCAGAAGAGCAGTAAGGAGGGCTAAATGACTTGCCCAGGGTCACACAGCTAGGAAGTGTGTGAGGTCAGATTTGAATCCAGGACTTCCTGTCTCTAAACTTTACTCTCAATCCACTGAGCACCCAGCTGCCCCCAAACCCATTGATTTTTATACTTTCTAACATTTTAATGAGAATAAAGCACTGTATTTTATCAATTATTTTTCTGAATTTGTTGACATAATTATATGATATTTGTTGGGTTGTTTTTAATTTTGTTTTTTATTATCAATATGGTAAGTTATCTGATAGTTTTCCTAATATTGAAATAGCTCTGCATTTGCAGTATAAATTCTACCTAACCATAGTTATATAATGTTTATGATACATATTGCTGTAATCTCCTAGCTAGTATTTTATTTAGATTTTTTTGCACCTATATTTATTAAGGACATTTATCTACAGGTTTTTTTTTTCTGTATTTGTTCTCCCTGGTTTAGGCATTAAGAATATTCTGTGCCATAAAAGGAATTTTGTAGGACTACTTCTGGACCTATTTTTAAGAATATATGTATTTTAGGTAGTATTGGAATTAAATGTTCCTTAAATATTTGGTAGAATTCACTTGTAAACCCATCTCATCCTAGGGATTTTTCTTAGGGAGCTCATTTATGGTTTGTTTAATTTATTTTTTCTAAGACAGAATTAAACAATGTTCTTGGTGAGGGGTAAGGGGTTGCTATTTCAAGCTGTAAACTTTTTTTTTAAAATTTTTAAACCCTTAACTTTCTGTGTATTGACTTATAGGTGGAAGAGTGGTAAGGGTAGGCAATGGGGGTCAAGTGACTTGCCCAGGGTCACACAGCTGGGAAGTGGCTGAGGCCGGATTTGAACCTAGGACGTCCTGTCTCTAGGTCTGGCTCTCAATCCACTGAGCTACCCAGCTGCCCCTGTAAACTTTTTTTAAACTTCTGTTTTCAGATGCATTTCTGGGGGGTTGGAATTTTTCAGTGCTATAGGTGTGGTCACGGATCTCCTGTTCAATGCTCTGTTCCTTACTGAGGAAGGGCCTCGATCCCTTGAATTTGCAATTGATACTTTTCCTCAGGGTCTCTGATCCCTTGGGACTGGAAGTGACACTGTTCCTTGGGTTCTGGAACCCTTATAACCAAAAACAATACTGCTCCTTAGAAGTCTCACTCCTTCTGGACAAAAAGTCGTCTTTTCCATCCTTGAATGATGACTCAGAAGTCCATATAAGTAATGAAGTTGCCAAAACACCTTCTGGTCAATCATCCAGTACTAGCACAGGGGTGCCTGTAATCTCTCTCTGACCAGTTGTAGGTGTCCTCACCATTTCTGGCCAGTGAGTTCTTTCTGTTACTCTACCTGGTCCTCCCACTAGTGTTTCATCCATATCAGCTCTGGGACATCTTCCACCCCCATATCACAGATTTCTCTTTCAGATCTCCATTGTCCTAGTCTAGAAGTGTGTCTCACTGACCTTCTGTTGGCTCTGCCACTACAGAATTCAATTTGAGGAATTATTTTAAAGCTGTATGGAGGAGAATGTTGGAAGTGTTTGGCTTAGTGTTCTCTCTACGTTTCCCTGTTGGCTCTGTCTCAGGAAGTATCTAAATAATGATTTCTTATTCCAATTCATAACTGAGGTGGAATTCCTTTATTTTCAGTCCTTTCCTATCTCAAATAAACTCATAACTTTTTATACACATGGATCCTCTTTTTATCATTGTCCTTGTCTCTCCATCTTTGTCTCTCTATCTCTGTCACTTTTCTGTTTGTCTCTCTGTCCTTCTCATAAGCCTATAAGCAACAATATCACTGAATGAAAGAGGATGCACAATTTAGTAAAATTTGGGGCATAGATACAAATTGCTTTCCAAAATGGTTGTACCAATTCACAACTCTACCAACAGTGCATTAATGTGCCTGGAAAAGGCTGTTCTCAAGGGAAGAATTCCAAGCTATCTATAGCCATATGAAAGAAAATCTCTAAATTACTCATACAAAATGCAAATTAAAACAACTCAGAGGTTTCACCTCAAAAACATCAGATTGGGAAAATGGATTAAAGGGAAATGGCATATATTTAAGGGTTAGGCATATTAATGCATTTTTGGTGGAGCTACAAATTCATATAACCAATCTGGAAAATAAATAGATATATAATAAATATAGGCTAGTAAACTAAATGAAACTTTGTACGTATTTTGGCTAAGCTATGCTACTCTGTGCTCAGAACTTGAAGAGATATAAGAAATGGGGAAATATAATATAAATGTAGATATAGATATAGACATGAGTATTTATACTTTTTATTTTTGTAATGAGAAAGAACTGGAAATCAAGGTGGTACTTATTTGACAAGGCCTAACAATGTCATATGGGTATAATGAAATACTACTGTGTATAAAAAATGAAAAAAAAAGTGGCAGAAAATCCTGGGGTAATTTATATAAGCTGATACAAAATGTAGTTATCAGATTCAGATAAATTCATAGGAAAACAACATTGTAAAAATGAGCTTTCTAACACTTAAAAATTCTGATCAATGCAATAATCAACCATGATTCTAGATTATTAATGAATGGAATGTTGCCCTTTTCCTGAGAGATACAGGAATAACTTATATGTATACTTATACACATTTAAAAAATGTGATCAATATAAGAATTTATTTTAAATGACTATCTCATGAATCTTTTCTTTTTTTTTCTTCCTTTTTTCTTCCATTGGGAAAGGGAAAATGAGGTGTAAGGCACTGAAATAAATGTCAATTAAAAATAAATTGATAGGGGCAGCTGGGTAGCTCAGTGGAGTGAGAGTCAGGCCTAGAGACAGGAGGTCCTAGGTTCAAACCTGGCCTCAGCCACTTCCCAGCTGTGTGACCCTGGGCAAGTCACTTGACCCCCATTGCCCACCCTTACCAATCTTCCACCTATGAGACAATACACCGAAGTACAAGGGTTTAAAAAAAAATAAAAAATAAATAAATTGATAGTTTAAAAAGTAGTAAACCACAGTATCAAAAAGTGCAACAATTATTATAATTTGAATATACAAAACTGCATAACAAATAGATGTAAATTACATATAATAAACAAAGCTAAACATAATTTTTCAGGGTCATGAATTGATTTTTAATAAATCTGGTAATTCTTATTGATAAAAACAGAACTGAACAGAAATTTGGAAACAAATTCAAAAGATATAAAAAACAGAAATGTAAAGTATTTCATTTTAATATTTTATTTTTTAGAAATATAATTTTTTATAAAGTTAAAGAGGACAACAGTGATCAAGTATTTATATCCTCATGGGGATTGGAGAGGTAATTTTCCCTTGAAAGCATTATTCTCTTCAAGTATCTAAGATGACACAAAATAAGATAAAGTTGTGAAATGAGTGTGATTTTACTTTTTACTTTTTTAGTTTTAAAACATAAAAAAGGAGAAAAGAAATGTACTACGAAAGAAATGGCAAAGAAGAAGGAATGTATTATTTCTTATAAATGGTTTGAATAGAAGAAGAGGACACATGCATGGACATTAGAATGGAATGAGCAAACATTCCATGATTCAAAGACAGACAAGAGAAAGGTAAATACATAAAAACCAGAAATCTATAGTAGTAAAATGAAGTAAATAGGAAACTAGATAGTGTCAGTAAGAGGGAAAAAGGATTTTTAAGGGAGAGGGTAGAGGTGGGAAAGGAAGAGTCACAAACAGATAAATAATTTAAGGCTGACCATTTATGAAGAATGATTAAAGAGAAAGAAGAGATAAGACCCATTGGTCTGGTCAAGCTGAAAAGAAGACTAGGAAGTGATAGGAAGAATCTAGACCACTATAAGAATTTTTTTTACATGTATTAATTTCATTCCTTTTACTTCCTCAGGATATTTTTCATTGTTAAAAGGAGAAAGTAGTCAGCAAAAGAAGAAAAATTAAAGCAGGATAAGACTGAGGGGGAAAACAAAACAAAAAATAAAAGTCTAACAATCATAATCACAAATGTGAATAGTGAATCTACTCATCAATTAAATGAAGGACAGAAGCAAAATGGAAGAGAAAACAGCATTCAGCAATATGTTGTCTGCAAAGTAGAATAGGACAGCTTTTTTTTTCATCTCCCACACAGATACCCACACACATATGCAAACAGTTGATGTAGTGACAGAGTATAGACATAGAAGACGGACATGTTTATTTGGTAACATTGTTAACACATAATGGCCTTCTCACAAAATATGAATGATATTGGATGAGAAGGTCAATACTGGCCATCCCCTGGGAGTTAAATCAAGAAAACAAGAAAATAATTGAAAATGTCATCTTAGCATGAAAATAAATGTTTGCGAAAGAACTCTGCTCTTCACCTCCTGTAAAGAGGAGAGGGGTTTCTCTCTTCCTCCCCTCCATTAACTGTGGGGTCTAGCCTAGGAGCTTTTCACTTGAAGAGACACTCCATCCAAAATCATTTAAAGGTAGTTTGAGGCACAGCTGAGGGCAAAAAAAAAAAAAAAAAATAAAATAAAATAAAAGTCTAAACTGACAGGGTTACTGTGTATCAGGTAGTAGAGATAAGAAATAGTTTTAAAGAGCTTGACTACTAGAAGAGAGAGGGGAAAAAAATAAAAATAAAGTTGTGGGACCACACTGAAGGACAAAAATAATTTTAGCCTGGAGAGTATCTTAGAAATTAGTGACTTTAGCTATATATACTCCCAAGTATTACATATTTTATCCTCTGATTCTAGAATATCTTGGCTAATTTATTTGATGATTTCTTGGAGTATAGTTTCAAAACTTCTTTTTTTTTAAATTGTAACTTTCTGGGAATTCAATTATTCTTATATTGTATCTCCCTGTGTTAATTTCTAGTTCAATTTTTTGTGATAACATGTTTCATATTCCATTCTATTATTTCAGTCTTTTGATTTTACTTTATTATTTCTTATTGTCTTAGGAAGTTGTTAGCTCTTCCTTGTCTGATTCTAGTTCTTAATAAATATTTCCTTCTAAACCTTTTTCATTTGTTTTTTTTCAAGTCTTTTTAAAGCTCTTCCAAAAGTTATTTTTGAGCTTGTGGCCATTTCTTTTATTTCTTTAATATTTTTGAAGTCAATGTTTTTACTTCACTGTCTACTGAGTTTCAGCTAAGGTCTTCTCTAGCTCTATAATATCTATTAATAGTTGAGTTCTTTCTCCTTTGTTCATTTTAAATTTAATTTGACTTTTTAATTTTAGTTACCAGTCCAATAGACTTAATTATTGATTTTTTGCTGGAGTCCCAGGTTTCTTGTTGTGCTGGGGAACGTTACCTCAAGTTTCAGATTTTTTTCTTTTTGTATTTGTTTTCTTTCATGCTATTTAGTTATTCTAGTTTTTAGAGCCCAGGGTCTGATGTACTCCTGGTCCTCTGTTCAAGCTCCAGTCTATGATTGACCTCAGCTGTTCCAACTAGAAGCCAGGAACTGCAAACGGCCAGTTTGACTCCTCCTTTGGCAGCAATCAGGGATTCTACTCTTCAGAAAGTAGCCACAGCTCATGGGGCCCCACTCTCTCAGCAACCACATTCACCAATGTAAGCTCCTTCCTCACTCTTCGACTATTACTACAGCTTGGGATAGATCAAGTATTTAGTCCATGATCCTAGGGCCCCCAGAGTACTCCCTTGGTTATCAGGAAGCCTTGAGATCCTGCCCTAAAAGTGTGGCTTCTTTAGACTGTCCACATCTTTAGTCTCTAGCTGTGAACAGTGGAGATCTCTGGGGTAGAAGCTGCAGTCCACAGAGCTCTTCTCAGGGCCCTCAGCTTGCTGATTCCAGTGGTGTCCTTAGGGATACAAGCTTCAGGATTCTACAAACAAGGTAAGTTGTCAATCCTGTCCCCAGGGGCTTTCTTGTTCTTTATTGATTCCACTTTGTTTACTCTGGTCATGCCCTCCCCAGTGTCTGATGGCCAACAAGTCAGAAATTTTTCTCCTTACTGGTTGTTCAACTTCACTCCTGACTACTGTCTGGTTTTGCCACATTTAGCATTGATTCCATGGAGTTATTTTTGATTATTTATTGGGAATGTTAGAGGGTGAGGAAGCTTCTTGCTCTACTCTACCATCTTCCTCCAAATGTATATTATCAAATTAAAAATGCTCATAGTTATTTGGTAGTGGCTAAAAATAAGAAAATTAATTAATGCAACTGATAAGTTAGGTAAACCAGAAGCACAGATTGTAAATTCATGCTTTTTAAATACAAGAAAACTGAATACTAGGTTAAAAATTCTGTACCCAAAGATGATGTGAAAACTGGAAAGAATTTTAAATTTAGATTTTAACAATTTTACACTATATGTAAGTTTCAAATGAATATTTTATTATTTAAAATCCTATATTTATACATATATGAAAATAACTTTCACAATCATACTTACAGAAGAATTTTAAAATATATTAATGAATGAGGGTGATCATTGAAGGTAAAAAAAACAGTTTTTAATACATAAAACTTAAAAGCAAACCAATTTACCTGAAATTTCAAAAGAAGTAGTTAATTAGCAAAACAACTTTTTCAATAAATATTTATGAAGTTCCAATATGTAATACATAAATTGGAATTGACAAAATATATAAGAATAAGAACCATTTTGTAAGAGATAATCAGAATGACAAATGATAAATTTTCAAAAGAAAACAAATACAAATTATAAACAACCATATAAAAAGATGCTTCACATGAATAACAGAGAAATGCAAATTCTATCACTCTATGGTTTTACCTCATGTTCTTAAGATTGGCAAAAAAGAGGAAACATAAAAATGAAAAATGTCATTAGTATTATAAAAGGACAGGGACATTAATATCCTGTTAATACAGTTGAAAAGATCACATTTCTGGACAGCAATTTGGAATGGCATGTGAAAAGTTAGTTAATTGAATGTATTCTTTAACCTAGGTGGTTATTCTTTTGAAATCTTAAGCTGCTATTGTAAGAAGAGGTCATATTGAATAAATTAAACCACAGAAGGATTAGGTGTTGATGTGTCTTATTTTATTTTTAAGGGTTTTTTTTCTTTGTTTATTGCTTTTTTACTCTATATGTAATCAGTTAATGGCACTGTTTAGTTTCAGTAATATTTTCATACATATTTTTACATTTATGTATTTATTAGTTTTTATGTTTTATTTATTGTTATATATTTAATTATATTAATTATGTTACATTATACTGCATTATATTGTTTATAATTTTATATTTATTAATTTTGAAATTATATTCATGATTTTTAAAATATTATAAATTTCTTTAGATTATCCACCCAATGAAAGATCCATTTTAATAATATTTTTTTAGGCAATGGGGGTCAAGTGACTTACCCAGGGTCACACAGCTGGGAAGTGTCTGAATCCAGATTTGAACCTAGGATCTCCCGTCTCTAGGCCTGACTCTCACTCCACTAAGCTACCCAGCTGCCCCCTTAATAAATTTTTTAAAGAATATTAACAATAGAGTGATATCATGTGAAAGTGCATTTGACATTCTATCCCTGTAGCCACTTTGATTTCTCTATTTTGTTTTTTCATTGAACAGTAATGTATCCCCCACCTCCAGAGGGAAAAGAAGATAAAAAATTACTTTTAATAAATATCCATAGTCAAGATAAATGTATTCATTGACAATACAAAATTATAAATATCTCATTCTGTAGCCTACATCGAATATCACTCAAATGATGAACATATTTCTAGTCTTACTTTTTTTTTTACCATTACAAAAGGGCTTTGTGTGAGTATACAAATATGTATATACACGTATATACCTATAGAATATGCAGTGATTCTGAGATTCCAATTCATAGCATTGGTAACGAAAAGTGGAAAGGTTAAATGTTGGAGGAATAGGAAGAGGACATTGATGGACTGTTGGTAGATCCATGGATGGGTCAAGCCATTCTCAAAGACAATTTAGAATTATATGAAAAAAAGTTAATGAACAGAGTATGCCTTTGACTTAACTATACTAGTGCTAGGCCTATCTCCAAAGCAGATTATAGAAAGAGAAAATAGTCCTACAATATATAACACATATTAGACCAGATAGCCTATATCTTATATATTATGTGAAGAAAGTTCTATCCTTCTCCCTTTTCTGGGTAATGCAGGTCAATTGAGTCTGCATGAGTGTGCATGGGTTTACGTCCCCTATATCACCAAATGTGGATCACAGGATGCTGACCTATGCACTTGGCAGTAGGATAACTATGTCAAAGAATACAGAATGTTCATCAACATTTGTAATATAATTCTAAATTGTCTTCCAAATGGCTTCAGTCATCCACAGGTATGCCAACAGTCTATCAATGTCCTTTTCCTATTCTTCTAACATTTAATATTTTCTTTTTTTGTCATTTGACTCTGAGTCAGAATTTCAGAATTCTTTTAATTTGCTCAAATATGTGCATATGCACATATTTGTGCAGTGATGACTCATCCAAGAAGCATCAATATTCTCCTACAGATCCATCAATATCTATCATTTTTTTTGGCATCTGTGCTAATTGTGAAATGGAATTTCAGAATTCCTTTAATTTATATTTCTTTAATTATTAGAAATTTAGAGCATTTTCTTTCCATGCCTATTTGTAGAATTGATTTCTTCTCCACCTCCTTTGTGTACATGGGGTTAGGAGTTAAACTCTGGGTGACTTCTCTACATACCTATTAGTAAGGTAAAGGAAAATAATTCTGAAGGCTTTTGCTAATGCTGTAGTCAATCATAAATTCAAAAGATTAATGATAGTGTGTCTACTGCTTCTCAGTAGGGAGGTGATGGGCTAGAGGTTTAGAATTAAATATTAACTGAAAGCACCACCAATGTGTTGATTTATGTTGCTTACTATACTTATTTGTTTTGAAGGAGGGCTCTGTGGTATATGTGTGTGTTTGTGTGTGTGTGTTTGATTTAATGATAAGTGAAAAACTAACAAAACAAAAAATATGAAGGGTAAATCAATAAACTATTAAAATACAGATAACAACAAAAAAGTTCATATTGGTATATAAACAATGTGATGAATCTAGTTTCTGTCTTGTTCAATTTAGGACATATGTCTGAAAGCATAAACCTCAAGAGAATTTTACATTTTCATATACAGCTCTCTTGGCATACTTTAATTTGGGCATTCTTTGATGATTATTAAGTTCACACTAAAAATAAAAATGTAAAAACCTAGGATCATCTTCATACCATAATGATTATAAAGCAGAAAGGACATCAGTGGAGAATTCAAATACACATATCAAAAAATATTCATTTTTCATATTTGTGAACTTAAAAGAATAAAATCATTTGAATGTGTTTGGCTTTTGTTAATCACTTGGTTCTTTTATGCTCGTCAGATTCTGACTTGATTTGCAAATTTAAAATTTGTCCAACTGAATTTAAAAGATCTGGTGTTCCTATAATCTTATGGTGAATCTTCAATACCCATGAACACTAAGGCAATCATCCTTATCTAACTCAAAACCCATTTTTCTTTGAATGTCTTCAGCTGGAGATTGTCAATCTTTCCCAGCATGGGCTGGGAAAATTTCACTTTTTGCAGTGCATGTGTGTGTGTGTTGTATGTGGAGTGTTACTCCCAATGCCATTGCATATTCACACACATCAAGCAGCTTTGAAAGATAGCATAATGTACAGATGACCAGAGGTGATTTATATTAATGTTGGGACTGTTTAAGAAGAGTAGTACCTCCTAAAAGTGGTCTTATCTGATCAGTAAAATAAGGATCCAGAGTCTCTTTTGAGCAGAACAATCTGTAGCTGTCCCAAGCTGCCCAGTTGTTTCCCATATGGGAAATACTGATGGACTCCACAAGCAACCCAAAACTTGAGCTCATTCAATATAACATGGTAGAGGGATCCAGCTTGAAACACAGAACAAAAAAGCCAGTAGTTCAATAACCACACTGGGACATTCATGTTAAAAGTGCATTTTTTATATGAGAGCAAATCTGTTTGGCTTAATCCCGCATTTGGGGGCTCTTGCCATTGTCCCTCCACCATAATTTTTTTTCTATTTTGTTCCATGTTTCCCATAGCTTATCTGTACTTCCTTATCTTAAGCATATTTCTTACTTCCTATCCCTGTTCTTCCTATTCCTGTTAACTGAATAGATCCTTTTGCCTTCGAAACCTGACCTCTTTCTTTTGACCACTCATTAAGATGTTGCTACTCTGAGGTTACCCCAGACCATTCAAATTAATTTGCCAATATTACTGCCCATATGAGGAAAGAGGGAAACACTGGCTGGTTGTGCTAAGTGTGACCAGGGAAGGCATTGCATTGAGACATCTTGGAGAGAATAAAGAACCAGAAAATATAAGCCAGTCTCTCTTGGAGCATACAATCAATATGGAGGACATGTAGTTTTGTTCTTTAGGGAAGAGAAGAGAGGAGAAAATCCACATTGCATATTCATGGTTACAATCAAGCCACACACACACACACACACACACACACACACACACACACACACACACATATATATTATTTTGAATACAAATTTTCTTAATTGGTATATCTCTTAGCAGACCTTCTAGATGATGACTAAAAGCTTAGGGACTCCGGAAGTCTAAGCATAGGCTCCAGGTCTCATTTTCTAATTCCAGAAGGGGAAATCCTTTTCCTTTCTGCATGAGGTCCTTCATGTTGTGGATGGTTTTGCCATCAATGAATTCTACTGACTCTAGAAGCTAAAAAATAAGATATCAGTGTAACCTTCCCTCTGTGAGATTTTGTTTTGTTTTTTTTTGGGGGGGTGGAAGGGGAAAGAGAGAGAGAGAGAGAGAGAGAGAGAGAGAGAGAGAAAGAGAGAGAGAGAGAGAGAGAGAAGAACCTATATACCTTTATGAGTATTCAAACACACATATACACTATCAGTATGTTTATTATAAATAGAAATACGTAAATAGAAGGATGGATACACAGAGGAGAGATAGAAAGACAGACCAAGCTGGGTAAAATGAAACAGATAAAAGTATATTATCAACTGAATTTTGAACAAAGGTTTTGAAGAAGAGTAAGGAAAAATGTCATCTACCTATTTCCACATATTGATGTGCTACCCATCCGATCTAGGTCTTGCTCAGATGCTGTGTCCTCTTGGAAGTTTTGTCTAGGTCTCATGGATGGAAATTATCTCTCTATAATCTAATTGCACAGCACTTCTTCCTCTTCCTATGCTATTATTGTTTTGCATTAGATGTGTCTACCAATATGCCTTATCTCCCTTCCTAGACTTTGAGTTCCTTAAGGGTACATACCATTCATCTTTCCTATCTTCCCCAGAGCCTTGCATGTAGTAGGTGCTTCATCATAGTAAAATAAATTAAATAAAAATGTGTGGCTCTATAAGATCAACGAATTCAGTAGAAGTGGGGGATATATAAACTGAGTTTTCAGAAAACATCAAAATATCCCTGACCAAATATGTAACTTCTTTTAGGAGGATTTTAAAGTCTTCACATAATAATAGTTACCATTTTTATAGTATTTTACATTTTCTAAGACATGATTAAAGTGTTTCTATCCAGATAATCAGAGTCAGTTATAATACCTTTTGTACACCTGTTGTATTACTTGGGAAAATTTTAATTTTTTCATTATAATTTTCTTCTGGGAGAATTCAATTTGTCAACTAGGATTTCTCAATCCCTTCACTAGAACACTATGGAAACATATAATTTTTTTTTATATTCCTGCAAACTCCAGTGTAAAAGCCCCTATGTAGAGATTCAATAGGCTTGGCTCTAATTCCCAGCCCACAGGACTATCTGGCTTTGTGACTTTGGGTAGGTCATTCAGTTCAATTCAATCTAATTCAACAAACATTAATTAAGCATCTATCATGTGAAAGACCATTTGCTACAAAGTGGGGTTACAAAGATAAAAATGACCCAGATTCTTCTCTCAACAATCTTAGATGGGAAGCCCATGTACCCAAATAACTATAACACAAGAAGAATGTAAAGAAGTATAAAAGGGAGAATTATTTTGACCAATTTTAGGAAGGAGGTATCACTTTTACTTGGTGACAGAGGTTCAAGATGTTACTGGTTGATTTTTTTTAATGGCCTGAGTAGAGTAAGGAAAAAACAGGAAAATTGTGGAAAAGTATTGGATCAGAAAGCATTTAAAGAGGCCGTCAACACACTTAGAGATGCAGCCCAGCATCAGTTTACTAAAAGTTCTCTCTGAGGTCTGAGGCTTGGAAGTAGGTTTGCCTATGACCCTCCCTGGTAAAAAGCAGCAGGCCAGGAGATGACCACAGAGAGAGCATGATGTCAGAGGTTCAGGATGCAATGAGGCTACAGGGTAAAGCAGGAACAGCCGTTCCCCTAAGGGCTTAGGGGTATGCAGCTGCCTGTCCTTGCCCATGCCTATTTGAGGGCATCATCAAATAACCAAGGGGTGGTGTGGCCCCTGGTATTTAGAAATTGGCCTTGGACTTTGAAGGAAATAATGGAAATGGATGGATAGTTAGTGATTGCACTGAGAGGGAGTGTTTCTGAGTTGATGTGACTTGAGATTGATGACATGATTAAAGGGAACACTGAAATGGTATGTATAGGAAAAGGCAGGAGGAGGAGGAGAAAGAGGAGAGAGAGAGAGAGAAAGGGAGATGAAGAGGGGGAGGGAAACAGAGAGAGAGGGAAAGGGAAAGGGAGAGAGAATGGCCATTTCTATTTGAGCACTGAGCCTTGCTCTGAGTGGAACTATAATTGTGAACTGGTAAAATGCAGCAAATTGGAACCTGGTATAGCCTTTTGCCAAGCAGTGATAGGATTTGAACAACTTATCAGAATCAACTATTTCCAAAATGTTCATAAGTCTTTGGGAAAAATAACTTGGATTATAGAGGGGATAGAAACAGTCAGGTTGGTCAGTGACATGGGTCCTTCATACATGATTACTGGTGAGAATTCGAAGTTGTAGAAAGTCTATATCATGGAAAAGTTTATGGTGCTAGAAGGACCTTAGATAGATCTTAAAGAAACCAGTGGACTTTTTAATTCTTTAGGATTTTGTTTTGCTCATTTCTATAAAATGGTGGAGAGAAGACAGGTTAGATAATATAAATGTTCCTTCCAACTCTAAGATAATAACATGGTGTCTCTTTCTTTCTTTTTTCTATTTCTTTTTGACAAAACATCATGGATTAAATAATTTTGTCTCATAATGAAACAAAACAAGTTATTTGACTAGAATGGTGGTTTTAAGTATTTCATTTATATGCAAAGAATCAAAGTATTTTATTTATTTATTTATGTATTGAATTTGGAGGCAACAGCATTAAGTCACTTGCTCTGGTGTCTTCCTGACAGTGGGCCCAGTACTCTGTACACTTTGGCTCCATCTAGTTGCCATAATCATAGCATTTTCAAGCTAGAAGGTACTTAGGAGCCAAACAACCTCACTCTCTCATTAACATTTGAGAGCACAATTCAAGAGATGGTGTTGTTATGAGCCTAAGTCAGTCCACATCATTATTTAGCAGCAGAAATAGGTAGTCTCATGATTGATCTGAAATGTATGTTGAGGATGTGATAATGATAGAGGCAAGGACCACTAAGAGATCTTCCATAGCTTAATTTCAGAATAGCTTTTATCTATTCTTCAACCCTGTCCACTGATGTTCTTTACCAATGATTTCATTGTTTACCTCTGTTAATATCTTCCAAGAAACATAAATATGCTGTGCAGGGGACCTTGGGTACAAAACAGTTGTGCCAGGAGATGTTGAGGCATGGTAGGCTATATCAAAGAGCAAAAAAATTTTAGTGTGGGTCCATAGATTTCCTATTTTTCCAAAGACCAGTCAACTTAAGTAGAAATAGGTTTGCAATGAAAGGATTGATCACCAATTTATTTCAGGATGATGAAAAAGATTAACTCAAAAATCTATCAGCAAATGCATGGAGGTTGTATGCTCTGAATTCATGGAAAGAGTCCCCAAATCAAGAAAATCAGAGAAAATCTGTTGAACAATTTGTAGGATTTAAATTAATTTCCAATACTCCATGAATTCTATTTTTGTGAATTTTATTAATAATCACTTGAAGCAGAAGGAATCAAAAGGAAATAGAAGTAAAAAGAAAAACCTTAATTAACAAAATTTTAAAACCATGTGACTAAGTTCTCCTTGTCTGTTTAAAAAGGCTGCTCTACCAAAGCCCGGACAGGCAGGCCAGAGAGTGAGAGGTGGGGCTACACCAAATTTATATCCTTCCTATGTCAGCATATAATGTGAGGAGAGTGGGGTGCTGAGAATTATAGTTTTTAGGGTAACAGATTCTAATTACAATGTAAAATGATCCACTGGGTAGACTAGTCTCCCAAAGGATCACAGGGGGAATTTTGAGATGATATTAACTCTCCCCTTGCCTACCTTTAAATTTAATCACCAGAAGTATATATATATACCCTACTTATTGCCAAAGTGGGGGAGATCTGCAACCTACATGCTAAAGTGGATGACAACTCAGAAACGACTGACTGCCCCCTGGGCAGTCCTAAGCAAAGTTATAAACTTCAATTGGTCCCTGTAAAGTAGAGGAAGGCACAGGAAGTTGAGAAAAGAAGGGCTTTTAAATGTGTCTGCAACTTCCTGTGAGGTGGTCTTTGAACTTTTTTGAGGCTGTGGAGGCTGATGCAGGATCATTTTCTTCAGCATGGACCTGGGACTCTATCATTTGGTAAGACTGCTCTGGGATCTTCTTACCTTGGACTTTAGATTGGTGAATGGAAAAAGCTGACCTTCCTTTCCTGACTTCTGGAGAGATTAACACTAGATAGGCCTCCCTCTCAGAGAAGGCCACATGGATGAGCCCCTTGCTTAATTTACCTCTGGGCCCTCCAACTTGGGCTTCTGGAACCCTGCCAGAGTAAAACCAGGGGCTGGTGCAAATATTTAGGGTGATAAACAAGACTTTTCATTCTGCCCTTGTTCACATTTCTCTACCTTACTCTTTCCTTCTATTTTGTAAATAAAAGCTGCTGAAAAGTCATTCAAACCATTAATTTTAACCCATATAAATTAATAATAAAAAAGAAGGTAGGAGATCTTTAGTCAGGGTAGTAGAACATCTTTCTCTAATAGGAAAAATATTTCCTGAATGAGAAGAGAAAAGCAGTGAGTCAAAAGATTAGAACAGGAATTCTAAAATAAGGATCTATGAACTTGTTTAAAAACTATTTTTATAACTGTATTTAAATATAATGTTTCCTCTATTATCATATATTTTATTTTATACACTTAAAAATCTTATTCTGATAAGGGTTCTATAGGCTTCATCAGGCTTTTTCAGGGAATCAATGACAAAAAAAACCCCCTAAAAACAAAGGTTAAGAACCCCTTGCCTGGGAGAAGGCTTCTTGTATATTACAATACTCCTTTATAGGAAATGGTACATCCAATATATATGAAAACATAATGAAAACACTGAATCTATCAAATAGGCCAAATTGCATTAATAATTCTCTGATGTCTGACAAGCAATCAGCATTTAGCTTTCTGTACAAGTAGTCCTTGATTGACTAAAACAAACTGTTTATCAAAAGCTCAAGTTTCTATGTGTATTTACAGCCTCTAATAGTCTAGATTTTTAGCTCTACTAACATCAGTGACAGAGAGAACAGAATCTTGACATTATCATTTCTTTAAGTCAGATGAGTCATAACAGAAAACATTGGAAGATATTCCACAAAATAATCAATCATCAGATAAAAGCAATCTTGAATGTGGCAGATGTAGAAAATTGAAGAAGCTTATTTCTTTTTCATTTTTTAAGGGGGGAAAGTTTGCGTATTTACAAAATGAATATATTTAAACAAGAATTATGCCTCATAGAATCACAATATTACACAGTCTCAGAGTTGGAAAGGATCCAAGAGGCCATCTAGCCAACTCATATTAGAATACCTTCTACAACCTAAGAATTACAGCAACAAAATAATAGCTAGCCAGCATTCATGAGAGTGCTTTATGTCTTATACAGCACTTTAAATATATTATTTCATTGGATCCTCATGACCACTCCAGGATGTAGGTGCTATTATTATCCTCATATTAAAAAGAGGTATTCATGCAGACTGAGGACAAGTGACTTGCCTAGGGTCACATAGGTAGTGAAAGACATGATTTGAACTCAGTTCTCTTTTATGCTAAGTCCAGTGTTTTTTTTACCACTTAGCTACTTTAATTAAAAAATAAAATGTCATCTCTTCATGAAGAGTTCCCAAATAGGAGTCTTCTAGGAAGGCCCACCATAACATTTTCAACAGTTCTAATTATTGTGTTTTTTTTTCTCATGTTGGACCTGAGTTTATCCCTCCACATTGCACACCCATTACTTCTAGTTGGGTGCAGCCAAATAGGAAAAATTAACACCCCCCTTCCATATTATGATTATTTAAATACTTGAAGGAAATGATCCTTTATTCTCTCTGTTTCCTCTTCAGGGTGGTGGAGATGGGAGAGGAGAGAAAGGAAGAGTGACAGACAGACATAGAAAGTGATAGAGCTACAGACAGAGAGGAGAGAGATGGAAGAGGAAAGGGGGAAGAAGGAAAAAGGGGTAGAGAGAGAAAGAGACAGAGAAAAAAAGAGAGGAACAGAAAGAATCCAAAGTCTCATTTGAAAAAAAGGTGTTCTTAGTGTTTAATGGAGTTTTCTGTCAATATGGCAGCTCTATGGCATTGTGGAGAGCACATTGAAACATGCATCAGGTAAACCTGAGTTCAAGTCTTATCTCAAATAATTACTAACTAAATAAATCTGGGTAAATCACTGAACTTACCTTAAATGTTGCTCTAAGAATAAAGGAGACAATGTATGAATTGTTTTATAAACTTTAAAGTACTATATTATAAATGCTAGTTATTAATATTACCCCTTATTCTCCATTTAGACCACAGAGCTTTTCCCAAATTGTAAACGTCTTGTAGTGAGTGGTCAAGCCCAGGTCCTATGGGGAAACATTTCAAAAAGATATGGGAAAGGCAACAGCTAGGTGGCTCAGTAGACAGTGAGCCACACCTAGAGGTGGGAAGTCATGGATTCAAATCTATCTTCAGGAATATCCTTTATTCCTAGCTGCATGACTCTGGATAAATCACTTAACCACAACTGCCCTAGCCCTTAATGTTCTTCTGTCTTGGAACAAAAGCTTAATATCAATTCTAAGACAGAAGGAAGTATATATTTAAAAAAAAGGAATAAAATAAAAGAGTCTGCAGAATCTAGTACAATCCTTCCCTGAAAAAGAATCTTCCCTTAAAAAGCACAGTAAGCCTCTTTTCTCATTTCCACATCAGTTCCTCAGAATTTTAAACCCATTGCTTTTATGTGTACTTTTGATCCCATTTAGGAAACCCCTCCTTCTATTAGGACAAAGATGTGTTCCAACATCCTGACTGTTCTTTTGTCACTAATTCTTCTATAGATTTTCTCTGATTTCTTTTGTTAGTGACTTACTAAATGTTAAGTAGGGATATTTTAAGTTCTTGATTGACTAACTTAAAATAGACAAAGGGAATAAAAATTCCTTTTCACAGAAATTAAGTGACTTGTCAAAGGACATCCACTTAGAAAATGGCAGTAGAATGGAAACTCAGATTCTTTGAATCTATAACCATGGTGAAAAAATTAGGAGCATAATGTTCATTTGAATTATGTAGTGAAGATGTAGCTAACAGCAGTGTATTGAGAGTCTTATGAAGTTTCTACCCAATTCTCCTACTTGGAGACTCTAAAACCATGTGAAATAACCTAAATTTCTCTTGTACATAAGGACTCTAAGAACTATTATATCTTCCCTGATCATTATCTTTTCTGTGCTTAACTCCCTCTACTAGTGTATTAGTATCTTTATATCACCAGTAGTTTATATATTTATACACACACACAAATGTATATGTGTATAAATGTATAAGAGAAAAAGAGAGTTTTTCTTTTTAACGCTCCCCCCCCCCATTTGATCATTACCATCATCCCGTGGGGTAGGCAATACAAGTTATGATCATCCCATTAGTCACATGAAGAAACTGAGGCTCCTGAAGTTTCCATGTCTCCGCAGGGTTACAGAGAAAACAAGTGACTAGATAGATGAAGCTGGATATTCTGAAAGTGAAACTAGTGTTCTTTCCACTAAACCCTATTGATTCTATCTAAAAAAGAATATTATTATGAACATAATTCAGAGTTTCAATAAATGAACATTTGTAGCAACCCAATCTGTCTCTCTTTTGAAAGATATTTAGTAATGTTTGGACTTTTTAATTGTGTAGTTTTGCAAGTGTTATATATCATTATACAGTATTGCATTTCTCAAAAAGAAAAACTGCTGGAAGTACATTATGAAAACCAAAAGCCTTTTATATTATAGCCTGTAGCAATTAAAGCTTGAAATTAGAATTAGGGGCTGTATATTTTGATGCAGGAGACCATATAGATGTGTTAACATTTTGGCATCATTTTCTTTCACAGGCGCAAAGTTGTCATTACGAAATATAATACTCATTTTTTGCTTGATTAATTATACCAAAGGCATAACAAAATATATATTGTGTATTAGAGCATTCACCATTTGCAAATTATGAGTCATGGGTAGGCTGAAGTATGACTCCAAAATATCTGTAAGAGGCTCATACAGTACGTACAAGATTCATTTGTTGAAATATTTTTTGGTATAGAAATGCCATGTTTAAAGCACAAGGGCACTCACCTCATGAGATAAATTAGATCTCAGAGACTCATTGAATGTTAGGACTGAAAGGACTTTAGAACATAAAATGTTAGAACTGAAAAGGATCTTAGAATAAAGGATGTTTGAAGTAGACTGAGCCTTAGAATACAAAATTAAAGACATAATGGATCTTAGACCATATACTGATTTGAAACACACCTTAAAGCATAGAATGTTGGAGGTAAAAGGGACTTTTAGAACAAAAAGAATGTTGAAACAGAAAGGGACTTTGGAGATAATCCCATTCAGCCCCTTCAATTTACAGATAAGAAAACTAAAACCTCTCCAGATAACAAGTGCTTTTGTTGATCAAATGAGATAATACTTGTAAAGTCCTTTAGGACAGCTAGGTGGCATAGTGGATAGAGTTCTGGGCTTGGAGTCAGGAAGATTCATCTTCCTGAAGCCAAATCTGGCCTCCTACCCTTACTAGCTGTGTGACTCAAGGTAAGTCATTTACCTTCTCACCTTACACTTCCTTAACTTTAAAAGAAGGATAATGATAACATCTTCCTCACAAGAGTGTTGTGAACATCAATGAAGATAATAGTTGTTCATTGTAAAGAATTCTCTATAATTTAGCTGACACTATTATTATTGCTAAGGTAAGAATTTCCCTATAGTCCATGTGAATCAATAGCCTCCTTTACATTTCTATCGAGTTTGAATAAAATGATGCAGTATTTTTGTAAAGCTTAGCTTTGTAGTATTGGGACCAAGATCTAAAACATCATAAGAGTCCCGTTATCTCATTGTATATGGAAATACATCATATTAAACAATTTGTGGAAGCTGAAAGTACTCCCCTTTTAAGGAAACTGGGAACAGAAAGACCAATGATAGAACTATTACAATAATGAAGATATGTTGATGGGAGAGATATGGAGGAAGAATCTATAAAATCTGGCAATTGAGTGAATATGCAAGAGAGCAAAAATAAGAATGACCCCAAGTTTTTCATACCTGGAGGACTTACAAGGATTAAAATATTTCTAGCAGAAATATGGAAATTTGGTGAAAGGCTGGATTAGTGGGGAAGTTAATGAATTTCCTATAGAATTTGAGATGCAGATGGGAAGTTCAGGTGGAATGCTGGGCAGTTGGTAGCATACAGAAACTCAGAAGAGATAGGAAGGCTGAATATATTGATTAGGTAGTCAATTACATGAGGATGATATCTAAACTCAGTAGATGATGAGATCACTAAGATAAAATAAGTAGAAAAAGAGAAGATGGAGGAAAGGAGAGAAGGGAAAAGAGAGGGAAGGGGAAGGAAGGAAAAGAAAGAAAGGGAATGGAAGACAAAGGAGAAGAGAAACCCAAAATGATCCCTGGAAGATTCCTGTGCATTGGTTGGTAGATATTGTTAAA
Organism: Gracilinanus agilis; assembly: GCF_016433145.1. Lineage (NCBI taxonomy): Eukaryota > Metazoa > Chordata > Mammalia > Didelphimorphia > Didelphidae > Gracilinanus > Gracilinanus agilis. The sequence continues at coordinate 66,771,586 of NC_058131.1, read as the reverse complement.
CTTCAAGCAAATAAGACAGAAGAGTAGTCAGAGAGATAGGAAGAAAACAAGGAGAGAAGTGTAACAAAAACTGATGGCAACAGTATTGAGGGTGAGAGGCTGGATGGGGAAGACAGTCTAAAAACAGTAAGAGGTCAGGGTTGTTTCAGACTGAGAAAAGATGATTAGATTTAGCATTTTAAAGATTTTTGCTAACTCTCTGAGGTATAATCTTGTTTACACCATTGACTATTCTAGAATACTTTTTCTCTGGTTAGATAATCATCAAATTCCTATCTATCTTTTAAAAATCTTAACTGAAATGCTATCTTCCTTACCTGAATCTTCTGATGTAATGATAATGACCTTTCTCTTCTGAAGATACACAATTTAGCCTACATTTTCAAGATGCTATACATTTTACTATTTCATATTTTATTCATTTCTGTATCTTATCACCTACTTAGGCTATAAGCCCTGTGCAGGGAGGGTAGATACTAACTAAAATTTGTAGAAGCTTTGAAAATGTTTGTTGAGGATCTCTTCATTTGTATGCATATATATGTGCATGCATATCTTTAAATATTCCTTTCTGTTAGCTATACTTGACGCTAATGCACATACTCCTTCACAATGCTGATGGACAAGCTAAGATGGACTAGCTGGGGAGGATGCTTTTATATAAAAGCAAAGACTTATTTTCCTAATAACTCTTTCATCTGTAGCATTGAGGGTTTTTTTTTCCATTAGGAATACTAAAATAGCTTATGGAATTGCTTTTTGCTTTACTACAATAATATGTACAACCATGAGCTGGGCATATTCTGAGTATATTTGGGATATACTCAGAATATAATGCTGATATGGTAGAAGGAGTACCCTTTCCTCTGCCCATGGCGCTTCCTTACAGCTGCTCTTTTCTCTGCTTGCTATGTCCAGAGACCTACTCTGAGTGTGTCACAGGAGCAGCTAATGTTAACTACAGCACATCCCAAACTCTGGCCCTCAAATGCAGCACGTAAAGCCAGGTGGAAAATACAGTTCTGATTTTGTACCTATTTACTGGGAACACACACTTCAATGCAACTTATTGCTCCTTTGTGGCTTTCAAATTACTGCTCTATGCTGCTTGGTGTATTGGGAAAAAAACAAACAAACAAACAAAACCAAAGCCAAAACAAAACCCATTGGTATGGAAGCCAAGAAACCTTGTTTCTGAGCTTTTTTAGATTCACATGCTTAAGCAAATTACTGGCCCTCTCCAGGCATCCATTTTATCATCTGTAAAATGAAATTGAAGCTATTTAAGGGAACTGAATGGGTCATATGTACTCTGAAATTCTATGATTCTAGGGTTTGAAAACTTAATTTATGTCAAGGAGTATTGGATTGGATTTAGAAGATTTCAGTTTGAATCAAGGATCTACATAGCCCACCTTTTTGAGTTTGGATAAGTCATTTCCCTTTTGTGATCCTCCGTTATTTTACATATAACATGGAGAGGTTAGATTAGGTGATCTCTGAACTCCAAACAAGTTCTAATTCTATGATCCTTTGATGAAATAATATTCAATGTGGTTCTTTCTTTAAACATTTTGAATAATTAATTCTATCATTGTCCAGTATTAAGTAGTTAACTTTAAATAGGAAACATTTTTTCTTTCTCCCAATGGTTTCTGCCAATACATATGTTGAAAAGACCCTCTTCCCTATATGAGCTTGGAAAAATCACTCAAACTCTGTCAGCCTCAGTTACTCATCTTTAAAATAATTAGACTCAAAGTTTCTTTGAGATCCTGCCTGTATCTAAATCTTACTGTCCTTTTATTTTACTCCATGGTTGGTAACCTAAGGACAAAGAGTATTTTTTTTCTCCCATGCTAATGTCCAGTACAGTACCATGCATGTAACAAGTACCAGGCACCCTTTGTCATTTGCCTCATTTCTTTCTGACAAGTATCCCTCTCATTATGTATTGGAGAAACACTTAAATTAATCAATGAATCAACAGTCACTTAGTAAATACCTACTAGGTGCCAGGCACTGTGCCAGGCACTATGCTCGACGCTGGGGATACAAATACAATGCATAAAACAGTCCTAGTTTACTAGGCACTTAAGTTCTAAATATATGTATTAAAAATCAGTTTTAAAGGAAAAAAGAGAGGAATGTAATCGAAAATGCACACACATTTCAATTTATTTGTCTTATAGAATACCAGCTGTATCAAGATTGATGGAGAGGGTTTAGTAAAGTTCTATTAGAAGCAGAATGATGTTCAAGATAATAAGGTTACTTCACATTATGAATTTTCTGCGTGAAGAAACAAGTAAGCCTCATTGACCATCAAAATATGGGCAATCAAACTCCTTCTGGGCAAGTATTAAAAACTACAATACCTCTGGAAACACAGCACCAAGGCCAGTGGATTACTTTCTGGAAAAGATTATGTGTAAGGGAAACATGGAAGAAAGTACATTACTTTCATACTATGAAGAGACAGCTCATTAATATAGTCTTTCTGCCTATTTTGTCCCAGGACCCACTACTTTAGTAAATGCTCTCTTAATTTCAGTCTTTCAGGTCTCAGGAATGCTACCTAATTCCCTCTAGTATAATCATTCCTGTTAATAAAATACACTGTAGTTTACAAAACACTTTTCCTCCCCCAAAACCTTGTTGTTAATGAACTTGAGCATCATTTACCATGTATGTCCTGTTTTTCTCTTTTTCTTTTTTTTCCTTTTCTTCCTCCTTGTTTTCCTTTTCACTTTACCTTATTAGTATGGATTGAGTGTATTCATGGGAGAGTGACTAGAATGGTGAGGGGACTGAAACCATATCATATGAGGAATGTCTAAAGAAATGTTTAGCTTGGAAAAGAGAATAAGGGTGGGGGAGGAGGAAAGAAAGACCTTAGATCTGTCTTCTGGCATTTAAAGGCCTGTCAAGTGGAAGATAAATTAGTTGTATTCTGTTTTACATTTTTTTTTAAGTTCAATTCAACCAATATTTATTAAGTAATTACTATTCGGCCAATGCAAAGTTGAAAAATCTACAAAATCCCTGCCCTCTTGGAGTATGCATTCTGTAGGAATACTATAGGAACTGAACACATGGTTTCATTGACACAGGGAACTCTGGGAGGGGAAGTCTCACTCCCCATACAGGACTGCGTGTTTCTTAGAATATTGAGTCATTTGTTCAAGGTCACATAACTAAAATGAGTCAAAGGAAGGACTTGAAGCTAACTAAGGCTTCTTTCCTCGGAGGAAAGATCTCTAGGTACTAAGCCAAAGTAAAATGATAGAGAGAAGTGGAAAATCCAGATAAAGTGCTCTAGAAAAAAAGAAAAGAAATGTTAAGATTGCTTTTACCTTCAGGAAAGCCTTATAGAAAATAGGGCATCTGATCCTGAGTCTTAAAAACAGAGATGACATGGGATTACATTTCACAAATGAGGAGAACTATCCAGGAATACAGGAGAGATGAATATGGGGAATGCTAATAGTTCATTGGCTGAAAAGCAGGGTGTATAAAGGGGAATAACATGAAATGAAGCCAAAAATGTTGGTTGCATTTAGTCTGTAAGGAGTTTTAAAGATTAGATATTTTAATCTATAAAAAATAGCAAAAATTTATGTAACACTTTAAGGTTTTTAAAGTTCTTGATATGTGATACATATATTTATAATACCTCATGACAATCCTCATATGTTAGGTATTATTTTTATGCCCATTTTATAGATTAGCAAACTGAAGAAGAGAAGGAAAGTGACTTGACCAAAATCATACAGAATGTTAATAGCCTGAGTCAGGTTTTGAGCTCAGACCTTCAAGAATTCAAATTCAGCATTCTATAGACCACATCACTTAGCCACCTCTGACTTTTAGGCGATAATGAACCTCTGAAGATATTGTGACAGTTAAACTTTTGCGTAAAGATTATTGTGCCAGTTATATGAAACATAATTAGGAGATGAGAGATATTAACTATAGATAGAACAGTGAATTATAATAGATTTAGAGAGAGACCTTATAGACCTAGATTAGGCGGTTTGTCAGAAGGTCTGTGTATGAGTCTCAAGATCAGATACTTTCTAGTTGGATATCTATGGATCTGAGTTTCCTAACTTTTAAAAATGGGATAATAACACATACCTATTTTACCTCACAGGGTTGGGGTGAGGAAAACAACTTGCAAATCCTGAAATTGTTAAAACATGTGAGCTATCATTCTTCCCCTTCTCCTCCATATTTAATGGTTGGACTAGAAAACTGTAAGGTTTTGTTTATTTGTTTTCCTCCCACCTCTAAATCTGTGCTCCTATGATCCTTTTTTTCCTGGTCTATATTATCGAGTTTTAAGGGAAAAAAAAATCATACTTCTTGATATTCCAAAGTCTTGCTCAATAAATGCTAGCAGATAGATTTTTAACAGTTCATTAGCATTTTATGATACACCCACACTTTCTCTTCATTCTTAAAATAGAAATAAAAATGCAGATAACCATTCTTAACCTCATGCCAATATTGACATCATTTTTAAAGTTCATAAGTTCAAGAATTTAAAATTGGAAAGGACCTTAGAAGCCAATAAGTACAACTTCCTCAATTTACTGATGAGGAAACAGAGGCTGAGAGATTAAATGACTTGTCCAGAGTCGTGTCATTAATAAATTGCTGAGGCAGGACTTGAAGTTTTTCTAAGCTTAGCAAATTCTCTCCTAGCATAGAGTTTGTATAATTGAAGAATCCTAGAGCTCAGAAACACTTTAGAAAACAGAATTTAGACCTAGAAACAACCTTAGGACACAAAATATTGAATGTAGAAAGAACACAGAATTTTGTAATACAAAAAAAAAAAATCCTCCTTGCTTTTCCTACTTTCCCCTCATTCACTGCCATTACTTCTGCGCCAAACCTCTACTTATCAACTCATTTGATAGATGTCATTTTTCCTGCTTATCCAGACTTTGATGAAAGAGAAACAGATGTTTTAGGCCTAGAGTAGACTTAGTTAAACTTCAATCCTTATATGACCCCAGAGCCTTGGGATGTAGAGTCATCTACTTTTCAAGCTGTTGCCACCTATGGATGACCAGCTGACTTGTTAGAAGTCAGGGAGAAACAGCAGTGCTGATCTAGACAAAAGGTTAGCAAAAGGATTGGAGTGAGATTTTATTAACCTTGGTTGTCTACTTAAAATACAACTATTTTGTATAGGACATAGCTGAGAACATGCCTGAATATATCATTTTGTTCATTTATGCATGTAAACATAAATATGTATATATACATATATACATATATATGCATGTTCATTTGTAACGTATGTTTTAGTAAAACTGTAACTTTTAGTAATAATATTTTTTAAAGCTAGATGGGACCTTTGAGATTATTTTGTAAGTGAAGTAACTGAGTCTAAAGGAGAGGTTAAGTGATTTGCCCAAGGTCACAGAATAAGTTAGCCTTGGAGTTAGAATTGGAAAGCAGTTCTCTGGATTTCTGGTCAAAGGTTCTCTCAACAAATCACTCCATTGATTTATTCGTGAGCATATGCTTTCATCACTAAAACTCCCAAAGGATAAAGTATCATGCATTCACGATAGTTCTTTGCCTCTACATGTCAGTCTTCTTCATGGTGAGGATATAGTCTAGATATAGTTATTACTAGCTATGGTGCAAATTTCTTTATTAGTAATGGTGGACCAGAAAGTTAAGTCAACAAACATTTATTAAACACTTGTTATGTTCCAGTTACAGAAAAATTGAATTCACAGTATTCATGCTTGACATGCTTATATAGATGAGGCAAGAAAAATGTAGTGATAAAAGACTTATTTCACCCTCTACTTGTCATCTGCCAAAGACAGAATACAATCTCAAGTGTTTAGGGAAATTCAAGATTGAAGAGTTCAACATCTATTAGAGATTAGCATCGATATAAATAACCTATACATGATACATATTTAGTGCATTAGCTGTCCAATCCACATCTAGTGTGGAAGAGATGATGACTTATAGGACCCAGAAAAGCTTCTTAAACAATGTAGAATTGAGGACAGGGAATGTTTTGACAGGTATTGATGGCAAGAAAAAGGGGAGAAGATACTACTATGTGTAGGTAACAGCAAGAAAAAGAAGATGGAGGCGTTGTAAAGTGAATAGTAGTTTAGGTTTCTTAATAAGGAAATTGAAGATAAACTACTGAGTTTAAAATTTACTTAGAAGTCTTTAAAAATCATTGAAAGGTTTTGAGCAGAAGAGTCATTTGATCACAGCTGTGCAAAAAGATTAAAAAAGAAAAAAGAAAAGCCATATGAATGATTAATTAAAACAGGAGTTGGCCCAGTATGATTTGTGGGCTAAACCTGGCTTACAGTCTGTTTTTGTAGGGATTTGGCCCAACGCCATAATTTTCAGACCCCTAGATTACAGAATGGAGAGAATGAAAGTAAGAAGATTTGTTAGGAAGGCCATGTTTATCAAAGGAAGACTAAATAGAATCCAGTGTCCTAATATTTTACAGAAGAAATAAAATGAAGAACTATGAGAAATTCTGAAGAAGGAAATGGTGACAACATAAGCAGAAATTATTTTCTTATGAGGAGGGAAAAAAAGATGGACCAGCTTATATTGACTATTACTGATCAAACAGACAGATAACTTGCTCAAACAATTCATATTTAAAGAAAAACGTGTATCAAAGAAAGAAACAAAGGCATCAAACTGTCCAAAATGGAGGTATCTCAGTTCTGTAAGAATTATTTCAGGACTGCTAAGATTAAAAACAACCTTAAGATAATGAAAACAATTAGCAATGGTAACACAAAGGTTTCTTTATTTTAGCTATTCTTTACACCAAGGAAAGGATCAAAAGGTTGTCACTGCTCAGTATAGCTGGAATGTTGAGAATCAAGATTGATAAGAAGGATGAACTACTCAATTCTTATTTTATTTCTATTTCCTCTTCAGAGGAGAATGATTGAATGATTATGTCAATCACTTGGGGAATGGATAAGCAAGGTGTGGTATATGATTTTAATGGAATACTATTGTGTTATAAGAAATGAAAAACAGAATGACTTCATATGAACAAAAACAATCTAGAAAGACTTATATGAACTGAAGAAAAATTAAGTGATCAGAACCAGGAAAACCATGTACATAGGAACAGCAATATTACATGAGAATCAACTGTGAATGAGTTACCTTTTATGAGCAATTCAGTGATCCAAGACAACTCCAAAGGACTCCTGATGAAAAATTCTCTCCACTGTCAGAGAAAGAACTGATAGTATGAATACAAATTGAAGTGTACCATTTTTCATTTTATTTTCTTCATTTCTTGATATGTCTTCTATAACATGAAGAATATAGAAATATATCTTGCTTGACAGTACATGTATAACCTATAACAAATTACTTACCATCTCAAGGAGGGGGACAGGGTGGAAGAGAATATGGAATTCAGAATGTTAGGAAACTAACATTAATAATTATTTTTACATGTGATTGGGAAAAATAAACCATTACTAAATATTTTTAAAAAATAAAAAAAATAATAATTTCATAGGAGTGGGGAAGATAGAACACACATAGTTTGCCAGAGGAAGAAATCGAAAAGGAGTGAGAGGACAGTCAACCAGTAAGTGTAGCTAATGTTCACTGTCAACCATTACCTTTGGTGCCAAACAAGCTTGCCTCTATCTGCTTTGCACTTACTCAATTTCTATTTATTTGGCATGTACTTGTATATGTATTTAACTTCACCATTAGCATTAGATTGTAAGCACCTTGTAAGCAAGATATTACTTCCTTCTTTGCATATTTTATTCTCAGCAAATAAAATAGTATTTGGTATTTAGTAGATTCTTAATGATTGCTGCCTCTTTGAGTCCAAAGTACTAGATATCTATGAACAAAGTCCGAGATTACTGACAAAAAATGGCAGATTGAATTCTGCAATCATTTATCAAGCACTTACTACATAGTAAGCAGTTTTGGATGCTACAGATACATTAAGATACAAATATGTAAACCTTCTCTGCCCTGAAGGAGTTTACATTATGCTGGGAGATAAGACATGTAAACAGTGAATCACTGAAACAAAATTTCCAAATGAAAATAAGTATATTTTTGGTGGAGAGGAGAACAATATTAATATGTGATGTCTCCATATAGGAGGTGGCCATTGAACCAAGCACTAAACTGAGCTGGGGATTCCCAAAGGTGAAAGTGAGATGAGAAAGCATTTTAGATATGGGAGATATGTAGATATAGAATGAGTACATGGGATGCTATATATGGAGAACAGCAAGTAGGTCTTTTTAGTTGGAATATAGAATATGTGAAATTGTGAAATCTAACTGCAAAGACAGGAGTAAGAATGCAAATGATCTTAAATAGCAAGAGTTTGTATTTTTATTCTAGAGGTATTAAGGATCCACTTTTTTTTTGAGCAAGGAAATGGCATGGTTAGAGTTGTGGTTTAAGAATATCAGTTTAGCAGTTATATGGATCACAGATTGTAGAAGTGAAGACTAGAGGCAAGAAGACCAATTCAAAGATTATCGCAGTTGTATAGGAGGGAGCTGATGAGATCCTAAATAAGGGTGGTGATTATATGAGGGCAAAAAAGAGAATGAATATAAGAAATTTTATGGAGATAGACTGGACAAGACTTGGCATAAATGATTAGAAATGGGAGATGATAGTGAATGAAGGGCTAAAAAGGACTCCAAGATTGTGAATTAGGTTGACAGGCATCAAAAAACAAACAAACACAACTCAATAGAATTCTAGAAGTTATGAAGAAAGGTGGTTATTGGAATGGAAGAAGAGGCTAATTTGAAACATTAATTTTGAGGTATCTATGGGACATCTAGGAGACCATCAGTAGGCAGTTGATAATAGAGGGTTAGAACTCAGGAAAAAGAAGAAAGATGAACATATAGAAGTAACATTCACTAACATGAAGATAATTTAGTTTTGGTAAGTGGACAAATTCAAAGCTCCATAGAATAGATACCACCAACATAGAAAATGAGGGACAAGAGAAGCAAGTAATCACATTTTGAAGGATCAGTCAGGCAAGTAGCAGAGGAAAATAATAGAAAAATATTACTTAAACCTCAGGAGTAGAGACTATCCATAAAGAAAGGTGGTTAATCCAAATGCTGCTATGTCAACTGGATTTAGCAATTAATTAAGATTCTTAACCTTATATATAACAGTTTCAGAATATTCCTAGGTTGGAAATCAGATTATAAGAGATAATTCTTTGTCCTGAGTTTTCATGACTCACATGGGTATTATTATTATTATTATTATTATTATTTAAATTTGACTTTTAGAATAGATTCTATGATAACTTTCTGGAGATTTCAAAAGGAGGTCAAATTGAGATAAATGAATCAGGCTAAACTTAAGATCTATAAAATAAGGTAAGAATGTTGCTGTGGAAAACTGTGGAGAAGTGTTGACTTCAGGGATGAGAAAATGGAGAAAGACAACAAGAAACAGCATTGATTCAAAATTATTATTATAACACAGGAAAAAGGAAAAAGCCAGTAAAAGGAGTGAAAATTGAGAAAGACAATCAGGTATAAAGACTTCTCAAAACATGAGTGTCCTAATGGATATTCAAGAAAGCTTACATGACTAGACTTGAAAGGATTCTCTAATTACTGAAGAGACACTGTTGCTGAAAGGATAGTGGAAACCAAAAGAAAAGAATTGCTCAAAGTTGAAAATAGATCCTTCTAGAGTGTCTTCTCAGTAGTGGACCAAATTCACTAGTACTCTAAGCATATGCAACTTGGGCATTTCTAAGGGTCTGAGAGAATTTACAATAGGAAGCAGAGTGTCTAAGGAAAGAGCATAATATTGCTGGACTTTCTGAATTGAAGGGAATGGTGTTCAGTACCTTTTCCACCAAGGAAAACAGAGGGTGGAAAAAAGGTGGAATGATTAAGATAAAGACAAGCTGATTGAGGAAGAGAAACAAGAAAATATTTAAGGAAAAGATAGATAAATATTTTTCAGCAAAAGAAACTAAGTCAAAATCTCCTGGGAAAGATGAAGGATAATGCAAAAAAAAATATCTAAAAACCCCAGAAATGAGTAACTCCCCAAATCTTCAGAATATATTAGAAGAGTAGCCAGTAAAACAAGATTTTAAAGAAAAGAGGACAAAAATTATATCATTGAGAATAAAATCAACCCATGTAATGATGGTAGTATCTGGAGAAGGTTGAACAACACACAGAACAAAATCTATTTTAGGAGATTCTCTGAAAAAGAATATAACAGAAATTGAATAAAATAAATGGAGAGATAGGAAAAAATCATAGGACAAACATTTTAAAAACATAAATATAAGATGAAAATTAGCACCTACACTTTATAATTCTTTTAGAAAAAAGAATAATACATGAATACTATATTTCACATAAATTCAAACTGTTGGAAATTTCAGGAAAAAAAAGCAACTACATTGACTTCCAAAAGAAATTTCAAGTTTAATTCATCAAAAATAGTCCAATATTAAAATAACAATATCAAACAAAAAATCTTGCAAACAAACAAAAAACTTTCACATTCCAAGAAGAAAAAAAAATCAGAGTAAGAAAGTATTATTTTATGGTTTAAAAAAATCAAAGGAAAAAATAGAATATGATACTCTGAAGAGCAGAAGACAATAAATTGGCACCCCAATATATCATATCATGAAAAACTGAACCTAGACATAAAAGAAAATAATTGGACATTCAACCAAAGGGAGAGGCATTTGCATCATTTCTTGACTAGAATGCAGATATGAGAAGGATATTGAATGTATTAACTTATGAAACAGCATAAAGTTAAATAATGTCAAGTAGGAATAAAAGCCTGAAAAATGAAGCACTTAATTCATGTGGATGAACAAGGACATGGACATTGTGTGCATATGAGGGGGTGATATTTCTGTTTGATTTACTTTTTAGAAAATCTCTCACATTGACTGACAAACGACAAAGGGAACATTAAGAGACTAAAGATTCGGAGGAGTAAAGGTATAATGGGATAATCAGGAGGAGAGTAGGTGGAGGAAGTGAATTAATATTTCAAGGGGAAAGTAACATCTCATTACTAAATCAATATTATAGGTGGTCAAATAGAAGAATAAATCTCAGATGGGAAAGAAGAGAGAGTAAAATAGGGCAGGTAATGACTGATCTGGACTTGAGAGGGGAAGTAAACAAGAGGCTTTCAATTTCTTTCCCTCCCTTTTTGGTGATGGGTGAATGAGGATGGAACTGTGATGGAATGAGTAAAACAGAACAGAGAGGGAGGCTAAGTGATTAGTATAGCCAACAGGAAGGATCAATCTGCAAATGGCTTCTTTCCAATCTCACAAAAATGGAGAGGGATGGGATTAGGGTTTTATATCTTGTTGATTGGGTTTGGATACTTCCAGAGTTCAGCCTTTACAAGACAGGCTCAAATATTGTGATACTATGCCCCAGACAAAGGGATAAGGTAGGAATCTGGGATAGCATATTTGAAGAGGGTAGAAAAATGCATAAAGTCAAAGAGGAGGCCTGATTAAATCAAAAGAGAAGGGAAAAGAGAGAGAACATTAGAATGGGATTCCAGATTTTTGTTTTTAACAATTTGCAATACACCCAACTGCCTGCTGCCTTATTCTGGGGAATGGATTCTATAGAACTATAAATGGGGGTACCAAGTAAGAATGGTAAAAGAAAGAAAATGCTACTTTTTTTGAAGGAAGTATCATAAATTAATATTACTGAAATAGATGATGAAGTGAAGATATGAAGTTAGGGAGAAAGGAAAAAAGGACAAATCATGACACTGATGTAAACAAGGGAATGATTAAATAAAAAAAAAATGGAATGGAAGGGAGAAAAAGAGATAGATAAATAGAAACAAAAACAGAGATGTGGACAGAGACAGAGAAGAGCGGAGAGAAAGGCAGAGACAGAGAAAGACAGAGACAGAGAGACAAAGAGAGAAATACAGGAGCAAAAAGAGAGAAAAAAAAGACTGATGAAATGAAAGAAGCAGAGTGGGACAAAGAAGAGATGGAGACTGAGAGGTAAAGACAGTTATAGAGAGACAAAGATCAAATGAGATAAGAGAGGTAGAGACATAGAGATACACAGGCACAGAGAAATAGAGATGAAGAGAAAATAACTAGAGTCAAGGCCAAAGAGAAGCAAATCTAGAGACTTTAGGATTGGGTAGGATAATGGGAAGGAGGGGGAGTAAAGAGAGAAAACTGAGCTCAGATTAGTACAAGCAAAACAAACTGCAGAGACTAAGTGCTGATTTAAAACAGATTGCTAAGGGTTGAGAAGTGAGTGGGAGGTGAAGAAATGGAGGCAAGATGTATAGATGGCTTTTTTTCCCCCTAGGAGTTTGACTGTGAAAAGGAGGAGAGATATAAGACAATTGCTTAAGGGAATAGCTGGTCTAGTGAAGATTTTTGTTTGTTTTTAAAGAATGGGGGAAATTTGGGGATGTTTTTAGCCTGCAGGGAAAGAATTAATGGATAAAAGGGGATTAGAAAGAAGAGGGAGGGATTTGGTATCAAGGTCACCAAAAAATGGGCTGCTTTTGCACTAAGAAAGTCAACATCTTCCACTGAGACTAGAGCAAAGGAGAGACAGGGAGGGGAATTTAAATATAAAATTGGGGAGAATAGGGCCTTTTGACAGGTGTTATTTTTTTCAATAAATTAGTTGGAAAGGTCCTCTACTGATAGGAAGGGGGAAAGTAATGCTCTAACTTACTTGGAAGATTTAGAACAGATCATGTTTCTGTTGTTGACTTTGAAAAAACACAGAACTATTAAATAGTCAGAAAATGACTCTTTATTCAAGGACAGGGGTCACAGGGATGAGGTAGGCCTCTACTTCTGAGCCTTAGCTCCCACGCCTATGCGGAGTCTGAGGATTGAACTCTGGGTGCTCTGGGCCCTGGGCCCTGGGAGTGCCACTGCACCAGAAGAAGACTTCTAGCTTCTAAAGAAATTGGGGAACCTATATACCATTTGGGGAGATCCTGGGGCAGGGAAAGATGATTGACATTACCATACTGATGGGATACAGTCAAGCTTGGAAAAGAAATCTTAGCCAAAGGCTAGGGAGTAAGGGAATGGGCTACCAACAATGAATGCTAAAAGGGTGGTCCCTGCCCAGGTGTGTCTTCCTGGGAAAGTCTCCCATACCAAGGGGAAGGCTACCTAAGACAAAAGGATATTTAGCATTTACTTTAGGGTCCATTATTCAATCTGAAACTGCTAGCCTGAGATTACCTTCAGGTTGGATTCTCCAGGAAACAAGTACAAGCTTCCGGGTCTCCAATTTATAAACCAGTTCTAAAACTTGGGGTTCATCAAATCCCACCAGGCCACAAGTTTGGGATTTCTAGATTCCATGTCAACACTGTCCTTTCTCTAGAGACATTTGTCTGAACTTGGGCAAGTTGTTTAACCTCCCTGGGCCTCAGTTTCCTCAAATATAAAGTGAGGAGATTAATGTGCTCTAGGGTCCTTAAAACACTAGATCTGTGATCCTATGTTTTAATTTTAGGAAGGAATTAAAAGATTGTTGTATAATGCTAGGAATCTAGTTGAAATTAGGTAACCAAATTTCTAGTGGAGCCAGTTAGCACAGTTGTAAGACTTTTTCCAGAAGCATTTAGTACCACTTGAGTATGAGCAAATCACGTTTAAAAAAAAAAAGAGCAGCAAAAAGTCAAGAGTACAAAGGAGTCAGGGTAAGCCAAAGCATCAATTTAGTGCCAATACTGATAGTAAAGAAAACTGACTGGAGAAAAAGGCAACTGAAAAATTAGAATATGGTGGAGTGTGTCTACTTGTAGTAAGTATATAAATATGAGCTTTAAAATAAGGGACAGAGATGGAAAGGCAGAAAATTATGGTTAGGTGCTATCCAAAGTCCTGGGTCATGGAATTCAGCCACTTATGGCTGAGATGGAAAGTTATAACCATCCATCCCTGTAAATGACTAGATGGAGTCAAGGTATATGTAGGTCATGAATGATGAACAGGTGGATTTATAAGGAAGCCAAAGTACCTGGAAGGATAAATGCTAAGTACTAAACTTGTGTTCCAGAACTTAATTTCAAAAGTATAGGATCAGAGATGTAGCACTAGATAACGTTTCTTGTGGAGGCAGGAAGAGAAATGTAAGGGTTTGGTTATAATGTATGAAAAAAAAAGATTTTAAGAGAAGAAAGACAAATGATCAACAGCTGTATTTTTAAAGTACAGCAAATCCCTAATAATAAAAGAAATCCAAATAAAACAAATCTGACATATCATCTTGTATAGTCATTAAACTCACAAAAATGTTAAAAGAAAAGAATAATCAATATTGGAGGACCTATGGTGATAAGCATGCTAACAGTGCTGATAGGACTATGAATTAGTCTAACCTTGCTGGAAAATAATGTTAAATTTTGTTAAAATGTATTTTTTAAACTCTACCCTTTGATGAAAAGGTACTAGAGGGAAAAGCTGTAAAAATGAGAATTTAGACTTGATTTCTTAAAAACTCCTCATTAATTAGATCGATCCAACAGCATGATAGGTTGCCATTGGATGCAATGAGTTCTATTATTTTATAAAATGGCTTTCCAGGAGAGATTTACATTGATAATGGAAATTATTTTTTTGTATGGTTTGGACTAGATGGTTGTTTCATTCCTAATTTTACACCAAGTTTCTGTGTTTCTGTGATTCTGCTACTAGTTTTATGGCCTGAGGAGATGAATGACAGAAAGAATGATGTCCTATGGATCAATAATCAGAGAAACATTCTTTTTACTGATAAAAATATGTAAAGAAATTATGAATTCAACCACTGGAGAATGGCAGAACAAATCATGATACAAGAATATAATTAAGTATTATTGCACCATAAAGAATGACAAATATAAAAATTTGGAGAAAGACAGAAAGATTATATTAACTGATACAGAATGATAAAGCAGAACCAAAAGAAAAATCAAACAACAATAAAATTCACCATACCATAATTCTAATACAAATATGTACAGCTGAAGTGGAAACATACTTTCTTCCTTTCTGGTTAAAGAAGTTAAAGTTTAAGAATGGATTGCATGTTTTATAAGTAACAAATTCTACTTGGATTATTTGTAATAGAAAAATGCTATGGAAGGTTCAGAAACCTAGAACTGTAATGGATCTTAGAGGCTGTCTAGTTCAGCTCCCTTATTTTTAATATGAAGAACTGAGTCCAAGACAAGTTAAATGACCTTTCCAACATGGCATATGAAAAAAACCAGAGCCAGCATTTGAAACCATATACTCTGTGACTTCAAATACTACATCTTGCCCATTGAATCACTCTATTCTCCATAGTTGTTTATTATAGTAATTGATGAATTTTAAAAATCCAACAGTAATTTAAAATATATATATATATATGTACTGTTTTGTTAAATAAATTACAAGTCAATATAAATCAGCATTACTCATACTGATTGAGGAACCCAAGAAATCTGGGCTGAAAGGAGAATCATATCTAGAAAGAAACAGGTCATAGTTTGGCAAAACTTTATCCTAATCAGGTCACATTTTAATTCTATCTTCAATTTGAAACACTTCATTTTAGGAAGAGGAAAAATGGCATAGTTGCTGGGACAAATCCCAAAGATGGCAACTAGGATAATGGGAACATAAAGATAGTTGAGTGAAGTATACAGGACTCAGAGTCAGTAAAACCTGTATTCAAATTCTCCCTCAGATATTTATTAGCTGCATGATCTCTGAAAAAAATCAATTATTTCTCTGAAACTCAGTTTCTTCATTTGTTAAATGAGAAGCTTTAGCTCAGTAATCTCCAAGGTTCATTCCATCTCTAAATCTTTGATTCTATAAATGTCTCAAAGTATATTTCTAATAAAAAATAATCTTTTATAGAATTTGCTACTTAGCATAACAGTTGGAGGTCCAGGTTATAGATTTGACTACTACAATTAATTATTATATGACCTTGAGCAAATGACTTCTTTTCTGATCACTGTTATTCTACTGCAGAGTAAGGGAGTTGGACTGTATTATACTTTTAGTTTCCTTCCAACTCTGTGTTGCCAGGACTCCATGAAGAATCAGCATCAGTTCATTCAATAAAAATCATATTAGAAATGTTGAATCATTATTATTCTGAATTAGTTCAACTTACATGCATCTTAAATAGATGAGCACAGAATTTAAAAGGTGACAATTTTTACCATTCCTAAAAATGTGATTTCTCAGTCTTTAAGTACATTTTCTTGTTTGTGTTTTCCACTGGGCAACTTTGCTTCTTTAATGTAAGTTAAAATTAAATTTGTTCTTTGGTTCGTTAGAAAGCTGAGCAAGTTAATAAGTTTATAAATCATAATTAACTACCACTTTCTGTTCTACTACCCTCTGAATTGCTTTCTTTTACTGTGTTGTTTTTTTTTTCTTTTTCTCCTATGTAATTCACTCCATGTACACTTTTTTAAAAAATGGTTAGACTTAACACTCACCATGCGGTGGGCTCCTTTAATTTGAAAGGTGTGAAAGAACTCACGTGTGTGTATGTGTTTACACATACTGCAATGAAAAATTCTAAGTGTCACCTAGACAGAATCCTTTTAAAAAGTCCTTTATTCCTCCATGGGTAAAGTTCTAGAAGCATGTTGATTACAAACGTCCACCGGGGACTCCTTATTTTTATACAATAAAAGCAAAGTCGAATAAAAGCCGAATGAATTTTCAAACACTTTGGCAAAGCTTTAAAATATTCAAAGAAAGTATAAAGGCTCTACTTATTAGTATTCTACTTGGGAAATGTGGGTGAGCCTTATTGGAATACAAATCCACTCAGAGACAAGAAGGATTTTTGGCAAGGTCCATTTTCAATATTGAGGCTACTATATACCTTGCAGACCTCCCATATTGGAAAATCCAGAAAGAAGGATGATTGGAACAATGAACATAGGAACTTACATGTGTTCCTCATGGAAGTGGAATGGAGTTGTTACAGCTCAGGTTAACACTTTTGTACAGAGCTACAATCAATTTCTTGTCTTTTGAATACCTGATTCTAAAAAGAAAAACAAAACAAAACATATTCACTTTACTAACAGAGAAGCTTTTCCTCTGATTTGTATTGTTGATAATCAACCACCTAGAATCATTGTTAGAGGATGTTAGAGTTGGAAGACCTCAGAACATTTGAATATTCAAATATGAAATGGAATGTTAAACTGGAATGTTTCATGTTACCCAAGAAAGGAGAGTAAACTCATAGAGAGCTGGACCTGGACTCAGGAAAAACTGAGTTTGAATCTAGCCTTAGACATTAGCTATGCAACTTTGGACAAGTGATTTAACCCTTTCAGCCTCAGTTTCCTCATCTGTAAAATGGGAAAAAAAGTCACACCTAGTTCTGAGAGTTGCTGTAAGGACAAAAATGAAATAAAGCAATGAAGGCAGACTTAGTGATGGGCTGAAAACAGTTTGGTTTAATTTATACTTTTTCAGACCAGACTATAGTCAACTGTAAAGGAAGGAGATGTTGAAGAGAATCTAGGACTAATTGATGAGTCTTCTAAGATCTAGTTCTCTTTTCACTAATCATTCAGTCCATCAGTTTCCAGGCATTATTTTAAAATAATTTGGATTTACCTTCTCTTCATTAAGGTAAGGTCTAGAGGACACTGTTTTCGTTGTAGAGTAGAGGATAAAAAGCAAAAGTGTTTATGTTATATCTCCTTGTCAGCTTCTCTGCCTCAAACTTTATAAATTCAAAGTCTGGACAGAGATGATGGAGAAACACTTCCGAAGATCACTTGTTCCCCTGAGGCTGGCCTCAGCCTGACCATTCTTTCTCTGCCTTTTAAAGTCTCCTGGGCTCAGAGACCTTTCTTGGATAAATAGATGGATTAATTTGCATGGAAATGCCCTTCTATACTAAAGCTAGCAATCCCAGAAGTTTTAAACATTTTACAAGCTGCCACATCCCAGCACTATGAGACTTCTATGATTTGGGGATTTAGGGGCAACACTCGAATATTTTTAGAATATGCAGTAAAACAAGAATAACAGACTAACCAAGCCTTGAGCAAGTCTGACACTGCTGTTTTCTCTACCAGAATCTGTTTTCTCTAGCAGATCTATTGGTCTGAGTTCATTAGAGCATGATGCCAATTAGGACTAACAAGGAACTAAGGGTCTTTCTCATCCTGCCCCACTAATTTTATAGATGAAAGAAATGAGACTGAGAGAGGACAAATAACTCACACAAATAGAAAGTCAGGGAATATCAGAGACAATACTTGAATTGAGAACTTTTGACATCCGATCCAATGTTCTTTCCACTATACCTCAGTTTCCAGAATGGCACATTATAGAGAGCTAGACCTGGAATCAGGAAAAAAATGAGTTCAAATCTAGCCTCAGATATTAACCTGGGCAACCCTCATTTATAAAATGGGGACAATTTGTAAAATGGGAACAGTACTTCTGAGGACTAGTGTAATGATATACTGAGATAATATTTGTACAATAATTTTCAACACCTTAAAACATAATGAGAATTGTTGCTATTGTTATTATTATGTGGGATTATGCTGTGAAGAAGATTTTAAGTTCTCCAATTTAGGTCAAAACTAGAGAGGGGAAGGGGATAGCAACAGATTGAGGAAATGGAAGGATATCTTTGTGGCTCAAATGATTTCTAGGTATTCTTTCTACTTTAACATTCCATATTCTGCTTCTAAGATCATTTCCAACCTAAACATACTATTTTAATTAAGGACCTTTCTAACTTCATCATTCTGTGTTGAGTTGATACCTTCCCAGCTCAAATATTTTCATTCTCTGATTCTAGGTGCACCCAGTTGTAGGAACTGGAACAATTTGGAACCAGAAAGGTTATTAAAAACTGAGCAGGTATGGTCTGTGAGATGGATTTGGAAAACCATCTGTCTTAAGAAGCTATTGGCAGCCATCCTAAACTCAGGTATCAGAATACTGTAAACGACTGACCTGACATAAGCAAGAGATATAAGAAGGTATAAGAAGCATAAGAGTAAGAATATAATTGTCAAATACAGGGCAAGGATATATGCTGATCATCCCAATTGAGCATCTGGTCCCTCCCATAATCCCCCTGTTTTCTCCATGGAGACAACAATGGAATGATGTCAGGTGCAGCCCACACAGAATAGAGAGTACATCAGGTCCAAAGAGGCACGGGTGCCCTCTCTGGGTGCTTTTTATATGCTTATGTGCATGCCAGCAAAAAAACGTCACCATTGCAAAGCCTTCTGTTATGTAAGAAACAAAGAAACATTTGTGGTCTCACTGCTTATTTGGCAGGATATATTCTGTTGTGATATACCCTTGTTCTCATGTGACTTGAAATTCTCTTTTCATAATAAGGCTTGCTACAACCCATTATGCTCAGACCCAATCTTGGACTATCTTTCTTTCAATTGGAAATCAAGAAATACATTTCTGAGTCCTAATTCTGCCACTACTTAACAAAATGACTTTGGGTTCATGATTGGGGGATGAGCCAAAAGGCCTCTGAGCTTCCTTCCTCTTCTAAATCTATGATTCCAATGTCACTCTGTACAAGTGACTACCAAATCTGCATGCAGAGCTCTAATATTTCCCCTGAATTCCCCGTTGAATTTCCTCATCTATTGGATATGCCCACTAATTCTCAGCATGTTTAAACTTGGGCTCTTTTTGTTCTTTTCCATTCTGTTCCTCTAGCCTTCCTAATGTTGGTGATGATACCACCGTACTCAAAGTTTGGAGTCACCTAGACTCAAAATCTTCAACTAATCCTTTCTCCTCATCTTCTATTTCCAATCAGTTGTCATGTCTTTTGTTTGTTTGCTTGTTTCTTTATTCTACCTCATTAGCATCTCTCACACAGCCTCTTCTCTGAAGTAAAAAAGTAACCATTACAATTCCTGTTGCAATGATCTCTTGACTTCCTAACTGGCCTGACCTTTGCTAGTTTATGCCCTCTCCTTCACTTTTATTAAGAATAGATGATCTCATTGATGTGGCTTCTCCTTCCAATGTCATCCAGTCACACCCATGCATGGGTGTACATAGAACATCATCTAAGTGTGCCTGTGTATAACCAGTCACACTCAGACTTTTAGAAATTTAAAATCCCAAGAATAATGTCCTCATAAAGATTGGCCTTTGATTTAGACAGAAGCTTGAAGAGCAGTGAGTAGTTCCCTGGTGTTAACCTAGTTTCTTCATTTCCTTCTTTAATTGTGAAAATAGAGAGGGAGGAGATCAATGAATTCGGCTTGCAACTTAAAAAATTAGAAAAAGAACAAATCCTTAGATGAAAACTAAATTGGGAAATCCTAAAAATTAAAGAAGAAATTAATAAAATTGAAAGTAAAAGAACTATTGAACTAATAAATAAGACTAGGAGCTGGTACTTTGAAAAAACAAATAAAATAGATAAAGTACTAGTCAATCTAATAAAAAAAGAAAGAAGAGAATCAAATTAACAGTATCATAGATAAAAAAGGGTGATCTCAACTCTAATGATGAGGAAATTAAGATAACTATTGGAACTATTTTGCTCAATTACATGGCAATAAATATGACAATCTAGGCGAAATGGGTGAATATTTACAAAAATATAAATTGCTGAGATTAACAAAAGAGGAAATAGAACACTTCAATAATCCCATCTCAGAAAAAGAAAATGAACAAACCATCAAGGATCTTCTGAAGAAAAACTCCCCAAGGCCAGATGGATTCACAAGTGAATTCTATCAAATATTTAAAGACCAACTGATTCCATTACTATACAGATTATTTGACAAAATAATCAAAGAAGGAGTTATACTAAATTCCTTTTATGCTACCAATATGGTACTGATTCTAAGCCAGGCAGACCAAAAACAGAGAAAGAAAACTATAAACCAATGTCTCTCTTTTTTTGAGGCAGGGGGTTTTAAAATATATTTTATTTTTTTCAGTTACATTTAGAAATAATTTTTTAATTTTCTTAATTTTTAATTTTTATTTAGAATATTTCCCCATGGTTAAATGATTTATGTTCTTTCCTTCTCTCCCAACTCTCCTCCCCCACCCAGTGCCAACATGCAATTCCACGGTTTTACATGTGTCATTGATCAAGACTTTCCATATTATTGATAGTTGCACTAGGGTGATCGTTTAGCATCTATATTCCCAATAATATCCCCATCAACACTTGTGGTTCAAGCAGTTGTTTTTCTTCTGTGTTTCTACTCCCACAGTTCTTCCTCTGAAAGTGGATAACTTTCTTTCTCATAAGTCCCTCAGCATTGTTCTGGATCCTTGCATTGCTGTTAGTAGAGAAGTCCATTATGTTCGATTGTACCACAATGTATCAGTCTCTGTATATAACATTCTCCTGGTTCTTCTCCTTTCACTCTGCATCAATTCCTGGAGGTCATTCCAGTTTACATGGAATTCCTCCAGTTCATTATTCCTTTGAGCACCATAGTATTCCATCACCAACAGATACCACAATTTGTCCAGCCATTCCTCAATTGAAGGGCATCCTGTCATTTTCCAATTTTTTTTTGCTACCACAGAGTGCGGCTATAAATATTCTTATACAAGTCTTTTCCCCTATAATCTCTTTGGGGTATAAACCCAGCCATGGTATGGCTGGATCAAAGGGCAGACAATCTTTTATAGCTCTTTGAGCATAGTTCCAAATTGCCATCTAGGATGATTGGATCAATTCACAACTCCACCAGCAATGCATAAATGTCCCAATTTAACACTTCCCCTCCAACATTCAACACTCTCCTTTGCTGTCATGTTAGCTCATCTGCTAGGTGTGAGGTGATGCCTCAGAGTTGTTTTGATTTTTATTTCTCTAATTATAATAGATTTAGAACAGTTTTTCATATGTTTGTTGATAGTTTTGATTTCTTTATTTGAAAGTTGCCTATTCATGTCTCTTGCCCATTTATCAATTGGGGAATGGCTTTATTTATTTATTTTTTTTTGGTACAATTGATCTAGCTCCTTATATATCTGAGTAATTAGACCTTTGTCTGAGTTCTTTGTTATAAAGATTTTTTCCCCCAATTTGTTGATTCCCTTCTAATTTTGGTTGCATTGGTTGTGTTTGTACAAAACCTTTTTAATTTAATGTAATCAAAATTATTTATTTTACATTTTGTAATTTTTTCTAACTTTTGCTTGGTTTTAAAATCTTTCCTTTCCCAAAGATCTGACAAGTATACTATTCTGTGCTCACCTAATTTACTTATAGTTTCTTCTTTATATTCAAATCATTAATCTATTCTGAATTTATCTTCATGTAGGGTGTGAGATGTTGATCTAGAACAATGGTTATCAAACTTTTTTGACCTACTGCCCCCTTTCCAGAAAAAATATTACTTAGCCCCCTGGAAATTATTATTATTTTTAATTTTAATAGCAATTAATAGGAAAGATAAATGGATCTGTGGCTATTACTGCCCCCCCTGAATCACTGCAGCATCCACCAGGGGGCTGTGGCTCCCACTTTGGGAATCACTGATCTAGACCCAATCTCTCCCATACTGTTTTCTAATTTTCCCAGCAATTTTTGTCAAATAGTGAGTTTTTGTACCAAAAGCTGGGCTCTGGGTTTAACACAGACTGTCTTGTTGAGGTTACTTTTCTCAAGTCTATTCCACTGATCCTCCCTTCTGTGTCTTTCCCAGTACCATATTGTTTTGGTGACTACTACTTTATAGTATAGTTTAAGATCTGGTACTGCTAGGCCACCTTCCTTCACATTTTTTTTTCATTACTTTCCTTGATGTTCTTTGTCTTTTGTTCTTCCAAATGAAGTTTGTTATAGTTTTTTCTAATTCAGTAATAAAGTTTTTTGGTTGTTTGATGGGTATAGAACTAAACAAGTAAATTAATTTGGGTAGGATGGTCATTTTCATTATGTTAGCTTGTACTAACCATGAGTAATCAATCTTTTTCCAATTGTTTACATCTAGCTTTAATTGTGTGGAAAGTTTTCTGTAGTTGTGTTTGTATGATCCCTGTGTTTGTCTTGGCAGATTATTAAGTATTTTATATTGTCTAGGGTGATTTTAAATGGAATTTCTCTTTCTATCTCTTGTTGCTGAGATGTGTTGGAAGTATATAGAAATGCTGATGATTTATGTGCATTTATTTTGTATCCTGCAACTTTGCTAAAGTTGTCAATTATTTCTACTAGTTTTTTAGTTGATTCTCTAGGATTTTTTAAGTAGACCATCATATCATCTGCAAAGAATGAGAGCTTGGTCTCCTCATTGCCTATTTTAATACCTTCAATTTCTTTTTCTTTTCTAATTGCTATTGCTAGTGTTTCTAGTACAATGTTAAATAATAGAGGTGACAATGGGTATCCTTGTTTCACTCCTGATTTTATTGGGAATGTTTCTAATTTATCCCCATTTTATAGGATGCTTGTTGATGGTTTTAGATATATACTGTTTATTCTTTTTAGAAAAGACCCTTTTATTCCTATACTTTCTAGTGTTTTAAATAGGAATGGGTATTGTACTTTGTCAAAGGCTTTTTCAGCATCTATTGAGATAATCATGTGATTTTTGTTGGTTTGCTTGTTGATATGGTCAATTATGTGAATGATTTTCCTAATGTTGAACCATCCTTACATTTCTGGTATGAATTCTGCCTGACCATATTGAATAACCCTTGTGATCACTTGCTGGAGTCTTTTTGCTAGTATTCTATTTTAGATTTTTGCATCTATGTTCATTAAGGAGATTGTTCTATAGTTTTCTTTCTCAATTTTTGATCTACCTGGCTTTAGGATCAGTACCATATTTGTGTCATAAAAGGAATTTGGTAAAACTCCTTCTTTGCTTATTATGTCAAATAGTTTGTATAGTACTGGGATTAATTGTTCTTTGAATGTTTGATATAATTCACTTGTGAATCCATCTAGTCCTAGGGATTTTTTCTTAGGGAGTTCTTTGATGGCTTATTCAATTTCTTTTTCTGATATGAGATCATTAAAGTATTCTATTTCTTCTGCTGTTAATTTAGGCAATTTTTTTGGTAAATATTCATTCATATCACCTAGATTGCTATATATAGATTGCCATATAATTGGGCAAAATAGTTTGTAATGATTGCCTTGATTTCCTCTTCATTAGAGGTGAGGTCTCCCTTTTCATCTTTGATGTGGATGATTTGGTTTTCTTCTTTCCTTTTTTAAATTAGATTGACCAGTACTTTGTCAATTTTATTTGTTTATTCAAAGTACCAGCTTCTAGTCTTATTTATTAATTCAAAAGATCTTTTACTTTTGATTTTATTAATTTCTCTTTTCATTTTTAGGATTTCTAATTTAGTTTTCACCTGGGAATTTTTAATTTGTTCGCTTTCTAGTTTTTTGATCTGCATGTCCAATTCATTGAATTCTGCTCTCCTTAATTCATTAATATATGAACTCAAGGATATAAATTTCCCCCTCAGTACTGCTTTGGCTGCATCCCACAGAGTTGACAGCATGTCTCATCATTGTCATTCTTTCCAATGATATTATTAATTGTTTCTTTGATTTGTTCTTTAACTAACTGATTTTGGAGAATCATATTATTTAATTTCTAATTAATTTTTGATTTGCCTATCCATATACCCTTACTAATTATTATTTTTATTGCATTATGATCTGAAAAGGTTACATTTATTATTTCTTCTCTTTTGCATTTGTTTGCCATGTTTCTATGCCCTAGTACATGGCCAATCTTTGAGAATGTACCATGTGCTATTGAAAAGGTGTATTCCTTTTTGTCCCTCTTTATTTTTCTCCACTTATCTATTAACTCTAATTTTTCTAGGATTTCATTCACCTCTCTTTCCTCTTTCTTATTTATTTTTTGGTTTGATTTATCTAGATCTGATAGAGGAAGGTTTAGAACTCCCCCTAGTATAGTTTTACTATCTATTTCCTCTTCAAGCTCTGCCAGTTTCTTCTTCAGTAATTGGATGTTATACCATTTGGTGCATACATGTTAAGTATTAATATTTCCTCATTGTATATTCTGCCTTTTATCAGGATGTAATTATTTTCTCTATCTCTTTTGATGAGATCTATTTTTACTTTGGATTTCTCAGATATCATGATTGCATCTCCTGCCTTCTTTTTCTCAGTTGAAGCCCAATAGATTTTATTCCATCCTTTCACATTCACCTTGCATGTGTCTACCTGCCTCATGTGTTTCTTGTAGACGACATATGGTAGGCTTTTAGTTTCTAATCCACTCTGCAATTTGCTTCCATTTTATGGGTGAGTTCATCCCATTCACATTCAGAGTTCTGATTGTCAACTGTGTATTCCCCAACATTTTGAAATCCTCTCCTAATTCTGCCTTTTCTTCTTTTGCTATTTCCTTTTAAACCAGTGGTTTGCTTTTAATCAGTACACCTAATTTCCATACTTATTTTACTTCCCTTTCTGCCCTCTCCCTTTTTTGTTCACCTCTTCTTATTTTTTTAGGGTCTATTAAATTCCCTCCCCCTTTCTTTCCCTCCCTTCATGTACTCCCTGCCCCACTCCCCACCTTGGTTTTTCTTTTCTGACTTTCCCTGTAGGCTAAGATAGAATTTGGTACCCCAATGGATTTAGCTGCTCAGAATTGATTCCAGTGAGAATAAGGTTTAAGTATTACCTATTAACACTCTCTTCCTCTCCTTCTTATAATATTATTCTTCCCTTCCCCTCCCCAATTACCTCTTTGTATTCTATAGATTATCCTATTTTTCTTATTCCTTCAAATTTCTGTAGGTGTCATCTTCTATTTCCCTGCCCCTTTCCTTCCTTCCTTCCTTCCTTCCTTCCTTCCTTCCTTCCTTCCTTCCTTCCTTCCTTCCTTCCTTCCTTCCTTCCTTCCTTCCTTTCTTCCTT
>NC_058131.1:66649349-66745356 GCF_016433145.1 Gracilinanus agilis | reverse complement strand
TTTCTTTCTTTCTTTCTTTCTTTCTTTCTTTCTTTCTTTCTTTCTTTCTTTCTTTCTCTCTCTCTCTCTCTTTCTTTCTTTCTTTCTTTCTTTCTCTCTTTCTTATTTTTTTTTGCATATCATCTTAGACCACTTAGTATCCCAACTTTTTCCCTATGTATAGTTCTTCTAATTAATAGTGAATACAATGTTTGAGAGTTATAAATAACATTTTTCTATATAGGAATATAAGTCATTTGATCTTATTGAAGCCTTTAAAGAAGAACCTTCAATTTTTTTTTCTCTTTCCCCTCTCTTTCTTATTTACCTTTTCATGTTTCTCTTGATTTTTGTGTTTTGATATACAATTTTCTGCTTTGCTCTGGTCTTTTCTTTACAAATACTTGGAAATCTTCTGTTTTGTTGAATGCCCATACTTTCAAGGCAGTTTTGTTGGATAAGTTCATGTAGTATGATGTCAAGGTTCCTATTTGTCTCTGATTTTTAATGAAGACCAATGATTCTCAAATTGTCTCTTCTAGACCTGTTTTCTTGGTCTGTCATCTTGTCAGTGAGATATGTTATGTTTCCTTTTATTTTGTCAGTCTTTTGACTTTGCTTTATTAATTCTTGCTTGTGAGATCATTGGATTCTCCTTCCCCAATTCTCGTCTTTAAAGACTGGTTTTCAGCTATAATCTTTTGATTTTACATTTTGGTCTGGTCTATTCGGCTTATCATGGCTTCCAGCTGGTCACTTCTGGTCTTCAATTTTCTTATCATTTCATTTGATTTCTAGACCTCAATTTCCAATCGTGAAATTCTGCCTTTTAAACTGTTATTTTTCTTTTTGGACTATTTCCCACTTTTTTTTGCCAAATTTCTTCCACCTTTCTCATGATCTCAGATTGGAATTCTTTAAGAGTTTGTGACCAATTTTAATTTTTTTGGGAAGGTTTGGATGTGTTTACTTTTTTTGTCCTCCTCTGCTGTTTCTTCTGTGCTCTGGATTTTTTTCTCCATAAAAATTACCAAGAGCTAGTGCCTTTCTCTTGTTCCTTTTGGTGGTTAGTATTTCTTGAGCATTGCTAGCCATCACTATGCTGGTTTTTGCTTCCCTCAGAAGTCTGAGTGAAGAGGGCAGGCTCTTTGTATATGTAGCTATGGAGCAGTTTTTGCCTGAGGCTACTTTGTGATTCTGCACAGTTTCTGCTGTGTGCCACCCCACATCCCTCTCCACGCCCAAGCTGCACACTCTTCAGTCTCCTGAGGTTTCATGTCTAGCTGCTCTCGGGGTGTTCTTAATCAGCTGCGAAGAACTTAGAGATTGTCCCACACTACTCTAATTCTGGAGAGCTGGCTGTGACTCTGGTACCATAGATGGGATGGGGGAGGGTTGATCAGCTCACATTTTGGTGGAAGCTAATTCATCCCCTTATAGCATGGAAATGCCCAAATCCCACATACCTTTGATGCTGAGCACTATTACGGAGTCCCTTCATTCATCTAAACTTGTTTTTTTTTTTCTTTTGAGGTATCATATAGGTATGTGGTGGGGAGAATAAGGGTTCTGCAGCTACTCTGAAGCCATCTTAAACTGGAGGTCTAGATGAATCTCTTTAATGAATATAGATTTCCTCAATTTTGGTCCCAGTCTATCATCTAATCTCATCTATATAAGATATGTACAATGATAGATGAACTCTAACGGTTGTCTGCCTAGTTATATATCATATTCTAGAATACAAAGATGCAATTTTGTTATTGCTTTTTGTTTGTTTGTTTCACTGTTTTGAATTGCCATGATTCTTTTAGGATGCTTTACAATTTTTCAAAGACTGATATAATTGGCAAAATATAATCTGGAAACATAAACTTCAGGAGAACCTCAGAGTCTATAGAAAATCCTGTTAATGTTTGGATTCTGTGTTGATAATCCCCCATAAAGAAGACAAATATTTTTCCTTCTCTCATTGGCCCTTTCAAAGTTTTGACCATACCACATACCACCATTCCATCCAAAACCCTTTAATGGTTTGCTATCATCCCTAAGATAAAATAAAATTCCTGGACATATCTTTAAAGACTCTTCTTAGTCTGCTTTTATGTATTTTTTTCTTGTTGTAATTTATATTATATATTTCTATGCAGTTTATATTCTTACCCAACTGATGTATGAGCTTTCCCTAAACTCAATAAAAAATTTCTTGTTATGCCTTTGCATACGTTGTCCCATATATCTGGAACACACTCACTCATCACGTCTGTCTTTATGAATCCTCACCATCTTTCAAAGCTCCATTTATTCAGGCATCACCTCCTCCATAAAATTTTTCCTGATCTCCTTGGCGGGAGGAATTCCCTCCTCCCTTAAATATTCCTCGAGTACTTCACTTTATGGATATTTCTTTTGCCCCCATCAAAACCTGATTTGAATTATTCTTAACTATGAGCATATCATTGTCACCTAATAAAAGATAAGATTCATGAACACAAGGACTAAGCTATTCTTAACCTTTATATCCCTAATATCAGTACAGGATAAGTACGGGGCCTTATAATCAGTAGGTGCTTATTAAATATTATGTTTTTCCTGATTAAAAGTCAATAATGTTATGACCAAAAAAACCTATCTATCTTAATCTGTTCAGATAGAAATATCATATCTGGAATAAGAGATGGAAACAATGGCCTCTATAGTGGCCAGACTACATATGAAGTATGATGTCTGGGTTCCACATTTTAAGAAGGGCATTGAAAAGTTTGGGAATCTATAACCTTAAATTAGAGACTAACCATGTCATTTTCTTAACTGTGTACCTCCTCTGAAGATATCCTCCACAATTCATTGTCACTGGTACCACATGGACTCTATCTCTGATTCCCCATTCTTTGATAGGTGATTTTATGTCTTATGTTGCCTATAAATAAAATCCCACAAAACTTCAGAGCCATTCCCAAGCCACATCACATCCTTGCACCTCTTCTGGTTTCCTGTTAAGTTCTTGTGTCTTCTACCATTAGAATGTAAACTTCTCAAAGGTGAGGACTATTCGCTAGTTTATATTTGTATCTCCATCATGTAGAATTCTCTGGCACGTTGTATATATGCAATAAATTCTTTGCTATTTAGTGGGTAGAATTCTGGGCCTGGAGTTGGGAAGACAAATTTAGATCTTTTTTTTTTTAAAACCCTAATATCATTTTTATATATGCATATATATATATATATCTCCTTCTATATTAATTTTATTTGTTACAGGGCTAGGCAATGGGGGTTAAGTGACTTGCCCAGGGTCACACAGCTAGGAAGTGTCCGAGGCCAGATTTGAACCTAGTACCTCCTCTCTCTAGGTCTGGCTCTCAATCCACTGAGCCATCCAGCTGCCCCCTCGAATTTAGCTCTTACCTCAGACATATATGGGGTGCATGACCGTAGACAAGTCACATAGCCTATGTTTGCCTTAGTTTCTTCATCTGTACAATGGGAGTATTAATGACATCCATATATCAAGGTTTTGTGAGGATTAAATAAGATAAAATTATAAACGTTTAGTATAATGTTAAGTATATGGTAGACACTTAAAAATTGTTCTCATTATCAGTGCTATTATTCATTAGTTAGCTAGATGGCACAGTGTATAGAGTATTGGACTGGATGCAATAAGATTTGAAATTAAACTCTTCTGACAAGCTTAAACAAGCTGTTTGACCATGCACATGTTGCTTAAATGTTCTGAGCCTCATTTTCTTCATCTCTAAACCAGAAATAATAGTATTACCATCCTCAGAGTTGTTGGAACAATGAGATGACATGATTTACCAACTGTTGTTGTTTAGTCATTTTTTAGTCATGACTAACTTTTTGGATACCTTTGAGGTTTTCTTGGCAAAAATAATACAGTACCATTCCATTTTCCAGCTCATTTTATAGAAAAGGAAACTAAGGCAATTAATTAATTTGCCTAGAATTACACAGCGGGGAAGAGTCTCAGGCTAGATTTGAACTCAGGAAGACATCCCATCCATTGTGCCTCATAGTTGCCCACTGTGCAAACTAATATTTTTTTTTCAGAAGAGCCACTATTATACGTTTATAAATTCTAATGTAAATTTAAATAAGTGTGTGAAAGAATGCAATGTACTAGATAACAGATCAAGGAGGAAATTTTTGTCTATTACATATAGCACAAAGGAATTTGTTAATTTTCTGGCTCAGACCTTAATCTCAGGGCTATGGACTTGAATGTGAATATGTGTAAACATCTGAAAGTATGGAACATGTCTATCTTGACTGGAGTGTGGACAAGGTAGACAATAAGAAAGAGCATAGGAAAAGAACAAACTTGAAAAAACTTAGAGATTATGTCTGTCTCATAAAGCAAATGCTACATTTAGGAGGAAGGAGTTTGATTTTTAGGGAGAGAATGCTCCATTTTTATTAGGTAGCATTAAATCTCATTAGAACACTTTTTTTTTCAAGTGCTGGAAGTCCAATTTCAGTTGTAGGTAGAGGTGGAAAACCTCATTGCTCTTCTATATTACTAGGTTGCAAGAACAAATACACATGCACACATATACATTAACATACCTTCAATTAAATATATCAGCAGAATATCACAATGAAATATATTAGAAAGATAATTTTAAATCAATCTTAATTTTGTTTAAGTGTAGCAGAATGAATCTTTCTTGAGGTTGTGTATGTATCTTTATTCTATATTTGTTATTTCAAGGAAGCTCTGTTATTCTGAGACCCACTGATAAGAAGTCAGGTATCTTTAGCTATAGAAAAAAAGGGTGATGGAAAGCAAAATGTGATGCCCCAAATCTATGTAATATAAAGCCCCTCAGCAAGGATGGAAAGAAACATGAAGTTCAAATAAAGGTGAAAGAGGGAAGAAGAGAGAAAACCATCATTTATTAAGTTTTTCTATGTGCCAAGCACTGTGCTAAACAATTTACAAATATCATCTCATTTAATTCTCACAAAAAGCCTAGGAAGTACAATCTATATCATATAACCTGCCCTCGTGGGGTAGAGAGGGTTGGGAGGAAGGAAGAAAACATGAATTGCAAATTGTCAGAAAATGCATATTAAGAACTGTATGTTGGTGATGGAATACTGTTGTGTTAAAAGGAATAATAAACTGGAGGAATTCCATGTGAACTGGAAAAACCTCCAGGAACTGATGCAGAGTGAAAGGAGCAGAGCCAGAAGAACATTGTACACAGAGACTGATATACTGTAGTAAAATTGAATGTAATGGACTTCTGTACTACCAGCAATGCAATGACCCAGGACAATTATGAGGGATTTATGGAAAAGAACACTACCCACATTCAGAGGAAGAACTACAGGAGTGGAAACAGAAGAAAAAGAACTGCTTGAACGCATGGGTTGAGGCGGACATGATTGGAAATGTAGACTCAAAATGACCACACCAATGCAACTATCAATAATATGTAAATAAATCTTGATTGATGACACATGTTAAAACCAGTGGAAATGTGAGTTAGCTATGGTGGGGGTAGTTTGAGGGGGTGAGGGGGAAAGTAAAAACATGAATCATGTAACTATGGAAAATTTTTCTAAAAATAAAAAAAATTAACCAAAAAAAAGTGTATGGACACATAATCTGGAAAAAATTAAAAAATTAATAAAAAATACCTTAGGAAGTAGATGGTATTATTATTCCCATTTTATGCTTGAGGAAATTAAGACAGATAGCATTTAAGTGACTTGTCCAGGATCAATAGCTACTAAATATCTAAGGCTAAATTTGAATTCAAATCTTTATGACTCTAGGATCACAGCTCTATCCATTGTGCCAAGAGGACAAAAAGACTTGAGTTGTGATCCCCGAATGTAAATCCCGATGTTACCATGTTAAGTGGTTTAGCTTTTCTGGGTTTCAAGTTTTCTTCCCATAAACTGAGCAAAAGCAAAGTTTCCACTTCTTCCCTTACTAATATGGCAGGTGGTTTTGGAGGAAAGATGACAATTAAATTCAGAATACCTGGGCTCAAATTTTATCGATGTCCTTTAAGTGTTATCTCATTTGGCCCAGACCCGAATTACTGTTCCTACCTGTGTAAAATGAGGATTGCAACACTGGTACTATCTCACTAATAGGACTGCTGTGAGGATTAAATGAGATGGTTAATCAGATCACTTTGTAGCTATAAAGCATTACAGAAATGAGAACACTTAAATATTATACTTCTTATCTGCTGGTTCCCAGCAGAAACAGAAAGGAAATAAACAAACATTTTTTAAGAATTTACTATATGAGAATAGCTAGGTGGCTCAGTGGAAAGAGTGTGACTTAAGAGATGGGAGGTTCTGGGTTCAAATCTGACCTCAGAGACTTCCTAGCTGTGGGAGGCTGGCAAGTCACACAATTCTAATTATCTAGTCCTTACTGCTCTTCTTCTATGAAAATGATACTTAGTATCAATTCTAAGAAATAAAGATTTATTAAAAATATGCTATACATCAGTAAGTCTTCTAGAAGAGATGAAAGAATTTTGAAAACTTAAAAATATGATTCAGTAAAAAATAAAGGGTCAAATCACAGAATTAAAAAAATCTTTAAGTTGTAAGGGACCTTAAAATACAGAATCTTTCAAGAATATAGAATATTAAAATTGGGAGAAAAAATAAAGATACTGGAAGGGACTTGAACAACTAGAATTTTAAACTGTAGGTCAAAGGATTCTGAAGCTGGAGATTATCTTATGCAGGGGTTCTTAATTTTTTTGTTTTATTTCACAGACCCTTTTCAGTAATCTGGTAAAGTTTATGGACCCATATTTTCAAATGCATAAGAGGAACTACTTAAGAACAATGAGGAAAACAATTATATTGAAATTGAATAGTCAAAATAATTGAATCTTAAATTAAGAATCCCTGATCTAGTCCAATCCTATTATTTTATAGACGAGTAAACAAGTCCTGAGAATTTGTGATTTGCCTAAAGACCTATGCCTAATCAATGACTATGGCAGACTTCAAAGGACTTTCAAAGTCTTCTGACTTTTTCAATACATCCCACTAACTTTTGGTTAAGTGCAGATGGTTGGCCATAGTTGTGACTTTTCCATCTCAGTTCCTAAACTACAGTAAGCCAATCTCAAATACTATTTCCAGTAGTGAGGGGGATGAAGTCTTTATTTGGATTTCAAGTGAAATTTCTCATTTTACCATTCACAAAGAGTATTGTACATGAGAAAAGGATATAAATGAACACAAAAGAAAATCTGAGAACAGCAGAATTGCATGTTAGGCTATCTTTCCTTCCTGAACAGACTTTGTGCATGTGTGTATTTGTAGCATCTCAGAGGAGGAGTTTTGCACCATCAGGGCTATCAGATTCAGCATTGAATATAACTACCACTTCAAACAATATTAGTAACACAACCAGAGACATTTCTGCTTTGAAAACAACTATTCGAGCTAATATATCCTTTAATGTTGGTGCCAATGACAATACTTGTCCCAGTGATTTCTGGCATAACCTAGAACAAGCTCCATACATACTTATAACTGACCTTCACCATCTTCACCAATGGGAAAGAGATATGAAATGAAACTAAGTTTTTTTTTCTTTTGCATAGAATTACTATTTATTATGAATATTATTTTCCAGTATTCTTTTCACTGAACCACTTTGCCTTCCAAACTAGTTGTGTATCCTTGGGTAAGTCACTTTCACTGGATTTATTTTTTAAACTATTACAATAGTCTCCTAATTGGTTTTCCTGCTTCTGAACCCTCAACTGTTCAATTCATCCATCATAAAATGGATAATCAATCAATAAACATTCATTAAGTGTCTACTGTAATGACAGGAACTGTGCCAAATTCTAAGGGTACAACATGAGGCAAAGTACAGCCTCTAATCTCTAGGAACTTTTAATTTAATGAGGGAGAAAGCAAATACAAATAAATCTATATAAAGCAAGCCACATGAATGCTATTTTTTTGTTGTTATTCAATCACTTAAGTTGTATCCAATTTTTCATGACCTCATTTGAGTTTTTTTTGGCCAAGATAATGCAGTGGCTTGCCATTTCCTTATCCAACTCATTTTACAGATGAGGAAAGTGAGGCTGACTGGGTTAAGTGACTTGCCCAGAGCACAAAGCTAAATAAGATTTGAATGAAATATGATTTGAATGCAGGTCTTCTTGACTTCAGGCTCAATGTTCCTTCCACTGGAGCAAATACCTGTTAACTAGCTTTTCATATATATATATATATATATATGTATATATATATATACATATATATATATATATCTTCTTTTATCTGATCTCATTTATAATAGGGAAGATACGGTTGTTGATTCTGATCCTCTAAAAGAATATTAACTCATTGGTCATTGGTCAGAGGTGTTCTATTTCAGATAAAGCTAATGTATGTAGGTAGCTTAAGTTCTCATGAATTCTTCTGGTCTGCTGCCATTTTCCCCCTGCCCTTCCTCTGTTATAATAGAAGCAAAATGAGGTATGCAAGACCGGGTGAGACAAGGCAAAAAAAAAAATCCATTTGTTAAGTGCTTAGGAAGTGCTAGACACTGTGCCAAGTGCTAAGATACAAATACAAATGAAAAGAAAGATAGACCGTGACTTTAAGGAACTTACATAATCATGGGTAAAGGCAAAAAAAAAAAGGAGCTAAAAAGCAGGCAGAGACAAAGAGAGGATACCTGTGGGTGTGTGATGCTGTCTAATTTTGGAGAGGCAGAAAGGAATGAAAGCTTATGACACTCCTCACAAGCTGAGGCTAGCCAGGTCTAGAGATGGGAGTTCCTGGGTTCAAATTTAGATTCAGGCACTTCCTAGCTGTGTGACTCTGGGCAAGTCACTTAACCCCCATTGCCCACCCTTACCACTCTTCTGCCTTGGAATCAATACAAAGTATTGATTCTAAGATGGAAGGTAAGGGTTTAAAAAAGAATTGAATCTCTGGGTGGAATTAACCAATGGAGAAGGGAACCAACACATAAGAATGATGTTTCAAAATGAAAAGCTCACAATACCCAATGGAGTCTTGAGTGCTAAGAGATTCTACAAAGTGAAAAAGCAGCTGAAGCATGTTGGCAAAGTCTGGAAAGTCAGAAGCAGAAGCAAGAGGGGAAAGTAAACCAAATGGGGTGAGGAGGCTGCAGGAGTGAAGAAAGAAGGATGCTAGGGCATGATGGCAAAGGCCAGAGATTGAAGTGTGGCTTTCCATGACTGAGGCCATTTTGAAATTTTCTTTGAATCATGAAGTGTCCAAACGGTTAACTGCCAAGTGGTTATGCCCTTCTATACACAGAGTGTTTCTCAGAAAACAGATTCAATCTGCCCTGAAGGTCATACTTAAAGCATTTTTTAAGGATGATAGAGCCTGTCAAAGAATATACTCTACTAGAATGCTCAGCTCCACACTATAGTGAGATTTAGAATAGAACTTTATACCACGTTGGAAGAACCCTTTTGGTGAACTTAAGGAAGGGTATGGACAAGAACTATATAATATGAATAGTCTATATGGGCTGTGAGAGATAAAGAGATTAGTAGGTAAATAGAGGATTTATTAAGCCTTAAAGAAGGGAGTAGGTAGCACAGGGAATAGAGTGCTGGTTCTGAAAGCAGGGAGACTTGAGTCCAAATATAGTCTTAGAAACATATTTGCTGTGTGATCATAAACAAGTCACCGTCTGCCTCAGTTTCCTCAACTGAAAAATAAATATCTATCTCCCAGCATTGTTAAGAGGAGAAAATGAGATGATGTTTGTGAGGCACTTTATCACAACGTCTGGCACATAGCAGGTGTTTAATAAATGCAAATTTCCATCCTTTCCTTCTGTAATATATGTCACTGTGATAACTGCACTAAATGCTAGAGACTGTTTAAACAAGAGAGTTCCTATTCTATCCTAACGGGTGTGTGGGGGGAGACAACACATAAAAGGATTATTGAAAACAGGAGGAAAGAAGTAGAAGAATAGAGAGTGTACCTAAAAGAGGGTATAAGTGAGGAGATTTTGGAAAGTGGAAAGCAAGTCTGCTTCTTAACAAGAGAGAAAAAGCACACCTATGAAACTCAGGGTGTCCAGCTGTGGAATTCCAAGTTCCTTAAAGAGTGAGGATGGTCATAGAAAGATGTCACTAGCAAGGACACTGCAAGATGTTACCTGCCTCTTTGAAGGAAATACCCAGTAACTGAGAACCCATACCCATTCAAATATTTGCATCAGAGAATTCCAGATTATACTGAATGTCAAAAGAGAAAGACGCCTAGAAATAAGATAAAATAATCAGAATTGTTCTCTTGGATCTACAGCTCTGAAACCTTGGACAAGTCCTTTTAATGTACTGCGACCAAGTTTCTTTTTCAGGAACACAAGGATATTGTTCTAGATGATCTTTAAGGTGCCTCGTACCGCTTTCAAACTTTAATTCTGTGATTCTGTCTTTTCTCCCTTAGTTTCACTGAATGCAAAGAAAATGAATCCCTTTTTATGGTGCTGGAAATGATCTCCATATCTAATGTGAGAAATTTCTGCTGGGTAAACATAGTGTCAGGTGAAATAATTTAACTGTTGTGATAAAGAAAAACACTTTTGCACTGCATATAGAGGGCAGATTAATTATGAAATGATTAGAAATTATGTGTGGATGCCTATCAAATAATTATTCAAGCCCCCACAATAATAAAAAAACAGAGATACTGGAAATTTACATATACATATTTAAAAAGTTATTTTTAAAACTTTATCATCATTTTATACACCCACATGTTTGATAATTAGAATTATGTATTAAACACACACTTTAAAATACTTGTCATTAGAATACATTTTATATAAGAATGTATTAAATTCCTTGCTGAGAATTCTTTAGGAATATATATTTATAGTGAAGTTTTCAAGTTATCTAGGAACGTAACTTGATTTTTTAAAATTCGAACTGTTATTACACCAGTTTTAGAAACTTCTTACATCAATATAGATCAACAATTTGAATGTAATTTCAGTCTCAGATAATGGATTGAGAAAATGAGAGGTTAAATATTTTGTCTATGGTAACACAGCTAACATTATATCTTTTCGGAACTTTGAGTAGATAAGCTCCTTGAAAAGGTCATCTATAGTAGATGCCTCTAATTTTTCTCTTCTCCCTCTTTAATTAACATCTTACAATTAAACTTTTCACCTCAGAATTCCACTGAAACTCCTCTCTTCAAAGTAACCAATGATCTCTTAATTATCAAATCCAATGATTTTTCTCAATCCTTATTTTTCTCAATATTTCTGCAACCTTTAATATTGTTAATTACTCTCTCCTCATATATATTTTATTATATATACATATTATATTTTATATATTATATATATAATGGGGGAACAACACATAAAGGGATTCTTGAAAACAGGTGGGAAGGAATAGAAAAATAGTCAAGGTAACTACAAATATATATATATATATGTACATATATATATATATACACATACATATATATGTTTTGTTTGTTTGTTTGTTTTGTTTTTTTCCTCTAGAGCTTTTCAGAATACAACTTTCTCCCAGTTCTCCTTCTACTTATTTGATCATTCCTTCTCAGAGACCTTCGCTAGATCCTTCCCCAGATTATATCATCTGGTAGGTAGCCCACAAAGTTCTCTCCTGGGATTTCTTCTTTTTCCTTCTATATAATTTCATTTGGTGTTTTCATTAAATTCTATGGATTTAATTATTATCTCTATGATGACCATTCACAATAGGACTTTAAAACATATTGATTAGTTGATTATGATGTTATAAGTGAAATTTTGGGGGAGAGAAGTAATGCATTTCCTTGCCTTTTCTTGGTTATCCATAAAATGTAAAAAAAAAAATATTTCTACTAACTATCTCATATAATCATTGACTTTAAAAAAAGTATTGTATAATTAACACTGTGCTAGGCACTAAGGGAAAAAAGTAGTGGTCCTCACACTTAAGGAGTTTAAAGTCTTTCTGGAGGAAAATAGACAGTAGAGATATGTAACTGATGTTATCTTGATTTTGCACTGTGATTTTTCTCATTGATGATACAAACTACAATCCATCTAGTCTAACGTATAAAGCAGGGGTCAGCAACGTATGGCTCTTGAGCCATATCTGGCTCTTTTGAGGGTCAGATATGGCTCTTTCTGCAGGAACTATAAAATCAATTTTTTTCAGGCGCTGTTACAGGAGCCGCACTGTGAGCACTGTACGGCTCTCACAAAATTACACTTTAAAAAATGTGGCATTTATGGCTCTCACGGCCAAAAGGTTGCCGACCCGTGATCTAACGGATTCTCTTCTATGCTTTTCTATAAATACTCTTTGAAATATCTATCCAATGTAATGGTTATGTGATAGAAGCCTTTCTATGGATTCTTTAATAAGAGAATAAAAGGACAAAAGATTTAGGCCAAGATGGCAGAAAGACCAGAACAGACCACTCTCTTTCAAGAACTAAGAAAAAAAAATACTTATCATTTAATAAACATATCAAGTGTCTACTCTGTTCCCAGTATTGTACTAAGCACTGGGAATATTTGAAAAGAAAAAACAAATAGCCCCTGCCCTCAAGGAGCTTACCACCTAACTAAGGAGATAATATTGCAAACATATATAAAGCAAGCTATATGAAAGCTAAATAGGAAATAATTAACAGAGCGAAGTCATGAAAATTAAGAGGAGAAAATTCCAACTAAATAACCAGGATATTAGTTGAAATTTAAAGGAAATTAAAGAGGTCAGTAGTTGGAGCAGAAGAGGGAGAGCATTCTGGGGGAGGAAAAAAACATAGAAAATGCTTGGAGCTAAGGCCAGTGTCACTGGAACAAAAAAAAAATGTCTGAAGGAATAAAGTGTAAGGATACAGTAAAGGAAGGAGGGATCTAGGTTATGAATGGCAAAAAGAGCATATTATATGCAATCTTGGTAACAATAAAGAATAATTGGAGTTTATTGAGTAGGGAAGATGTGTTATGATCAGTTATATGCTTTAGGAAAATAATTTTAGTGCCTAAATGGAGGAATGACTAGAGTGGAGAAAGATTTGAGGCAGTCAGAAACTCATCAGAAAGCTATTACAATAATATAGGTATAAAGTGTTGTGACCCTTCACTGGGGTGGTGGTCGTATTGGGCCGGGTGGGGGCCTGTTCTAGAAATTTTGCAAAGACAAAATCAACAGGCTTTGGCAACATTATTTATAGGGCAGGAGCAAGAAATAATGAGTACAGTGTATGAGTCTGGAGGATTAAGAGATAATGCTGTTCTTGATAATAATAGGGAAGGGTTGGGGGATGGCTTTAGGAGGAAAGGCATAGTTTAAAATGTCTATTGCACATTCAATTCAAGATTTCTGAAAGACAGTTGGAGATGTGAGATCGGAGATCAACAAATCCTTCACACGAAGACAAAGCTAAAAAATTTGATAAATATTAATTGCTTCTGGGTAGGCAAAAGCAATATATTAAAAATCACAATTCTACCTAAATTAATTTACTTATTCAATGTCATGCTAATCAAATTGCCAAGGAATTATTTTATAAAGCTAGACAAAACTCATCTGGAAGAGCAAAAGTTCAATGATATCATGGGAATAAATGAAAAAAAATGTCAAGGAAGGTAACATAGACTAAGTATCAGATTTCAAATTATTTTACAAAGTAGTAATCATCAAAACAATCTTGCATTATATAAGAAATAGGGTGGTAGATAGGAGGAATTGATTAGACACACATTAAAAAGTAGTAAAATACCACAGTAATCTAATGTTTGAAAAACTCGAAGATCCAAGTTTTAGAGTAAGTACATAATATTAAAAAACAAAACAAAACTATTGGGAAAGCTGGAAAGCAGTTTTCCAGAAACTACACATAGGCTAATATCTAATGCTTGTTATATTCAAGCTCTGAGAGTTGGTTTGTCTCACCTTGATTGACAGGGGAAGACAGTTGGAGACCTTGGAATGTTCGCAGAGGCTGTTAGGAGAGGGAAAAGTTGGTTGGCCTGAGGATATAAATAGCTCTCACAGTCATCTGGGGAGGTCTTTGGTCTTGGAGCTTGGACCTGAGCTTGGATCTTGGATCTTTGAACATTGCTCTGAATCTCCCTAGATATTTAGGCATTTGATCTTCATTAGCTATTTAGGTATCTGGGCCGGGGAGGAAGGAAGGAGAAGAAGCAGAGGCAGGTGAAGGATAGATACTTCCTAAAGGCTGGGCAGACTGACATCACAAACTGAGAACAGGGAAGCTGAGAGAAATCACAATGTCTGTACCAACTGAGCAGTTTGCCCTCCCTGGTTTGGCAGTGGCCAAGCTAAACAGAGGAGTGTGAAACCACTAGCTCCAGCTTACTGAAACAAGAGCCTACAGTCCTGAGGGATTATTGATCATAGTTATTAGTGACAGAGTCTCCTATCCCCAATCCTTTCCTGGTTATTCCTTTCCCTATTTAACATCTATAGATGAAGTTTCATTAAATACCTGCCTGAGTGGTCATTATATCACAACCCTTGGGGAGGGAGCAATGCAGTTAGATGGAAACATTATCCAAGGCTAATAGAGCCCAATATTAATAATCAATCCAACCCCAGGTGCGACCTGAAAGGGTTACCCATCCACCTGATCATTAAGGGTCCTGCCTGGGCACTGATATAAAGAATAAAGCAATTATAACATCTAGTTGGGTGGTAGGGCTTGGTGTTTCCCCTGCACTGGCTGTCTAGGGAATACAGAGGCACAGCTTCCCAACCAATATCCCCTAGAAGCAGTAGCATCTTAGGAGTCCTATCTACTACAAGTACTATTACTATAGACAACTATTTATTTACTACATTTTCTTTATAACATGCTATATCCTAAGATAAGGTTAAAATTCATAAATAATTTGAACATAAAGGATGTCATACGTAAATTAGGGAAGCATGGAAAAAATGTACCTGTCAGATCAATGGATAAGGGGAGAGTTTATGTACAAGTAAGAAACTGAGCAGATTGTAAAAAAAAAAAAGACAAAATAGATTATTTTTTTTTTATTTTATGAAATGAAAAAAAATTGCACAAGGAAATCTAAAGCAGCCAAAATTAGAAGGAAAACTGGGAACTAGGAAAAATTATTTTGTAATAAATATCTCTGAGAAAGACCTTATTTTTCAAAAGCATAGGGAATTGAGTCAAACTTATAAAAGAGTCTCTCCCCAGTTGATAAACGGTCAAAGGATCTGAACAGCCAATTTTCAGAAGAAGAATCCGAAAATCTCAATAATCCCAAGAAAAATGATATAAATCACTACTGATTAGAGAAATACTAATTAAAACAACTCTGAGATAACACTTCACTCCTAACAGATTGGCTAACATCAGGGAAAAGGGAAATACAAATGCTGAAGGGGATATGGAAAAAATGGGACACTAATGCTCTATTGGTGGAATTTTAGTTTAACCATTCTGGAGAACAATTTGGAACTATATTGAAAGTGCTGTAAAACTTTAACCCAGAAATACTCTTGCTAGGTCTGTACCCCAAAGATATCAAAGAAAAGGGAAAATAATCTATTTGTACACAATTATTTATAGTTTTTTTTTCATTTTGGTGGCAAAGAATAGGAAATTAAGGAGATACTTATCAATTGGGGAATTGCTGAACAAGTTGTTATATGATTGTGATAGAATTCCATTTTAGTATAAGAAATGATAAGCAGAATGGCTTCAGAAAAATCTTAGAAGACTTATATGAACTAATGCAAATGAGCTGAGCAGAACGAGGAGAATTTTGTACAGAGTAAAGCAATAATGTAAGGATGATGAAAGCAATACAAGTCAATTTCAAGAGATTCATTATGAAAAATGTTATCTACTTCTAGGGAGAGAATGGAGAAAATCTGAAGATTTGTTTACTTTTTAAACTAACTTTATTTTTATTTCTTTATTTTGTTTGTATTTTCTTTTGCAACATGGTTACTATGGAAATATGTTTTGCCTGATCTGACCTGTATAATCAAAATCAAATTACTTGCCTTCTCAAGGAAGGGGGATGGGGAGGAGGAAGGAGAGAATTTAGAATTGTTTTTTAAATATATAATTGGAAAATACCTAAAATAAATAAAAATAATTAAAAATAAACAATAACAAACTAATAAAAATAAACAATAACAAACAAATAAACAAACAATAACAAACAAACAAATAACAAAGCACAGGAGGGAGAGGGGTAGTAGAGCTCATGGTCACACAGAACTTAGACTTGATTCAGAATTACTAGATACTAGTAAAAGAAGGCTGTACTAAATGGTCTTTCACCTTTAAGTATTTGAATTCTCTAATTTGATAGTATAACAAATGCATTTTTCAGTAAACTAGGGAAATAAGAGATGTCAAGGCTCACAGATGGAGACTTAAAATAGTTTTCTTAAAAAAATACATGCATACACATTGAAACTGAAGATTTATTAGTTTTGATCTTATATAATGGAAATCTTGTCATAAATTCATCTCACATGTCCTGTCAGCAAAATATTGCAAGCATATGGGATGTATGTTTCTAAGTACAGTATATTATTTTCCAGTGACTACAGAGAAGTCATGGTATCAATGTAAAAAATAGTGAATCTGGACCTATAAGATCTTATTCTCCTCCTCAGATTTATAGCTTAGGATGTAGGTGATTTTAGGCAAGACAATTATTGGTCCTGAGTCTTGATTTCCTTGCTGCATTTGATGTTGTTGAAGAAGATGGTATTTGAGTTTCATTCCCATTCTTAACTTAGTCCTCTGATATCATGACAAAATACTCTCTCAAGTCCTTTCTAGCACTGAAAAGTTGCTCTTACTCATTCAAAATAGAAGTGCCTTAGGAGTTCAGAAAAGGAAATACCAAATGAGGAAGCAGTGGCCCTGAAACCTTCATGTTGGCAATGGGAGTAGAATGGATAAGATATAGATGAATAAAGATGGGGTTTGGAAATACATGGAGACATGTAGAAGACAAGCATAAGGGTTCAAATGAACCCTT
Organism: Gracilinanus agilis; assembly: GCF_016433145.1. Classification (NCBI taxonomy): domain Eukaryota; kingdom Metazoa; phylum Chordata; class Mammalia; order Didelphimorphia; family Didelphidae; genus Gracilinanus; species Gracilinanus agilis. Next base: position 66,728,330 of record NC_058131.1, on the reverse strand, counting down.
TGATCATGAAAAATGGTCAAAAATAATGAAGAGAATATTCCGAATACAGCATTTGGAGTTTGAGTAAGGAAAAAAGGAATCTTTTATACAAAAATCTAGGTGGATAGTCATTTATCTTCTGTTTTTACACCTCTTGTTATAGAACTCACAAGTGCACTAGTAAGCCCATTCTGTTGATGGATAGACAAAACTGTAAGGAAGTTTTCTCCAAAATGTGTCAGAATATATACGTAGTACTTTGTAAAAACTTGTGTTTCTGAGATGAGAGGAGTTGAGTTCAAGTTCTACCACTGTCTATTACTTGTGACACCTTATACAAATCATACAACCTTGATTGATCTCAGTTTTCTCATTTGTAAAATAGGAAGTTTGAACTAGATAGCTTCTAAGGTCTCTTCTAGTTCTCAACTTATACTCTCCTGGTTTAGGACTCTGGGACAATGTAGAATATGAATTTAATCCATGTTCCACTAGACAATCCTTTCAATATTTTACCTTGATCAGGCATAATTCTCTCCCCTCCACCAAGTTTTCTTTTCTCCCTGTTAGACATACCAAAATCATTTACCTACTCAGTTACACATTTAATAATCATTTATTAAGTATCTCCTAGTGCAAGTTACCATGCCACGTATTGAAGATATAAAGAATTGCAAAACATAACCCTTGCTCTCAAGTATCTTATGGTATAATGCAGCAGATAACATCTAAACAGCTATGCATGTGTTGGTGTCTGGTTGTTTGAAAATTTGAGTTGACTCAGAAGGAAGGTACTAAAATTAAGGAGCGTTGGAAAAGACTTCTCGCAGCAGGCTAAACTTAACTGACCCTTAAAGGAAGTGAAGATGATAGCCAATGAAAATATCTAGAGTTAGGAAATGAAATGTTGGAGGAATAGTGGGGAGGCCAGTGTCAATAACATGCAGAACACCTGGAAGTGAGTAAGGTGTAAGAAGATTAAAAATAGAAGAAAGTACCAGATTATGAAGGGTTTTGAATGCAAAGCAGATGATTTTACACTTTTATTAGGAATCCACTGGGATCTATTGTATAGGAGTGACATAGACAGATTTTGCTTTAGGAAGATGAGTTGGATAACTGAGTGGAGGAGTGAATGAAATGGTGAGAGACTTAAAGTATGGGGACAACTAGAAGATTATTATAATTGGACAGGCAAGGAAATTCAGTGTCACAGGGGAAAAGGGGACACATAGGAGAGACAGTATAAAAGTAGAAATGATAGATCATAGAAACAGACTGAATAGAGTGGAAAGTCAAAGTTGATACCTAAGCATCAACCCTGGAGACATTAGGAAGAGAGTCGTACCTTTAAGAGTAATAGTAAAATTAATAACTAGGGAGATTTTAGGAGGGAAGAATGAGTTGGCTTTTGAGTTTAAGATGTCTATGGAATTTCTAGTTTAAGCTGTCCAATAATTAGAGAAGCAAGATTTGAGATTAAGAGAGAAAATAGATATGGAAAAGTCAATTTAAGCATTACTGGAAGAGAGGTGATAATTGAATCCGTGGAAGCTAATAAGAACACTAAGTGGAATAATATATATAGAGAAGAGAAGGAGACCCAAGGCAGATTCTTAGAGGACACCTACAATGAATGGGAATCACTTTGTTGAAGACACAACCAAGAAGATCAAGAAAGAAGAGTCAGACAAATGGGAGGAGAACAAGCAGAGAATAATGTCACAGAAAACAGTATCAAAGAGAATTAAGAAAAGAGCATTTTCTTAATGTTAAAAGTTGCAGAAGGATGGGTGAGGATTTAAAAAGGCCATTGGATTTAGCAATTAAAATATCTCATTGGTAATTCATTTCAGTTGGATAACAAGCCTTGAAGTCAGATTGTAGAGAGGTAAGAGAGTGAGAAGAAAGGAAATTCAACCATAAAGATGGGGTAGCCACAGGCATGCTCAAAGGCAGTAAGGAAACAGTCAATAGAGAGGAAAAGACTGAAGATAACTCAGGAGTTGATGGAGTGGGCAACCTACTAAAGAAGGGATGGAATAAGATTGTTTGTGAAAGTAGAGGGGTTTTCCTTGGCAAGGAAAAGAGTAACATCTTCATGTGAAACAAGGCAAAGGAAGAGAGTGATAAGTGATACCTGAGTGATTTGAGTTGAGAAAATGAGAAGAAGGAGTTTTCAGAAAATAGTTCCAATGAGACAAGGTTCTCAGCTGAATTTGTGGGGAGAGGGGAAGACTTTGGAGTTTTGAAGAGGGGTGACCAGGTGGAAAGAGTGGTGACTATGGAATGAGGAATAATACCTTGATTGAAACTCTGCCTCTGACATGGTGATATGTCCATATCTTCCCCATCCTGCAAAATTCCTGACTTGATCCATATATTCCCACAACCTATCATTCCCTATATCTACCCCCTTTTATAATAAAATTCCTCGAAAATACCCATCTATAATCAATGGTTCTACTTCCTTTTCTCTCTCATTCTCTTCTTAACTCTTTGAGTTGTATGGCCATGGGCAAGTCCTTTACTTCTCCTCAGCTTCAGTTTCATCATTAATAAAACAGATACAGTGATATCAATTGAGTGGCATAAGGGGCTTTGCAAACTTGTTTATTATACTGTTATTTAATGTCAGTGTCCTTTCTAAAACATAAATATGGAAATGAATATGATACTCTACATACAGTCTGGCTAAGTCAAAGGATAGTTGTCTCTGAGCCCATTTTTATGAAAATAGCCATTATCATTTCTCTTCCACCTACACTTAGCCTCTTCCTTTCTTATGCTTCTTGTCCCTGTCAGGATGTTAAGTGGGGGCAGGAAGCAAAAGACCCTTTTTTTTTGCCAAGGAGCTCTGAGCAGTATGACTCAGTAGAAGGAGAAATGTAGATCCTTCTGTTAGAGACTCTAGGGACCTGATCATGGAAACAGGAGGTAATCCAGCTGGCCTTTAGGGGATTTGGGGAGACAGCTGCAAAGCCCACAGCCCAAATATCTATGCTTTCAGGATCAATTGACAGGCTCAGAAAATGTCAGAGGATGGCTCCAGAACCACATCATCCCTATATATAACAAGACAAATGTGAGATCTGTAACCCTTCATGAAAAAGATTGTCTTTTGTGAATTGGAAAAATGAGCTGGTTAAAGACCTTTTGGGCAATTATTCAGAACACTTTGGTGGCATGTGATAGTATTGAAACACTCACCCCTTCCTCTTTTGGAGGAATCAAGTGAAATATTTTATATATATTCCTCCAAAAGAGGAATCAAATGAAATATTATATTATATATAGGAGGAATCAAGTGAAATATTATATATATTATATGTATAATATATATGATATAACAATATTTCACTTGATTCCTCATATATATATACACACACACACATATCTAGTTATAGAATTATATAGAGATGTGTCTGATCTACTCTCCTCAAATCATAAAGATAATCAAGAAGCTTTCTGATTAGCAGAGAGTGAGTTTGGATTGCAGAAGAGACAAATGAAATTGGGCCAGAGAACCTACACAATCTAACTCCAAATTTATGGAGGCTATTTTGGAAAGAAAGTCACTGTTTTATTCTGAGACCATGAGGGAGACAGACAGATTGATGTGGGATGTGACCATGGACTAAGAATCTACCCTGGTCATACTAGGACTGGGTAATTTTAAAGATCTTGGAGACAACTCAAAGGAGGTCTGCATATTTATCTTTTTTTTGTCATTCTAATTATCTTCTTCTAGTGTATTATTTTTACTTTGTATATATTTCCCCCTCATAAACCTACTCTAGGAAATACAGTTCTATGGTCTAAAGTGTGTGACAGAAGGGATAAGAGGAGAGCGGATGCTACAGTAGGGGTTCCAGGGAGAGCCATAATAATAAAAAGAGAAAGCAATTAGCATCAGGCTGCAACAGATCGCAGAAACTGCAGGAGGCTTGGTCCTTGATCCAGGAATTAGAGATCAACAAATGGACAGAAAACAGTGAGGGAGAAAACCCTTGGGGCCAAGGGAAAGGTCACATGGAATGATTCTAAGGAAAAGCTGAAATCCTAGGAAAAAATATTCTAATGAAGTCAAGTCTAAGGCTCAGGTTGGAAGGTACGAATTGGCTTTAGCTCACCATACTTCTCTAAACAACAAACCCTGCATATCCCAGAGATGAGGGATAATTCTAGAGACTAAGGGACACATGACAAGGTGAGCTGGGCATTTGGAAATAATAATGATTCTGATATATTAGAATGATGATATTATCCTAAATTTAGACTTAAAGAAGACCTTGTAAAAAGGTACAACCTTCCTTATCACCAACACCATGTTTTCTAAATAAAGACACAGAAGCCTATAGGAGTTTGATGATTTCCCCAATCACATAACTAGTTATAATCTGAGGTAGGATTCAAACTCAGATTATTCTGAATCCAAATATCGGTCCCTTTCCATTATAGAACGTTGGCTAAACTTGGAGACAAGAGATCAGAATAAATTCTAACCCTTGAGGTAAAGAGACTTTAAACAGGTCATTTTCCCTTTTTGGCCTCAGATTCACCATCTAAAAAGAAAGGAAATTAGACAAAATGTTGTCTAAGGTCCAACCAAGTTCTCCTTTGTAGTAAATCTGTGATAGCAGGTTCATATAAGACTGACCAGTCTAAAGTATTAACTAGGTGAAAGCTGCAAGTTTGGGCTCAAAAAGATTGGACTTCCTTCTATTTATATGAGTAGCCAGTTTTCTAAAGTTTCCAGTTTAAGTGGCGATTGTCTCATTACTTCTCAGAACAGAACCCACCAGCCAAACTTTGTCACCAATTACTGATGAACTGATGTCTTCCCTGTTACAAGACCACCTCCTGATGACCATATGACTGAGACAATATGCGTAGTAGAGTAGACCCCTGCAATCATATCATGCCATTCATCAAGTCCAGATAACAATCCTACTTTGAAATGGTGACTTAAATGATCCTGAGAAAGCAGAAAGGCAACATTCTCCTGTATGTGGGCACTTTGTGCACTGGCTCAAGTTCCAACCTATCTTTGCATATTTCTAATATATGATTCTTTTCCATTGCTTTCTCTAAACTTACTAAATGTGCTTTTATTTTCTTGTTCTTTTAACTTTTAGTGCATGCCAGTATAGGCTTTCCAAATATTATTTTCTGCTATTGCTACATAAGGCCATTCACTTCTCTAGTTAAACGATTCATGGCTGATATTTTTTATAGCAATTCTCTTGTACAAGTTTTTCAATTTTTTTTCCCTCCCATAACGTGCAATATAACATTTAAACAAAAAGTGTGTCTTTCCATTGCTTTTTTTGAGGTGGTGAGGAGATCAACTACACTTTTGATTCTTTGGGGATTTTGGTGTTTCATGATTCATGGATTAATTTAGAAATTATTGTTTAAAAGACGGGTTTTGGTATCAGGGAGCAGTAAAAGTCTTTGAAAATACTGTTCAATTTCCCAAATGCAACTGGAGCTGATCTCTTTCTCTTAATAAATTCTGAACCCAGCTCATTGCCCATTGGGAGAACTTGTCCAAAATACAGAATGCCTCAATGGACCATCTCTGCAATTGCATGTCATATTCCCCAAAATAGACATTTTTCATCAACTTAGTTTTTCCAGTGTTGATGTTTATTCTCATTACTTTTGCAGGACTAGAACCATTATTGAGGACATTATGTGTTATTAGGTGTAGAATAAGAAAAAGAATTGTTCACTATATGACTTTTTTCGAGATTACAAATCTTACTACGTGCTTTAAAAGTTTGTGATTTAATTGTAGTGGGTAATCTTTCCACCAGGAAAGTAGGATGCTCAAGTTCTCTGACTCTGGGCCTTGTCTTGTTTGTACTGTACACAAAACACTTCCTATTTGTTAAAGAGATAGATAAGTTTTCATCATCTACACCTTGTCAGACCACTAAAACACCTGAATGAAAAGCCCCAACAATACCAGGAAGACCAGGAAGCATTCAGCCCAAATTTGACATGAGACCATAAATTCAGTGGTAGGGATAAGACCAAATTGTTACTTTTTAAAGGAATTAAGTCTGGCATGGAAGAATCAATGCCCAGTGCTTAGGGAATTTGATAGGGGGTAAAGCTAATGGAAGAAGTGTGATATAGTGGGAAAAGGACTTGACTGCTGGACTGACAAGATTCAGAAACACTGGATCCAAGTTACTAACTGTGAGAATTTGGGCAAGATAGTTCACCTGCTGAACTTCAGGTCCTTAATTTGTAAGATAAATAGATAGATAGACAGACAGACAGACAGACAGATAGATAGTTAGATAGGCAGACAGGCAGACAGATAGATAGAAATATAGATAAATAGATAGATAGATAGATAGATAGATAGATAGATAGATAGATAGATAGATAGATAGACAAATAAAATNAGATAGATAGATAGATAGATAGATAGATAGATAGATAGATAGATAGACAAATAAAATGAAAACTTACAAAGGTTTTTATTGTTATAGTTCAGTCATTTTCAGTTGTGTCCAAATTTTAATGACCCCACTATGTACATATATATATATGTACATACATATATATATAAATATATATATATATATATTTTTTTTTTTTTTGGCAAAGATAGTGGAGTGGTTTGCCATTTCCTTCTCCAACTCATTTTATAGATGAAGCTCTGAGGCACAAGTTGTTATTGTTGTTGTTTTAGGGAAAGTAATTTGTAAACTACAAAGCCTTCCCTCAAAGTTAGCTATTAGAATGATCTTACATTTACAATTTTACATTTACAATATTACAATGATCTTACATACCTGACATTTGTATAGGATGTTACAACTGATAAAGTACCTTCACATGCACTACTTTCTCTCATTCTCACAATAACCTGGTAATACATGCAAGCAAGCATTGTTATAGCAATTTTATAGATATAGAATCTAAATTTCAAAGAGATGAAGTCATTTGTTTAAGATTTCCAAGTTAATACATAGGAGAACTGGAAATTCTACATGGAGGTATGGGAACCCTAGAAAATCAACATTTTGTAGAGAGAATTTGACTGCAGTCAGTTAAAAAAATCATAAAAACCTATTGCGTGAATGTCTTAGGGCTGATACTGGAGACACATATAGGAAAAAAATCAACCATGTCTTCAAGAAGCTTATATAGTACCTTCACAAAAAATGACTATGTAAAAAAAATGACTGTATCAGAGAATAAAAACATCATGACCTGATGTAGAAAAGCAGAAATATTAAATACATGTTTTTCACAATGTAATAAATATTCTACTTACTAATGGGGTCTGGAAGATAGGTTAAATTTATATCTCTAAACACATCAAAAAACAGAGAAAGAACTAATTATTAGATATGCAACTAAATAAAACTAGAAATGAACAAATTAAAAATTCTTAATTAAATAGCAAAATGGAAGTCCTAAAAATCAAAATAGGGATTAATAGAAATAACATTAAAAATTAAACCAATAAATATGAGATAATTTTTATGAAAAAAATTTAAATAAAAAGAAAACTAAATTACATCGTCAAATATGAAAAGGGTTAATGAATCATCAATAAGGACGAAATTGAAACAATAATTAAGAATTATTTTAAACACTTTTATGTCAGTAAAATTGATAATCAGTGAAATAAATGAATATATGCAAAAATAAAACTCTTCAGATTAACAGAGGAGGAAATAGAATACATAAAAAAACTCTATCTTAGAAAAGGAAATTGAACAAGTTCTCTAAGAAAAAATCCTCAGGACAAGCTGGATTTACAAGTTAATTCTACCATACATTTAAGGAACATTAATCCTAATACTAAATAAACTATTTGGAAAAATACTCAAGAAAGAGTCATCAAATTTCTTTTTGACCCAAAAATGATTTTGATACCTATACCAGGTAGAACAAAAACAGAGAAAGAAAAGCATAGACCTATTTCATTAGTGAATATTGATTAAAATTAAATAAAATATTAGCAAGTATATTACAATGAAGTGGTGCAGTGGATAAAGTTCTGGATCTGGAGTCAGGGAGCTCTGAGATAAAATTCAACCTTTTACATTTAATAGCTGTGTAGCCGTGGGCATGTCAGTTACCCTGTTTGCATCAGTTTCATGATCTGTAAAATGAGCTGAAGAAGGATATGGAAAATACTCCAGCATCCTTGCCAGGAAAATTCCAAATGGAGTCTAGAAAAATTGGAAATGAATGAAATAACTGAATAACAACAGATTACAACAATATATCACAAAGATCATTCACTATGACCAGGTCATATTTATGCCAGGAATGCAGGACTCGTATAATGTAGTATATATAGTATATATTATATACATATATATATAATATTAGGAAAACTACCAGTATAATTGACCTTATCAATAACAAAACAACTAAAATCACATGATTATATGAATATGTAGGTTTTCTGTCTTTGACAAAATACAATACCCATTCCTTTAAAAATTCCTACGAAAAACATTAGAAAACATAGGAATCAATAGTGTCTTTCTTAAAATGACAAATGTTATCTATCTAAAAGCAAGAGAAGGAATAATCTATAATGTGGATGAACTTGAAACCTTCCCAATAATATCAAGGGTGAAGCAAGGTTGTTCATTATCACCACTGTTGTAACATAATATACTATATATTATATATAATATATAACATATAGTACAAAATGCTTGCTATAGCAATAAGACAAGAAAAAAGAAATGGAAAGAATAAGATTAGGCAACAAGGACACATAACTATCATTCTTCACAGGTGATATAATAATTTACTTAGAGAATCAACTAAAAATCTAATTGAACCAATGTATAATTTAAGAAAAATTGCAGGATACAAAATAAATCCACATAAATTATCTGCATTTCTTTGTAATACCAACAAAAACCAGCATCAAGACATAGAAAGTGAAATTTTCACATGAAGTTTGATCTAAATAAATGGAGAAATATTAATTGTTCATGGGTAGACCAAACCCATATAGTAAACATGCTATTACCTAAAAAAACTAATTTGCTTATCTAATTCCATACTAATAAACCTATCAAAATTATTTCATAGTTAGAAAAAAGAAACAATCATTAAGCGTACTATAATCTAGGTATTATGCTAAGCTCTTTACACATATATTTTCACATTTGATCCTCACAAGAGATCCGGAAGGAAGGCATTACTATTGTCCCCATTTTACAATTGAAGAAACTGAGACAGAAAGTGATAAAATGCCTTGCCCCCAGTCACCCAGCTAGAGAGTATCTGAGGCAGAATTTGAACTCATATCTTTGTGTCTGTAAGCCCAGAGCTGTAGCACCTAGCTTCCTCAAATAGATAGGCTTAAACCAGGCATTCTGAGTCTTTCTGACCCCAATAGGGTTTTTCTTGGCAAAGATACTGGAGTGGTTTGCCATTATCTTTCTCTAGCTTATCTGATAAATGGGAAAACTAAGGCCAACAGAGTTAAGTGACTTGCCCAGGGTCACACAACTAGTGAGTAATTCAGTTCTTATCTGAATTTGATTCCATGACCAGTGCTCTGTCTTCCTTGCCACAGAGTTTATTGATTGAGGGATTGATCACATCAAATCCTCTTATTGATTCTGGGGAATATATAGGGATCATTTTTAATTGTTCTCTTTCCACTCTCTTGCCCCCCATCCCCAATATTATGGGAGAATGAGAATGTTTAATTTCTTCTTTAGTTTTCAAAAGAAATCATGGCAAGAAACTCTCCAGGAAGATATTACTTCATGATGGTTTCTGAACTGTCTAGTAAACCCACTCATTTAGTTCAGTTGAGAAAAGAATTGAAGTATCATCAGATTTCTTATGTGGACCATAATAATAATAATACTTCACATTTGATAGTAATAACAATATCTCATTTTATCCTCACAGCCCTAGTGTTATGTATATTTATTATTCCTATTTGGCAAGTGAGGAAACTGAGGTAGGCAGATATTAAATGCCTTGCCCAGGGTGGCAGGTGTCTAAAGCAGGATTTGAAATCATATAGATTTAACACAGTATTCCTTCACAATAACCCCCTGAAGAAGGCATTTAAGAGTAATATACCCATTTAATGGATGAGGAAATCAAAGGTCAGAGGGCCTAATTGAATTCTTAAGTTGACAATCAATGAGAAACAGGGGCATAAACAATAGACTTTTAAAAATATATTTTTTCAACTAACAAGCATTTTTTTCTTTCCATTATACCTCTCTCTTGTAAAGAAATAAGAAGGAAAGAGGAAAGCAAAAAAGAACATATAACAACAAATATATATATATATACATATATATATATATTTAGTGAAATTGTCCCACAAATATCATCATCAAATTTGATTATCACAGCAATTCTTTAACAATGGTCAACAGTGATTATTTTTATTCTTAAAAATATAATAATAATCTATACAAAGGGAGAGCAAGGGTTAGTGAAAAGGGATAATTTCTTCTTTTTTTTAATCCCCAAAAAAAGAAAAAAAATAAGAATATTCGCTGGTACAGCACAATTCTGATACTCTGGTGCTTCCAAAAGGCATAGTTGTGGTTTGGAAAGAGAGAACAAGCTCCTGCCCACACATCCCCACCCCACCCTAGAGGACACAGTCCAAAATTCTCTCTTTAAATTAGAAGATATAGTTTTCGGGGTCCAGATTTAAGTCAAACAGGACCTTGTACACAATGGCTATTACTGCAACTCAAAGCCTGGTTGAAGACACACAAAACTCGTGACTTCCAATTTTACCCACAAATTGTGTGTATCAAAATGCTACGATATTTGCAAAGAATTTTTACTCTTTTTGATCAGAGATATTGTGATTAAAAACTCATTCTCTCATCTAACACTCTTCAATGGGAAGGTTATGATAAACTTGATTAGGGGGAGACTCATTTAATTTCCCTACTTCTCAGTTTCCTTATCTATAAAATAAAAGGAATGAAGAGATGAATTTGTTTTTAATTTTTTTTTTTAATTTTAAACCCTTAACTTCTGTGTATTGACTTATAGATGGAAGAGTGGTAAGGGTGAAGAGATGAATTTTAAGATTATTTCTGGACCTAACATTGTATATTTTCTGTTCTGCTTTTCACTATAAAGAACCTACTAACTTTGACCTCTTGTATTCTAAGGTGTCTTCTGACCCCCAAGACAGAGAAACAGCTTCCAAGAAAACTGATTCACGTTAAGGGACAGGTAACTGATAAAAGCTTAATGTTTTATGCTTAAGAACTGATATTTCATTAGGATTAACTCAGATGACAAAAGATTTTTGTATCTTATAATTATTAGAGGAAAATATTCAGAAATCATCTAAGTGGGTGAAGTTTTGACATAGAGGCAAGACATGGCAGGTGAACCTTCCTAGCTTCTAAAATCATACTCAAGAGAGCAACAGAAATAAATATTTTAGCAAAGGAATAGATCTTTAAGAGATTCTATTTTTTAAGGATGCAATAACAACCCCAGAGATGGAAAGTGTCTAATCCAGGACCACACAGTTTAGGTCAAAAGTCGGACTTGACTCAAATCAGGGTTCTTTTCACAACATCATCCACTCCATACTATGCCCAATACTTAATAAGTCAGCCCTTAAAATGATCATAATTTTGTTTCTGTATTTTTAAAATAAAATTGGGTAATCTTAACAAGAATAACGAGTTTCAGATTCTGCCCATATCCCATCTATGGTTCCCCAGAACTGAAACAGATACTATTTCCACATGACTAGTGGGACCTCATGGAGCTCACCACATAAAAGCAATCACTCTCACAATTCTTCAATATTTTGACATTTGAAGACCTGGAAAGTGGATCATGTACAAAATTCTTCTTGTGTTTTCATTTCATTTATTTTTTTTTAAATTGTTATCTTTGGGTTTGTGTCATCTCCACTTCCAAAGACATTTTTTTCACTTCCATCCCCTACCATGACGCCAGAAAGTCAATTACAAAACAAATAAATAAATAATAAAAAGGAAGGGAGGAGAAAAAAGGGGGGAAAGTTAAGCAACACCCAACATAGCAATTCAGACTGCCAGGATAGGCAGCAATTCACATTCCTATTCCCCATTTCTGCCAAGAAAAGTAAGAGGTGTACATTCTTCTCCTCCCTCCTCCAAGGTCAAGTTTTGTCATTATGAGTACAAAATGATTCGTTAGATGGCTTTGTGTTGTTGTTATCATTATTATTCTTCCCAGAAATATTTTACAAGTCATCGTATTGGGGCAGCTAGGTGTCTCAGTGTATCAGAAACCAAGTCTATAGATGGGAAGTTCTGGATTCAAACCTGACCTCAGCTACTTCCTACCTGTGAGACCTTAGAGAAGTCACTTAGCCCCAATTGCCTCGCCCTTATTTCCTACTGTGGGACCAATACACATTATGATTCAAAGACAGAAGGTAAGGTTTTTTTTTTTTTTAAATCATCGTATTCATTATTTTCTTGGTTTTCTTTACTTGATTTTGCATCATTTCATGACAATTTCCACACTTCCAAAGGTATTCTCCTAAGCCATCCTTCTAAAAAAAAGTCAATTGTACAGTTATAAAAATGAACTAACTTGAAGTCAGAAGACCTACTTACAACTTGTGTGACTTGCTCAGTTTTTGCTATGATCATTTACATCTCAAAAATTGGGCTAGAATCCTACCTCAGACATGTACTAGCTATTTGTTGCTGGGAAAATCACTTAAACATTCAGTGTCTCCATTTGCTCATCTTTAAGATTAAAAAAAAAAACAACACAAACTTGGACTAAATGGCTTCTAAGACTCTTTCCAGCTACACATCAATGATATTCCATTTGGAAGGGCGAATCATATTTTTTTTTTGTTTGGGGTAGAGGAGTTGAGGTATAGGATCAGAATTTTGAGCTAAAAGACATCTTGAATGACATGATAGCAATTTTCTAATATCTTAAGGACCAGCAGAAAGAAGAAAGTTTTGTCTTACTCAGCTTAGCCCCAGAGAACACAGCTAAGACAACAGGAAAAATAGTAAAGGGGCAAATACAGATTTGATGAAAAGCAAAAGTTGCTAAAGTCCATTCAGAAATGAAATGGGGTGCCCAAGACAGAAAATTCTCCAACACTGGAGGCCTTCTGACAAAGGTTAAATGACCACTAATCTCGTGTATTATATGAGGAATTTATTTTTGGTTTCTCTTTCCTCTAGATGTAGAAGATCCTTTTAAATGAAATTTTGTGATTCTAATCACATTATTATAAGATACTATTACAATTATTTTATGATATTTATAATTATTGTTATTATTTCTCTATTAAAGTGTCCTAAGAAACCTCATTGATCTTTGGAGACTACATCCCCATGGTCTTTAGTCCATGATCCATGAAGCACAAGCTCTGAGATATACTCCCAAACAGAAGAGGTTTTGAAAGAGCAATGCCTAAGGATTATATATGTCATCTAAGGGCCAACCTGGATAAGAGTCTCTAAGGTGCTGGCCACCAAGAAATTAAACTATTTTTGGTTCACTTTTATTTTATATATTTATTTGTTTCTTAGACATCGGTATGTCAATTCTCTATCAATGCCAAAAAGTGTTATTAGCTGTGTCAGAGTGCCCACATCAATCATATTAGAGAACACTTGAAATATTGATATAAGTTTTATTATCATTATTATTTATTGAAGAGTAAAGAAGGAAAACATGGCATTTTTCTGTTTTTAAATTTGGCAGAAAGCCTGAATGGTCTTCTGCCACAATTATTTCTGGAATGTTTAGCCATCTCAAGAAAAATCACATACATCTGTCCCATCTACAAAGCCAAATCAGTTGGGGAATAGTTTGAGGGGGAGAAAGAGAGAGAGGCAAGGAGAGAGACAGAGAGAGAAAGAAAGAGAGACAGATATATATAGAGAGAATAACAGATATATAAATTACTGCTACTCACCTGGAAATTAATAAGCAAACAAAATGCCTTTTGCTAAGTAATCCTCTTCTTTTTATGTTATTTATTTTAAATAATTTTTTCCAGATTACATATGGGAGCAATTTTTAATAATCACTTTCTCACATTTTGCACTCCTCCGCGATCTTTCACTTCCTCCTATGCTTCGCCCTTCCTCAAGATTTCAAGTAATATGATATCAATTGTACAAGTGTTATTGTACAATACATATTTCCATGTTCATCATGAGAAACAGAACACATATCGCTTACACTAGAGAAAAATTCATGGAGGAAACATAGTGAAGAATAGTATGCTTCAATCTGCATTCAGTCTTCCTCAGTTCCTCCTGTGGCAGTGGAGAGTCTTTTTTGTCACGGATCCCTTGGACTTGTCCTGGATCCTCGCATCGCTGATCACAGCTAAGTCATTCACAGTGGATCATCCTACATCATTGCTGCTACTGTGTGCAACATTCTTCTGGTTCTGTCTGCTCATTTCACTTTGCATCATTTCATAAAGTCTTTGCAGGTATTTTTGTGATTCTCTTGTTTGTCATTGCTTATGGCACAAGAGTATTCCATTACAATCACATATCACAACTTGTTCATCTATTCCCCAATTGATAAACATCCCTTCAATTTCCAGTTTTTTTGCAACCACAAAAAGAGTACAAAGAGGTCTTTCTCTGCCTATTTTTGATCTCTTGGGGAAACAAACTTCTTTGTAGAGTTATTTCTTAGTCAAAGGATATACACAGTTTTATGGCTCTTTGGCTAGTAATCCTCTTCTTTTGCAAATCCTTCTAGTATTGGTGTTCTTAACCTAAACCTTGTGGATTTTTTTTTCCTTCACCAAATGTAACTGTATTGACATGATTACAAAGGAAACTAATTATATTGAAATATACCTAGGTCCCAATTAGTGCTAATAATGAACATAATTAATCCCAGCAGGTGGCAAAAACATTTGAATTCACAGCGTATATTTTCAGTGGGCTGAGACCAATGACCATATTTTTCATAATTACAGCTTTGAATAGAGTGAATTTAAATATATGCAACTACTTTACTGGATTTATTGTTTTCATTCCTCCCGGGCTAACTGTAATATAAATTATTTCCCTATAATCCTATATATCTTATTTTCTACCCTATACATGCTTTTGGGAAAGGCTCTATTGGCTTCCTTCCCCACAGAGTCAAAAGAATCCATGACACAAAGCAGGTTAAAATCTCCTTTGCTAGCAAAATGTGCTCCTTCTTGAGGTCAGGATTTTTTTGTCTTTATCTTTTTATTACCATCAACAAGCATGGGACCTTGTACTTAAAAGATATATAATATATTCTTGTTAAGCTGAAAACACTTCATTTCCCAGTTGGCTACATGTTTCTAGATTTCTCCAGTATGCCACTCACCTCATTCTTTCTCCTTTTCCTTTCTTTTCAGATTTCTTTGGCATGTTGTTTTCCGTTTTTAGCCTGTGAGCTCCTTGAGTGCAGAAACAGTCTTTCGCCTTTTTTTTTGTAGACTCACCTAGCCTTAGTACAGAGTCTGGCAGAATATAGACATTTAACAAATATTGATTTACTCACTAATTGAATTGAATTAAATTGAACCAATTAAAATTGATCAATTCAAATATATTTTTAAATTAATTCTAGCATAGTTTGGACAATTTGTTTCCTTCTTGGGCTTAACAAAGAAAAAAAAGAATGAATTGCACAAAATCATCTATAAATATCCCCTAACTTTTTCATTAAATCTCATCTTTACCATTATGTGTTCTAACCTATTCTAAGACTATTCTAAATTCTATTACCTGAAATATTTTGTTCTAATAGTCCATAATCTAAAGTCCCAACTAGCTGAAAAATTCTGTAAAAGCTCACCTTCATCTACTATATTCTAACAGCTGAAGAAGAATGTCAGGCCCTAAATATTTAGATATTGATTCTAAAATGTTACTTCCACATTTTCTCAACCCAGAAAGGGAGTCTAGAGACTTTAGAACTGGTCTTATTTGCTTGGTTCATGTTTTTTGGAGCCCCCTAAATGGAATTGCATCATTAGAAATGTTCATGGGCACACAAGTATTTATGGGTTATCTCTGATTTCTTGAGATGTAGAAGAGTTATGGCCCCATGCTGAGTTTTCGAAGGTTTTTACTGCCAAATAACCAACTGAAACCTATAGAGGGAAACTAGTGGAGGAGATTAGATATTTTTTTTAGGTTGTAAGCTAAAAGCCTCCAAACGTTCCCAGGAATTCATTCCATGTCGAGGAATGTTGGTTAATTTGAACTCCCCTCCCTCAGTGTGTATCTTTAATCTCACAACCAGCTGTCTCCCATAAAAAGATATTTCTGTTTTTAGTTACAAATCTGTTTAGAGGGAGAACTCACTCATAAATACACAACCACATGCAAAGACTTTTTTTTTCTCTTTCTTACTTTTTTTTTTTTTTTTGCTGACAGTATAGAAATAACTCCAGATGAAAAATATTAAAGTTTGTTTAGGAATAGAAAATGCGTTTCAGCCTCCATCAGAGAGCGTGGTTTTATAGATGCTCAAGGTCTTTTTAGTCCCGATAGGCGACCATGCAAGCCACTCACTGAGAGAGCTGTAGCCTGTCATCTGGGAAGATTTAGAGCTTCTCAAGACGGCCAAGATTGTAATACGTGTCCCTCACAGAGAAATTGGCTCCTGCCATTAGTAAGTCTCCCTCTCCAGAGGACATCTGGGAAACGTGAGGGTCTGGCTCCGTTAATGGCAGAGGACCCAGTGCAGAATGATTCATAAGGCTCGTTTCTATTACCCATCTTGCTTTACTGGTGGGGAGTTTGCCTTAGGAATAATAATAACTCACATTTCTTACACACTTTAAAGTCTACAGAGCAGTTTCTATACAACACCCGTAAGAGATAGGCACTGCAAGTATCATTATCCCCATTTTATAGAGAAGGAAATCGAGGTTGAGGGAGTTGAGCGAATAGCCCACAGTCAGATACAACTCATGAGTGGAAGAGCCAGGACATTAAGCCAGGATGCCAAACCACAAGAACAAGATTCTTTCCACTCTCTAAGAAGTCAGAACCCAAAATTCACTTCTTTATTCATGGGATTACAAGTCTAGAGCAGAAAGGGAAGTTATGAACCACAGGGTCCAATCCCCTCATTTCATAGAAGGCAGAACCTGAATCGTTACAGATGTGATGACACCCATCTCAGGGTCCTTTTTCACAAGATCTAAGTCAAGCCCGTCTCCTCCAGAAAGCCTTCAGTGATCACTACAGCCAATTTTAGGGGTCTCTTATCTAACTGTAATGTCTACACTTCTCCTAGGAGAGATGTTGTTATTTATTCATGAGCCTTTTCTCTCTTACTAGAATGTGAGCTCCTAAAAGTCAGGTATCATTTCTCATCCATCATTATCTCACCCAAAGAGACTATTATAGTGCTGTGGATATGGAAAGTACTCAGGAAATGTTGGTTGAGAAAAGTTTATGGATAAAAGAATGAATGAAGAATGAATAATTTCTTTTGAAAATATGGTGAAACGGAAAGGATTTTTAAAATATTAGCTTAGAACAGGGTGGATTTAGTGTATGGATTACTGGATTTAGAGACAGAAGAGACCAAGTTTCAAATTATGATATAAGGATAGATAGAAATGGGGATAAATTCAGTTACATGACTATGTTTCACTTTCTTTAAGTTTTAGGTTTTGTTTTTGTTTTTTCATCTTCAGACCTATCTGCAGTAGTCTCAAGACACAAGTGAGATAATTCACTTAAAGGATTATATAAATATCTTATCATTATTATCAGGCATTTTTCCTTGGTGTCTGATTATTCATGACATCATATGGTGTTTTTGCAGCAAAGACACTGGAATGGTTTGTCATTTCCTTCTACAGTTTACTTTACAAATAAAGAAACTGAGTCCAAAAGAGTTAAGTAACTTGCCCTGGGTCACACAGCCTGTAAATATTTGAGGTGCTATTTGAACTTGGGAGATGATTCTTTCTGACTTTAGGTCCAGCACTATACCCATTGTGCCACCAAGCTGCTCATTATTGTTATTTTTATTTGTGAATGAGTATGGTGACTTAAGTGATCTCTCAGGTATCTGTCAATTCTCACATTCTATTTTTCACATTTTAACATGATATATTCACATTTTCCCTCCATCTGTAACATTTTATGTTTTAAAGTACCTTCTGGCTGTAATGGTCTGTGTTCTATTTTCTAACATTGTATGTTTAAAAATCTCTTCCTTATTTAATCTCCTATGATTCTATAATACAACTTAATCTTCAATTGCCTAAAACTTTAGGGCAATTATACTCAACTCCTAAATGACTTGCATGTAATTTTTATCCTTATGAATAATTGTTTGCATGTTGCTTATGCTGCTAGAGTGACTTCACTGAGGATAAGAGCTGTTTTAGAATTTCTTTATAACTGTTACTTAATATAGTGTCTGGCACATAGAGTGTGCTTATTTAATAATTATTGACTTGTTGATGTAATTTGTAACTTGTGAATTATCTGTGATCAAATGGATCCCCCTCTCAGCCTATAGGCCATGTTCTAGACCTCATTCCTTAAGTTACAGGTATTAAATACAAAAGGAATCTAGATTGAGTTTTACATCTTAATGAGAAATTAATTATAAAGGTAAATGTGCTAATAAAAATTAATTCTAAACCAAAATATATTATTAATATTCTTGATTTCCTTTTGCTTCATTCATACCATCTAAGGTTGAGTTAGGGGGTATTAGAATTGGGAGGGATGTCTGAAACCATCAAGCCTATCCTATACAAAAAACGTGAACCTTGGCTATAGCATCTCCAGTGCATGGTCATTTTCTTTTGTAACCTTAAAAGACTTGAAGTGATGGAGACCAACTATCTCTCAAGGTAATGTTTCCTATTTTTGGATGGCTGTAATTGAAAGGAAGCTCTTCCTTAGATCTCTCTGCAACATCTGCCCACCAATCCAATTTCTTCTCACTGGGACCAAAGAAAAAAGTCATATTCCTTTCTAAGGTTATTGTTTTTAGTGGCAGCTGGGTAGCGTAATAGTTAGAGCACCAGGCTTGGAGATGGGTGTCTTGAAGTCGAATCTGGCTTCAGACACTTACTAGTTGTATAAACCTGCACAAGTCACTTAACCCTCATTTCCTAGCCCTCATTTTGTCTTAGGTCTATGAAATAAACAAACAAACAAACAAACAAACAAACAAACAAATAAATAAAGTGAGTGCTTTTCAAAGATTTGCAGATAGGCTCATCTATACCCCAATTCTTTTATTATCCAGAATAAACATCCTTATTTCCTTCAAACAATCTTCCTGTAGTAAGGCTCCAATCCCCTCATCCTTCTCTGGACTTCAACTTATCAATGATATTCCTAAACATGGACCCAGAACTGAACAATGTAAACTTGAGGAGGTTTGACTAAGTTGCTCTATTTCCACTTTTAATATTCTATGTCTTGAGACAATATTTCCTCCTTAGGCACATGTGATAAAGAGTTCCTTGATTACTAAGGGCAAAACAGGCTTTTGACTAGAATTCTTCATTTCATAAAACTATGAACTTAACTATGATGTGCAAAACCAATATTTAAATATTCAAAGGAAAAGACCAAGAATTGTGTCAGACATTGAGGATTTCTTTTATATCAAGGTTCTTTTGGGAAAAAAGGGTATATTTGATTTAAGATTAAAGTAGATAAAGCTTTTGCTGTGTTTACTATGTATGATGCATTAGGAATACAAATACAAGCTCCCTCAAGGAGCTTACATCTAAATTTAAGCTTACACATCAGAGTGAGTTGAAAAATCGGTGTGGAGGATTACTCTAGAAGAGGAAAGTAGAAAAGAAGTTCAGAGAGTCAATAGTTGAGCAGGATCAGAGAAAAGTATGACTCACATGAGTAGTTCTTCAAATGGAGGTTATAAAGGAGAGTTTACCAATTGGAGGAAGAAGCTCCAGGGGTGGAGGCTTCACCATTGAGAAAAGGCCATTGGGAAAGTGATGGAAGAATAGTCTGGAATATCAGGGGTTGAAGTGCATTAGAGGAAATTGAAAAAAAAATTTGCATCTTTTTCTTCTCCTTCCCGCCCCATGTCAATGTGTTGTTGATGCTCCTTTAGTTTTTGTGTCCCTGTGATTACCCAGACTTTTAGAACTTTTAGACTTTTGTTTTTGTTTTTGTTTTATTTCTATTTTTCCTTTATTTGGATTTTCTGTGCTTAGAACAGGAGACATAATAAGTGCTTAATAAGTGCTTGTTTATTTTCTCTCATCAACCCCCTCCCCAGTAGACACATTACTCATAACAAATAAAGCCAAACAAAATGAACACAAAGGTCCCTTCTACAGGTCTAGTCTATTCCATCACATCTCTATCAAGAGATGAGAAGCACATTTCATTGTCAATCCTTTGTAGTCATGATTGGTCAGGTGTGTTGATAAGAATTTTGAATTCTTTCCTTTTTTTCCCCTTTCTATTACTGTGGATACTGTATAAATTCTCCTATTGCTGTTCATTTTACTTTGCCTCAGTTCAAAGAGATCTTTCCAGATTTCTGTGAATCTATAATGTTTGTCATTTTGTTTAGCATGATATTTTCCATTACATTTATATACCTCAATTTGTTAAAACTATCACCCAATTGATAGATTTCTCTTTTTTCTCCCTTAGTGCTTAACACTGCCACCAACCCCCCAAAAGGTTATTATAAATATATTTGTGTGTATGGGTTCTACAGTTCTTCAAGACACTATTTTAGCTTCCCTTTTGTTATAGTTAGATAGATAGGATCATATAAAGTTCCCCACGGAAGGTCTGTATGTAGCTGTGTCTGAAGGAAAACCTTATCCTGAGCGAAGAGATGTTTATCCTAAATCTAGATCTAAATGGTCAGATATAGAAACAATTTCTTGGGAACACTAAATTCAAGGGAGAGGAACAGAAAACGAAGAGCTACAGCAAATATTATAAGTTAAGAGAATTCTCTACATAATATAACAATCTCATTTTCATTCATAGATGGTGGATTGTCAGTCAGAGGCTTGAATTCAAATCTTGACACGGTCACTAACTGTATGACTTTAGGTAAGTCATTTTCCTGGCTTCAGTTTCATTTTTTATCAAATAAAGAACTTAGTCTACATGATCTCTCAGAGACATTTGAAATCTATCTTGAAGCAGAGTCACAAAGCTCACTGGATGTCTAACAATATTCCTCCTTAAAGCCCTATCTTTTTAAAGTTTTAAACTGTAATAATTTTTTTGTTTGTTTTTAATATGTCTTTTAGATCCCAACATATATCTCTCTTACCCAGAGAATTCCTTCAAATTCCTTCTTATAGAACATCTAGTTACTCTTAAGTTCTTATTTATGGGGCAGATTTCTAATAAAAAAATTGGCCCATGTTCATAGTAATTCTGCACTTGGAAATGTAGCTGAAAAAAGGAAATAAACATTTATTAAACACCTACTAGGTTCTAGGAATTGTAATAAATGTTTATATATATTAGCTCATTTAATCTTCATAACAAGTCTGTGAGATAGGTGCTATTATCATCCCCATTTTAGAGTTGAAGAAAGTGAGGTAAGTGACTTGCACAGGATCATCCAGCTAGTGAGTGTCTGAGGCCAGATTTGAATCTGGTCTTCCTGTCTGTAGACCCAGTGCTCTGCAGTGGATACACTACATCACTTAGCTGCTTCTTTTGAGATATTCTATGCTCATGCCTCTAGTTGTTGTTATTGGTGAGTTGTGTCTGACTCTTCATGATTCCTTTACTGGAGAGGCTTGCCATTTCCCTTTCTAGCTCATATTTTGAGAAAACTGAGGGAAACAAGGTTAAATGACTTGCTTAGGGTTATAAAACAAATAAATTTCTGAGAACAAATTAAACCTCATGAAGATGAGTCTTCCTGACTTTTAGGTCTGACAGTCTATCCACTATACCACCTAGCTCTAATTAAAGCAAAAGTAACAATACATGGAGTTGTGTGACCCTGGACCAGTCACTTAACCCCAGGTGCCTAGCCTTTCCCACTCTTCTGCCTTTGATTCCAAGATTCTAACACAGAAGATAAAAGGTTTAAAAAAAGTGAAGATGGGCTAGAGCTGAGCTCTGGGCACTGTATCAGGAAAAGTCACAGTTTGCCTTATGGTTTCCTTTGTGAACTCATGCCCCAACCGAAGGAACAGAAGGTAATATTTAGTAAATATGAACTGAAAATATTTTGAAAAATAAAATTAAAACTGGAAAATGTATACTTTATTTTTTAAGAGAAGTAGAAATATGGCAAGTTTAATAGTAAGCACTTCCTTCTCATTATTTTTTTCTCTTTCAGCTTTCCTGTGACTGAAGTGAAAGGCTGTGATTAGACACACACATAAACACAGTTACATATCTCTCCACTAATCCATCTAGAAATCTTTTCTTGTGATCTTGAAGAAGACAACTGCAGACATCCCATTCACAGACTGCCCTGAATGTTATGCTGCCAGAGGCCACTGCCACCTCTTTCCTTCCCCTCTCCTTTTTCTCTGCTCTAAGTTTCTCCATTCTTCCATTGTATTCTGCATAGGAAAACCTCTTGTCATTCTGAGAGTGACTTTTGAGGTAATTTCTTATCTTTCCAAGCTCGGTCTTGAGGTCAGCCAATCTTTGCCAAGGGTTACTAAAAAAAAAAAATAAATAAAAATTGAAAACAATCAGTTTAGCAAAACTATTAATAAGTCAATTTGACAGTGTATTCAGTGCTCCATTTCTGTAGATCTTCACTCTAACAAACAAGAAGAGGTATGTTTTTATATGTCATCTTTCAGATCAAGTGTTATCATCACAAATACATGCTTTTTAATTGTGATTTTGTCATTACCTCTATTTATATTGTTCTAGTCATTTTGTCATTTTCCTGGTTTTTCTTTCTGTGTCAGTTCATATAAATTTTCTAATGCTTCTCTGAATTATTCATAGTCAGCATTTCTTACAATGCAGTAACATTCTATCTCATTGTCTTACCACGATTTGCTGTATTTTTTATCTTATTTTTGCTTTGTATATTCTTCACCTATATCTTATTTTGATTTATAGGTCTAAGGACAATAATGTGTTGACAGATATTTAACAAGTAACTTTCCAAAAATAAAATTTACAAAGATATACAACATATTTTTAGATTTAATCTGCATCATGAATATTTTCCACTACTTTCTTGAATCTAGAAACCAACAAAAAAATAAATCAAGTGATGATGTGTACCATTTGCTGATTTTCAAGTGGTAAATAAATAGTTATGATAAAAATTTAGGAACCAGCTCTTGTAAGGTGGTCTAAGCTGATTCTAACACACGTCTCTCTCTTTCTGGCCATAATTAATCAGCATCTGCACTCTGTGGAAATAGAAGTAACACTTGGGGGTGGCTAGGTGGCTCAGTGGGTGAGAGTCAGAGGTAGAGATGGGAGTTCCTAGGTTCAAATCTGGCTTCAGACACTTCCTAGCTGTGTGATCTTGTGCAAGGCATTTCACTCCAATTGTCTAGCCCATCCTGCTCTTCTGTGTTGCAACCAATAAACAATATTGGTTCTAAGATGTAAGATAAGAGATTTTTAAAAAAAGAGATCACACACTTGCACTCCATATAGCATCCCTAATTGACTCCTTCAGAATTCTAGCAAGTAAAAGAAAATGTAAATTTTAATGTTTGACATGTGAAGTCTTTCATAACCCAGTTTTCCAGTTTTCCTACATCTTACTCCCCGCTTGTGATTTTTGATCCAATGACATTGGCTTCCTGGCTGTTCCACAAACAAGACTCTCTTGTCTCTTGTCTCTGGGTATTGATTCTTGCTGTTCCCTACGTCCAGATTGCTCTCCCTTCTCAATTCTGCCCACTATTTCCATAACTTCCTTCAAATTCCAGCTAAAAATCCTGTTCTACCCAGGAAGCCTTTCCCAATCCTCTTTCATTCTAGTGCCTTCCCTCTGTTAATTATTTTCAATTTAACCTGAATAATGAACCGTATGTTATCTGCCCCTTTAGATTGGACACTTCTTGAGGTCAGGGACTGTCTTGCCTCCTCTTTTATCCTCATGTACTTATCACTCTTCCTGGCACATAGTAGATGGTTAATAAATATTTATTAATTGATTAATTGAATGGACTTTGGACTTTTAAATGACAGAACTTTTCAAGTATAATTTACTAGCACCAATGTGGCATGATTTTTGTTACAGTTCTGAGTGAAGCAACGTAAACATTTCTATGCCCATTTTAATGATAAGAAACTTTAAGATGTAGTGATATATCTACATATATTGACAGTTACATGAAATAGTGATACCAGGGTTCTCATATCTGTCTCTTAGATATAAAAGCCTCATCTTCTTTCTAATACATTCCATTTTCTTAAATAGCAGAGCCTGAACTCAAACCCAGATGCCTAGATCCAGGGCTCTTTCTAATGTACCCTGTCACTTTCCCTAAAGGCATAAAAGGACAATCAGCAATTTGTCAACATTTTCTTGGCTTGTGTATACAATCATGCCTCACTGATCTTGGATTATGGACATTTTTTTAAAATGCTGTTTTATTCATTTCTAGTACCTACATTTACTCCAACTGATTGCCAAGAACATTTTGCTGAGTAGAGGTCCTGCTGGGACTGTTTTAATAAAGAGAGGACTTATTTATAATCACCTCGTTCATTGTTTGTGTATAAATAGATGCTCCTTTAGGGCTCCAAAACCCATTTGATCTCTTAAGTAGGTTAAACATTCCCCTTGCAAAATCTTGCTTATACAAATGATTTCCTTAATAAACCCTTTCTTTAAAGGTAGTATCAGGTGTAAAGCTCCAGTCTATCTCTTGTCAAAGAATGGACTATTGTGATTGAATAAAGTTGCAGTTAATTAGGTTTTATTCTAACTACAATTATAACCTAGTTATATGTTACTGCTTATATACATATCTCTAATTTAGTAACTATTTGTTTAATACCCACTTTATACTTAGGAGGGTTTCCAGGTGGTACAGTCTGATGGAGTAACAGGATTGGAGTCAGGAAGTCCTGATTTCAAATCTGGTCTCAGACATTAGCTCTGTGGCCCTGGGTAAGTCACTTCATTGTTTGTCTCAGTTTCCTCATCTATCAAATGAAGCAAAGAAGGAAATGACAAACCATTCCAGGGTCTTTGCCAAAAAAACCTCAAATGAGATCATGAAGAGTTAGACACAATTGCATATAATTAAACAACAATAGAACCTAACTCCTTCTATCCAAAATCCCTCTGACCCTCAACCTTGCCCCAAACAATTGACTTTGAATAGGTTATTTCTTTTCTCTGATCCTCAGTTTCTTCATTGGCTTAATAAATGTTTTTTATAAGACTATCAATGTACATTTCAATTTTCATATTCTCTATTCTGTATTCCAAGGCTCCTTCCTATCCTTGGCTTCTACTTTAGATTTGTAAGTGTGATGGATGTAAGCTCCTTTAGGGAAAATATTTTTTTAAGGTGGGAGGTATTTATTTTTTATTTCTCATAGCTAGTACATTGACTTGAATATCATAGAAGTTTAATAAATGTTCATTGAGTTGTACGAAACTGAAATTTTAAAGACTTTCTCATTTTAAAATTCTATGTCCCATTTAAAAATAAAATATTGAATAGCATCTTTCCTTTTATCTTGCAATATCCTAGAAAAATGGGTAAATGACTTGGACATAATAGACAATATATAAATGCTCATTGAGTGAATTAAGTGTCATATCGTTAAGGCAACATTCTAGATTTCTAAAGAGAGGTTTATAGTATCAAAGTAGATTCTTTCAGCATAATGATACCCTTGAAAACTTCAGGCTTTGGTAAATAGTTTTATGAATTGTTGTGGTGAAACAATAATAATAACAAAATAAACTGTCTTGAGGCCAAACCTCTAGTTAATACTAACAAAGATGTTTACAATTATTTGGGCTGGTTCTATAACAGACTATAAGTTGGTCATTCATTGGACTTGTATTTTAAAATGCCCTAATTTTGTAGGAGCTGATAGACCTCAACAAGTCATAATAAGGCAACAAAGGATCCTAGGAACCTAGTTTTAAAATTGTAAGTGCCCTAAAAAGTGACCTAGTAAAATCCACTCACTTTATTGACTAATCAATTTATAATAAAGTTTAAAGACTTTAATTTATGTTAAAAATAATAAATTATAATTAATAAAATATTAATTCTATGCAGCGGGTGAAGGATCGTAGAATCAAAGTAAAAAATATAAGAATGCCTGCCTTCATGAATATAACATTCTAGTGGATCAAAACAGCTACAAAATAAATATAATGTAATTGGGGGGCATTCACCGTTAAGGAATAAGGAAAAGCTTCATTGTCAAAGGTATCAAAACTAATTAATAATTAAATAAATTATTAATTTAATTTGATTTATTTTCATTAATATATATGGGATTTTTGGTTGTTGATTTGGAGTGAAGAGAATTGAGGTGGTGATCATAGCCTGGAATAAAGGAGAGGAAATAGTATATCTGAAGGAAAAGACAAGATAACTACATATATATATATATATACACACACACATATATAAACACACATGCATTTATTTATTTAATAAATAAATTATTTAAAGAATAAATTAGTAATTAATAAACATTCCCTATGCTCTTACCATGTGCCAAGATGGGGACATAAAGAAAAGCAAAAATAATCCCTTTCCTCAAGGAATTCATATTCAAAGGAGGGGTATGGAAACATGGAAAAATATTGAATATATGCATTATAGGAGGAATTATTTTGTTATTAATATCTTAGAGGAGAAGGCACTAGAAACTAGAATGGAGGGATTTTATTATTTTTTTTTTAATTTATTTTTTAGAAAAATTTTCCATGGTTACATGATTCATATTTTTACTTTCCCCTTCACCCCCCCCAGTTAACTCCCCCTCCCATAGCTGACACGCATTTCCACTGGTTTTAACATGTGTCATCTATCAAGACTTATTTCCATATTATTGATAGTTGCATTGGTGTGGTCCTTTCGAGTCTACATCCCCAACCATGTCCACATCAACTCATGTGTTCAAGCACTTGTTTTTCTTCTATATTTCCACTCCTCTGAATGTGGGTAGCATTCTTTTCCATAAATCCCTCAGAATTGTCCTGGGTCATTACATTGCTGCTAGTACAGAAGTCCATTATATTCAATTTTACCACAGTGTATCAGTCTCTGTGTATAATGTACTTCTGGCTCTGCTTCTTTCACTCTGTATCAATTCTTGGAGGTCATTCCAGTTCACATGGAATTCCTCCAGTTTATTATTCCTTTGAGTACAATAGTATTCCATCACCAGCATATACCACAATTTGTTCAGCCATTCCCCAATTGAAGGGCATACCCTCTTTTTCCAGTTTTTTGCCACCACAAAAAGCATGGGTATAAATATTTTTGTACAAGTCTTTTTATCTATCATCTCTTTGGGGTACAAAACCAGCAATGATATGGTTGGATTGAAGGGCAGGCATTCTTTTATAGCCCTTTGAGCATAGTTCCAAATTGTCATCCAAAATGGTTGGATCAGTTCACATCTTCACCAGCAATGCATTAAGTCCCAATTTTGACACATCCCCTCCAACATTTATTACTCTCCCCTGCTATCATTTTAGCCAATCTGCTAGGTGGGAGGTAGTACCTCAGAGTTGTTTTGATTTGCATTTCTCTAATTATTAGATATTTAGAACACTTTTTCATGTGCTTATCATGTGATAGTTTTGATTTCTTTATCTGATAATTGTCTATTCCTCTCCCTTGGCCATTTATCAACTGGGGAATGGCTTGATTTTTTATGCAGTTGATTTATCTCTTTGTATATTTGCAATGGAGGGATTTTAAATGGAGTTAGGGTGTAATTGGAGAACATCAAGGAAACTAAGAAAAAGTGGATGGGAAGAACATTTTAGGCATGGAGGGCAACCTGGGCAATGACATGGAGATGGGAGATTGAAAGCTGTGTGAGAGAAATGGGAAAGAAGTTAGTGTAGCTTGGCATGGAACAGTGGAAATGTAAGAAGGCTAGAAATGATTTAAAAAATCACATTATAAGCTTTAAATGTCCATGAGATGATTTCTATTTGAAACCAGAGAATTTCTATTTGATTCTAGAAGTAATAAGGATTGAGCAGAGTTTATTGATTGAGGAAAAGAGAAATACATTTAGATGTGTACTTTAGAAAAATCACTTTTGTGGCTTATTGGTGGTGGTTAATTTGTAGTGAAAACATTTGAGGTAGTGATCATAGCCTGGACTAAAAGAGAAGAAACAGAATAGATCTGAAGGAAAAGACAAGACAACAACCCTGGACAGAGTTTTGTAATAATTATTATTAATAATAGTTAACATTTGTATAACACTATGTACCAGGCACTATGATAAGCACTTTATAAATTATTATCTTATTTGACCCTCGCAATAACTCTCGGTTATAGATTCTATTATGATCGCCATTTAATAGATGAAGTAACTGAGGCAAACAGGGGTTGTGACTTTTCCAGGGTGATAAGCTCATAGGTGTCTGAGGCTGTTTTTGAACTTTAGTCTTCTTGACTCCAGGCCAACATTGTTTCTTGTCCACTGTGCCACCAAACTGCTGACACTTACTGGGCATCATATGGATGAAGCCACAGAAACTAAGAGCGATGGGCCAGACAAGCAGAAAAGAACCAAAAGAGAGAGTAGTGTCAAAAAAAACAAAAACAGAGAAGAGAAACTATCTAGGAGAAGGATCAATAATGTCAAATGCTGAAATAAGACCAAGAAAAATGAGAAAATGATTCTAGACTTGGGCAGAATTTTGAAGGAAGCTGGGATTCTAAAAGATAGAGGTGAGGTGGGCAGGCATGCTATGGAGGAGGGGACACCTAGGAAAAAGTCAGGAATATGGATGGTGCAATATAATTTATACAGAACATCAAGAAGTCTGTTTGGGTGGATCAGGAAGAAGGGGAAATGTATAATAAATTTGGAAACAGATTTGAGATGCAGTGCCTGAAATATAATGGGTGCTTAATAAATACATGTTTAATGTTTCATTCTGCATCTGTTATTATTTCAGTCTTTGAAACTGAAATCTCTATTTTGCATCTTTAATGGCAGAGTAAAGAAACTAGTTGTAAGATAGGAGGAGCTGTGCAAGATTTATCAAAGGTCATACTCATACTGTTTCCTTCTGAGAAGTCTGAAACCTAATGTTATTCTAATATAAAATCATTTTTCATCTTCCCATGATCCCTTTTGTACCTCCTAATCCACCCCAAACCATCATCCATTTTCCCTAATCTCTAGTCCCGAAGGAATCTAAATCATCATGGAAGAGAAAGCCAAGGGAATTTCAACCTCAGGAATGCCTCTAGTCTCCGATGACTAGCCAATGACTTTTGATAAATTGCTCCATGTCAGGAGCAGGAGAGATCATGGCCACCACATGACAGTCTGTTGGTAAAAGGAAACCATCTGCAAACACATTCCATGCATGACAAGAGCATTATGTTCTGTTGGCGATTTTTTTTTCTTTATTTCTCTTAGCTCTTTTGGGCTTCACATTCATTCACAATGACTGGAGTCTAAAATTTCAATCCCAGTTGTCCAGAGAGAATCACAAATTTTGAAAGGGACAATGAAGATCAGTTAATACTCCCTATCCTCAAAAAGGAACTTCCTCTAAGATATCCCCAATAAGTGATCGTCCAACATCTGCCAAGGACCTCGGGCTAGAACTATATTCCACTTCTCAAGTCAGCTCAATTGACTTTTGGACAGCTCTGATTACCCCAAATTACTTCTTCACATCAAGCTTAAGCATAATTCTCTGGAAAACTCATGGTTCTCCACTCTAGGATCAAGAACGAGTTTAAATCATCTTCTGAATGTCCTTCCTTTCAGAAACTTGATAAGAGCTATTTATGTGAAGTCCTTCCCCAGATCTTATATTTTTTAGACTGTCATTCCCCATTCCTTCCGATGAATTCTCCTATGACATAGCATAGTCTCCAGTTCTCTTGTCATGCTGATTATCTACATCTGAACACAATTTAGTTTATTAATTTTTTTCCTGACATAGAGAAACTAGAACTAAATAAGATGCTATACCTGTTATAAAAGACTTACTTTTGACCTCAACTTGTTGTTTCAATATCTAGTTCATTCCTTCTCCCAGTTTGCTTATTCCAGTTCCCCAAAGTTTTTTTTTTATATATAGGTTGTTCTCTTCTTTGAGTATTAGCAAGTGTAGCTTCCTCAGGTTGGAGTCAACCATTAGATCTTATTATGTAACAGTAGGACATAGGAGTCAATATACTTCAATAGAATAGAGGATTTTAATTAACTGGGGTGGGGTTGTTGCTTAAAGGGGCTTTTTAGTGACAATCTGGAGGAGGTTAAGTAGGATTATAAATTATTAAATGTGGACCAAGAGTGATCCTGGAAAATGTAATTTGGAGTGAGAAAGTAGAGATACATGGAAATGAGAATAGGATTTCAGGTCAATGCAGGTCAATGAATTTTATAGGGCAGAAAGAGAAAAATTTACTGAGTTCCAAGGAGAAACATGAGAGAAAGAGATATCATGATTTAATGCAAGTACAGAGATTCCATAGAGTCAAATTATGAGTTAAGAGTATAAAAAGGAGGCTATGAGACAAAGCAATTGGTCAGACCACTATCTATATTCAATAGAATAGAATCATAGACTTTAGCATTAGTAATTAATTAATGGAATAGAATCATAGACTTTAGCATTAGTAATTAATTAATAGAATAGAATCATAGACTTTAGCATTAGTAATTAATTAATTAATAAAGTAATTAATAACTGACATTCATATATATGTATTTAAACTCTTACCTTCTGTCTTAGAATCAATACTGTACATTGGTTCCAAAGTAGAAGAGTAGTTAGGACTAGATAATGGGGATTTAGTGACCTGCCCACATAGCTAGTAAGTATGTGAGAATAGATTTGAACTCAGGAATTCCTATTTCTAGGTCTAATTCTCAACCCTTTGAGCCACTTAGCTGCCCCCTTCTTATAATGTTTTAAAATCTACAAAACACTTCAAATGCATTTTTAAATTTTTCTGTTATTTCAGTCATGTCTGTTTCTTCATGACCCCATTTCAGGTTTTCTTGATAAAAATACAGCAGTGGCTTGCCATTTCCTTCTCCAGCTCATTTCTCAGATGAGAAAGTGAGGCAAACAGGTGATGACTTACCTAGAATTACATAGCTAGTAAGTATCTGAGGCTGAATTTGAACTCAAGTCTTTCTGACTCCTGGTCTGGTGTTCTATCCACTGCAAAATCTAACTACCTGTCATATGTATTCATATTATCTTTGCACCTCACAATAGTCCTGAAATGCAAATCTTACTATTATTTCATTTTGGGGATTAAAAAAAAAAAGCAACTGAGACTGCAAGAACATGAGTGATTTCCCTAGGGCAGGATTTGAACCAACCCAAGTCTTTTTCACACCAAGTTTAGTACTTTGTCCAAAATTGTCACTCCACTAATTTACCTTAGTGTTTATTCATTTAAATCTCCTCAAGATTTAGATGAAGCTACTGAAGTCTGAGGAAGGAAAGTTACTTTCCAATGGTCACAACAATTAAATCACAGAACTAAACCCAACAGACAAAGGATCTGAATAAACTGTTTTCACATGAAGAATTCAAAGCTATCAATAATCATATAAAAATATATATGTTATTAGGTTTAAATAGATTTGTGCTAAATTTGGGGTTTAGTAAGCTAAGGACAGAGTGAAGAGAGTGTCAGATCACGTTTGAGGCCCAGCTTAGAATCTTGGGCAAAGTTCCTGCAGGAAATGCTGAGAAGCTGGGAAGGGTTGGACTTCCAACTGCCAAGAGTATCTTGGAGAGAAATCTTTCTCTGAGAGTCTGGTTGGATCCTGCTCTCTGGATCTATTTTGGAAAACTGGGAAAACCAAGAGTGACAGTTGAAGGAGGAAGCACATTGTGATGAAGATCAAGAGAAAAAAGGAGAGAGACTGTATTTGTCTACCTCTGTGTGACTGAAGGTAGAGGCAGGCCTTTTGAGGCCTAACAAGGCCAAGAAGCCTGACCTAGCCTGAGTAGGCCAAGAAAGTACTGACAGTTGGAGGAATGATCTGAAGGAATACAAGGAGGCAATAAATTTTAAATTATATATAAGGATACTATTTAGCTTAGGTTATTTAACATAGACTCTGAGGATTTAGTTCAGTGATAAGGTGCTGTAAGTTAGGCTCAGGGAAACCTGAGCAAGAAGCAGATTCTTGTGAATCAGAGTAGAATTGGGAAAAACTTAGACCCCCCCCTTTTAGATTTAGGGGTCCTATCCTCAACCTGTGTTTATTTATCCCAACCTTTCCTTAAAACTTTAATATTTATTAAATAGAGATTTTTTTGTACAATCTGTCTCTAAGAAATATCAGTCTTCTTCAAGTAGGCCCAAAACTGTTACTCAAAGCCTTAGCTCAAACTCAGCTGGCAGTCAACTGTTTTTAAAAGTAACAACAATTAGAGCCTAAAAGAAGATATTGTATCCCATTTTAAGCCTTAATATATATATATATGTATATATATGCTTATATATATATACAAATATATACAAAACATATTGTGGTGATGGTTAAGAATTGAAAATTGAAGGGATGTCCATTAATTGGGGAATGACTGAACAAATTGTCATATATGATGGTGATGGAATATTATTGTGCTATATGAAATGACAATAAAAACTGGAAAATCCTCCATGAATTGATGTAGTGAAATAAGTGGTACCAGGAGAACACCATACACAACAATAACAAAATTACATGATGATCAACTGTGAAAAACTTAACTACTTTCAGCAATACAGTGATCCCGGACAATCCTGAAGGACTTATGGCAAAGAATGCTATCATCTACAGAGGAAGAACTATTAGAGTCAGAATGTAGATCAAAGCAAACAATTTTTCACTTCAGTTTATTTGTGTTTTTATTTTGGGTTTTGATTTTATATGAGTATGAGTAATCTTTTGCAACAAAGACTAATATGGAAGCTTGTTTTGCATAGTAATACATGTATAACCCAGATCAAATTGCTTCCCATTTCTGTGAGGGAGAGAAAAGGAGGGAGAAAGACAATTTGGATCTTATAATTTTGACAACATATGTTGAAAATTGTTACTGCTCATAATTGGGAAAAAGATCTACTCCTCCAACTGAATTAAGAGATTCCCTAAATTATAACAATAATCTGTTTAGAGAATTATATATTTAAGGCAAAGAACCTCTGCCCTCTTAGAATGTAAGCTCCTTGAGAGCAGGGACTACCTTACCTTTGTAAGACAGCCTTTTGTGTCTTTTGTATCTTTAGTGCCCAGAACACATCCTGGTACATAATAGGCTTGTAACTTATGCTTTTCTATAAATTTATTTATTCTTCTCCTCTAACACAAGGATGCCCCAGCCTGTTCTGCAATGATAGGATAGAAACTTCTTACTTTTTGAGAGTAAAATAAAATAACAAACCTGGAACAATGCTATTTACTTCACAGATCTACATTTTAATAGATGATACTGAGAGATATTTTATAGATATAATTGAAAATGGATTCATGCTGGGATATGTTCATTATCTTTGGGAATTTTATTTGTTCTAGTTTGAGGGAAATTGGAACAACTTCTCTTTAAATGGTACCAACTCATGTACCTCCCTGTCCCTGCTAAAAAAAAACAATAATTTTATGGCATACAAACTGACATGCAAGTTTTCTAAAACGGACAAAACAATCTAGAAAGTTAATATTGCCCCTGAGACATTTCACGGTGAAGTCATGTCTTGGAGAATCATTGATGTTATGTCATTTCAGTAGTGTCTGACTCTTTGTGATCCCATTTTGGGGTTTTTTGGCATAGATCCTGGAGCGGCTTACCATTTCCTTCTCCAGATCATTTTACAGATGAGGAAATTGAGGCAAATAGGGTTATGCAGCTATGTAATAGCTAGTAAATGTTCAAAGCCAGATTTGCACTCCTGAAGTCTGCAGAGTCTTCCTGATCCCAAGCCCAGGGCTCTATCCACTGTGCCACCTAAGATGCCCTAAACCACCTACCATGCCTTGGAGTACCATTGCTTTAGATTCCTCCATGGGGAATCTAATTAAAGAGAACCTTTGGTAACCAGCATAGAAATATGTGGAGTCTACATTAATTTCAAGAGTGTCCCAGTATACTCTGAATAGTATACATTGCCACCGTAGAATCCAACACTTACATACAAGCAATCATATGAGACAGGATGTTCTAACAATCCATGTTGAATACTTCCTTTTTCCTCTTGACATTCTATGTTCTAGATCCCTTTCCACCTTGCCATTTTACATCCTAAGTCACTTCTTTTTATTGACATTTTGTCCTTGATGGTTCTCTGTTCTAATTCAACTCTCCCACAGCTATAGAGTACTGGGCATGAAATATGAGTTGTTGGAGTCTTGGAGCTGGGTTCAAATCTAATGCAGACATATGCTTCACTGGATGACTTTGGGCAAAACACTAAACTTCTCTCAGACTCAGTTTCCTTATCTGTAAAAGGAGAGAGTACTAACCTCTCAAGATTGTAAGAACAAATAAAATGGCATCTGTAAAGAGTTTTAAAATCCTTAAGTCACTATATGGATGCTAGATAATATTATTATTGTTAATAATAATTCATCTTTTCCTAGTACTTTAATGCATGACAAATACTTTCCTCACAATGATTCAGTGAAGTAGATAGTTCAAATGTTAATGTCTCATTTTATACATAAGGAAACAGAGGATTAGAGACAGTGGCTAGACCCAAATCTTATTTTTCCATAGAATTTTACAAATAACTCTTCATGCATATGTACATATATATGTTCACATCATATTTAATCCTCATAACAACTCAATTAGGTTTTATAACTGTTATTTTCATTCTTGTTGTATCTGAGATGTCCTCAGAATAAACATCCTCTCCCAGGATGTTGATTTGAATTTAAGAGTCACTGTGGCCAAAGAAATTCATCTTTTATTGACCAAAATTTTGGTGATGTGCAGGTAGCCATTGTGGTCCCAATTTCATATCTATAGAAAGTGAAGCCTAGGGGAAGCAAGTGCCATGTTCAAAGTTCCTGGGCTAGCCAGGGGAATAGCCAATATTAAAGGAAAGATATCTCTTAATACTCCTAGCCCAGGGCTCCCTGGAATAATCTTTCAAATCTGAACCAAAATGGAAGATTATGCAAAATTAAAAACATATACTACTACATAAGTTGATAGGCAGCCAAGTGGTATTTCTCTGTTACCCAAAGTTATGCGAAGTAAATGACAAATGAGCTGCCAAACTGAAAGCTCTTCCTAGAGGCTCCTGGGGAAAAGAACTAGCAATTGCAAAGGACAAGTTAATACTCTGCTTATGTCCTTAAGATATTTGCCAGTCACCCTTAGCCACTGGAACTCTGGGGTAAATTGCTCATATATGAAACCATTCCCTCGATGGGGACTCTAGTCACAAAGATTAGAGAGCAAAACATAGGACTTTCCTTTAGAGACTAGGATTCCCAAGGTCCTCTCGCTGAATGTCTACTTCCTCATCCATCATCCATTTCTTCTTTATATGTGTGTATATATGTGCATACACATATAGTCATGTACACATATATGTTTCTCTCTCACACACACATATGTAGGGTCTTTCTTAGGTAGTAGAAGAGATAAGACTATGACAAAATGACCTGGTTAGTCTGGAAATGGTCATCCCAATGGCAACTTCAAAAGTCAGGCCATTGACAATAAGAAAGAGTGAAGCAACATAATATAGCAGAAAATATGTTATATTTGAAATGAGGAACCTTGAATTCAAATCATATTTACCACATATTAACTGTAAGACCTTGCTCAAGTGAAGTCCCTTCTTTGAGCTTCAGCTTCCTTTTCTGTAAAATGAGATGATGGATTAAATTATATACAAGTTATATAGCTTTATTAGTATATATATCTCTCTATATTTATATAATCTAAATTAAATCTCTAATCACCTTTCCAATTTTAGGTCTTATAAGCATGGGTGATATCTCACATCTATCTAGTTCTTTAAGATTTATAATGGTTTTACCTTCGTGATCATATTTGATTTCAGAACAAGTAAGGGAAGCAAAGTAGAGATATTGTTATACCTTTCAAATAGTTCTCTTTACATTTATTGCTTTTGAGTCATTTTTCAGTTGTGTCTAACTCTTCATCACCACATTTGGAGTTTTCTTGACAAAGATATTGGAATGATTTGCCATTTCCTTCTCTAGTTCATTTTATAAAGTAGGAAGCTGAGGAAGTGTTAAGTGATTTGTCCAGTTGTCTAAGGCTAGATTTGATTTCACTAAGATGTGTTTTAATGAATCCAAGTCTGTCACTCTATCTACTGTGCCACCTAGTTGTTTCTTCTCTTTACATTACCATATCATCTGACATTCATAATAAGTCCATGGTTAAGTAATATGGCTATTGTGTTTTAGTTTTTAGTTTTTCTTTCCTGTAGGATAAAAATTTTAGAAATAGAGGTGATTCAAGAGGCCATCAGTTCTAATTATCTGTT
Organism: Gracilinanus agilis; assembly: GCF_016433145.1. Taxonomy (NCBI): domain Eukaryota; kingdom Metazoa; phylum Chordata; class Mammalia; order Didelphimorphia; family Didelphidae; genus Gracilinanus; species Gracilinanus agilis. The sequence goes on along the minus strand of NC_058131.1, from coordinate 66,691,690 downwards.
TGTATAATTAAGGAAACTGAGATCCAGAAAGAATAAATGACTTTCCCAAGGTCTCACGGTATTGAGTACTAGAAACAGTTAGATGGGACCTTGATTAAAAGAAGAGAAGAATAGAGAACCTGTCAAGAGAGACAGGCAGACAGAGACAGAAAGAGAGACAGAGAGAGGCAGGGAGACAGAGAGGCAGAAAGGTAGAGAGATAAAAGGACATAGAGACACAGAAAGACAGAAAGAGAAAGAGAGACAAAAAAGCAGAAACAGAAAGATGATTAAGAGGCGGAGAAAAACAAAGACAGAGAAAGTGTGTTTAGATAAGGGAGAGGAAATAAGTAGAGAGTAGGTAGAGCATTTTGACTACCCTACAAATTGGGTGAAAGTCAGTAATAGGATAAAAGATTAGAAAAGCAAGATAGCACCAGGAGGTGGAAGACCTTGGATACCAAGCACAGGAATTTGACCTTTACTCAATAGTCTTCAGAGAACCACTGATGGGTTTTGATCGGATGAGAAATATGATCAGATTTAGGCATAAGAAAGATTATTGTAGTACTGCTGTGAAGGGTAGATTGATCAGGGAGGGGCTGTACAAAGAGTGGAAGAAGAAAGGGAAACTTTTTCAAGAGAATGAGCAGGTGGTAATGACAAGCCTATATGAGAAGAATAGCTGGAAAAGAATGAAGTTAGCCAAGTTTCGTTTATTTTATTTTGTTTTGTTTTACCTTTGTGAGAAATGTAATCATTTTTTGGTTACTAAATCTCAAATGAAACAGAGAAAGCTTCAGCCTTTCCCTCCCAGTTTTATATCTAGAGATTCTGGAGAGTTCGGAGAGGGCAAATGCGAGAGAAGAGTCCAGATCTTGAGCAATAGGAGTATCATGAACCAAAGAAACAGTTAAAATATTTGGAGAAATTCAATCTGACTTTAAATTGGGGCTAGAGGAGGATTCTGGGATCTGGGAGCCTCAGAGAGAGTAAAGGTAAGTATGAAAGACACAGGGCACCCAAAAATGACAACAGGTAGAGAACACACTGGTTCATATTTAAATAACCAAATATGAGGAATCCTTCCTTTATGTTCCTAATGCCCCCTAGAATATAGTTTTCTTTGTCCTTACTGTGTTTACTTTTCTATTTACATATTTTGTCCCCAGTTCAAGATAACCTGCCTAGGGGAAGAGACCTAAAATAATTTTTCTTTATATATTCCCAGTCAGCCCTTTTTTTTTTTTGCCATAGAATGCACTTAATAATTGTTTATTGTATTCCACTGAAGGACTTAGGGAATCATTCAGAGCTGGTAAGATCACTTGAGGATGCAGCCATTGATAAATGTTGTTATCAAACTAGGCTAATTTGAATTACTTCTGCTGGCAGAGATATAACTAAAATGGGGGCTTATGGTTTCAGAGAGGTCTGATTTCTTTGGTGTGAAGGCTTGCTGAGCCCTTTTCAGAGATGCTGTTCTCCTTTGGCAACCGCCTGTGGATCCAAGTACCATTTAATCTCTTCCACTATTTTGCATGTGCAGTGGCCATACCTTGGTAAAACCATCGTGGTAGATGGGCCAAACTAAACTAATTGAAGTAACTGAGAGGCCTCAAATCCATGACTGATGTAAGGATGAGGGATGGGACAAGAAGAGCCAGACGAAGGCCATTGGTGACAGTTACTGACAGTTGAGACCAGAGAGGATGCTGGGGATTTCTCCAAAGGAGGAAGGAGGAAGAGGGACTTCCCGATGAGTTCTGAGAGAGGGAGGAGGAGAACATCTCAGTTAGAATCCAGTCCTGAGGGCTTCCTGAGTAGCTTTCTTTGGACTTTGAAACCCTGATTCCCTGGTCAAAGGCATCCTATCGCTTTCCACCCAGCAAGACTTCAACAAACGAGTTAGCTAAGTTTTGGGACTCCATTTTGGGAGCAATCTCTTAGGCTCCTTCCCCCATTACCCAACCTTGCTGAGAGACACTTTCCAGTCTAACTTACAATTATAGAAAAGGATAGAAATAGAAACAGAAAGAGAACGGACAAGGGGGGAGATGCTTAGGAGTGGGAACCCCAAAGGTTCCCACCTGAGTGATGAACCCCATAGAAATAGAGAAGAGGGCACCCCAAAGTCCCTCTGCCCTTCACCCCTTTCCCCAATCCCTATATTGATATTAATAAAAGACATTCATTAGTCAGATAGCATTCCAGAGTACCAGAGAGACAACGAGGGGGGAGGAGAATCACATCTTGGTCTGGCTGCCTCCATCTTGAAGCCAGACTACCTGCTGTGAAGTCAACTGACCTTGGGGGAGGCTTGTGTGAACCCCGCCCTCATTCAGAATCAGATTGGGGTCCTCCATACCTCCTCTTATAGGGAAGCCTTGCCCCTAACGGCTGTGGGTCAGCCCAACCATCCAGGTCACCAAGTTTAGGGGTGACACCCACTTAAAGTCTCAGAGTGTATATTTAGCAAGAGGGGAGAGCTAGAAGAGAGTTTCACCTCATAGACTCTCTCAATCTCCCCTCCATCCCTAACATTGGGTACCTGGCTCTGTTAATTCTTATAATTTGTAAGAGGGTGTCTGTCTACTCCAGGCATATAAAGACCTCCTGCTGAAAGTGAATGAGAAGTGTTTGTTCCAACAACCATGAAGGCCGTCGAAGTTGGAATTACAGCACCTTTAGAGCTTGGTTAGCATCAAAGAAGCCAAAGCCATTCACTGCATCTCCAGCCATGGCCAATCTTGTGTCTTTCCAGTGGAGTTCAATGGATCTGCAAGAGAGAATGAGGCTGAAAACTTTGTGTGTCTAAGCCTCACTTATATCCAGTTCACACAAAAGTCAAGCTATCACCTCATCATGTCATCGATCCTCTTTGAAATGAATAACAAAGAACAGAACTAAAATAGAATGAATAGGTCTTCACCCACAAAGTGATGAAAACTCTAGTAGTTATTCAATAATACAGAAATGGCAGAACTTAGCAATTCAATAACCATGATAATTAGTTAAAATAAAATGATAGGTGGGGTACCAAGCACTTACAATTTCTAGAATCAACTCCTCCTTTCCCAACATACATTTGATTCTTCAAATTTAAATTTAGCAAATATTTATTAAGCAATTAAAGTGCTGTTAAGGTTAAGAGTTTATAAGAACAAATATCAGCAGAAATGGGGAAGTTTGGAGGAAAGATAGATTTTGGAGAAAATACAGCCAATTCTGTTTTGGATATGTTGAATCTGAGATGTCCGTGGAATAGCTAGGTAGATAGAGACATACAGAAGTTTGTTGGTCCCATAAGATCAGAGCCTAGGGAAAAATAAAAGAATTAAGATTCATCTGAATAGAGATGATAATTGAAAGTGATTGAATGTTACTGAGATCCCCAAACAAGAGGGTATATAAAGAGAAGGGAGGAGGGTCTCTGACTTTGTGCTTACCCAGTGATCTTTCTCCCTCCCCAGACCAGTGGCACACCCATGGCAAGTGAAGGATTATTTCATTCTTGCCCTGGGAGCACAAATTCCTAGCTATTATGCTGTGTGCCAACAAGTCTCTATGTCCATTTTCTAGGAATACCACAAAGGAGAAAAATGTGACTTTATGGTCTTGAACTGAATGAATCACAAAGTAATGAACAATGTAGCTTACACTCCTCATCACTGACATTAGAATACTGTTATGGAATGATTTTCTACTCAAATTCTTTATAGTAGGCATAGCTATTAGATATTACTAATGGAAAATCTATTTCTCTGCCAGGGAAGGGCACAGTTCCCAGATGTTTCCCATTTAATCTCCTCCACTATTTCCCAGTTTCTTTACCTTTCTTGTCCTTAGGCAGAAAACATACAATTCCAATTTTCGGGGCTTTCTAAATGATCTCTGCATGCACCTTTTCTCCTGTGATAAATTTATACACAAATTGCTCCAGAGAACAGGAAACTATATCATCAGGGTCATACAAAGAACACTGAACTTGGAGTTAGAATAAGGGCACATGTTGATATAGCAGTCTGTGATGTATATAACAATGGGTGAAGTATAAAATGCAAGAGTTTTAAAGAGAGAGAGGAAACTAAGGCCCAGAAAGAATGTGACTTATCCAAGATTGCACAGTCAAGAAGTCTCAGGGCCAAGATTTGAAACTAGGTTTTCTGATTCTATCTGATATTCTTCCAAACTAGACCACACTATCAAATTCCAGCCAAAGAACACTGGTCAAGTCATATTATTTCTCTGACCCTGCTTTCTTGATATGGAAAATAAAGCAGTCATCCTTTTTCCTGCCTACCTCAGAGGGTAATTATGAGAATCAAATGAGATTACGAAGATAAAGTGCTTTGTAGGCCTTAAGGCACCATAGAAAAGTTATCTGTTATTATTATTACTCTAATTTGTCACAGTAATGAGAGAAAGTATCCTACGCTTAGCTTCTCCTGAGTAGATGAATGTCATTTACTTAGGGCTTATTGGTTCTTAGGTCAAAACTACACATTAAATTTCCTGAGAATTCAATTAACTTTGTTCTGTTCTCTGACCATGAACTGCAACCTTCAATTCAATTAGATTCAACAAGCATTCATTAAGTAACTAATCTGCAGAGAGTCAAGCACTAAACTAAATTCTAGAGATAATGAATCAAAACCCAAACTGAGCCTGCCAACAGGAAGCTTGTATTCTATTGGGGAAAACGGAAAACAACACATACGTAGAAAAATAAATAAAAATATACACAAAATAATATCTAGGGATGGAGCTCTAGCAACTTGGCTGATGAGGAGAGTTTCCAGGAGCATGTTCTATACACACAGATCTTTGTAGGAAGTTACCATTTTAAGGGTCAGAAATGATGAAGGATTATTTTCTACAGATCCAGGACAGTCCATTTAAAGGCACTGAGCAGTGAGCTATGATGCCTTGGACAAAGTGAGCCAAGGAGGTCCATTAGGCTGAAATACAAAGTGCCTGAAGAAAAATTACATATAGTAATCAGAGACAGGAACACCAGAATGCCATTTTAAAGGACTTCAGACTTCACCCTACAGGCAAGAGGGAACCAATGGGGTTGAGCTGGTTGAGCAAGAAATGATCTGATCAGATTTGTGGGTTCAGGCTCTGTATGGCTGTTAGTCTTACTCTATTTAGGGGCAATGACCTCTACGACTTAAATTAGTTATTTAATAATGAGTTTTTATTCATTGTAATGTCTCATAATTACTAAATAATACTATCTATAGTCAGTAGTCAAATTATTCCATACAGTAACACCATGGAATGGATAATTTTCAGGGACGATTTACCCTATCGTATAAACAAGAAAACTAAGACCTAACAAATTTAAATTTCATTCAATTTTATATGCCTTAATTAAACAGCTTCCATATGTGAGGCTCTGTGATAGGGATGAGATATAGAGATAAAAATGAAACAATTCTTGCCTCCAGGAAATTCATTATATTGAAAATATAATATCTATGTTCAAATAAACAAATAAATATAAAATAATCATATATTATATGTAATATATTATATATAATGTATACTATAGAATATGTATATACTATATATACTATATATACTATATATACTATATATACTATATGATGTATGTATACTGTATAAAATATTTGCCATGAAATACATGTATATATAATGTATTACATGTATACTATATAATATATACTTTATGTATTATATAATGAATATTATGTATATGATATGTACATATTACATGTAATATATACATATTTCAAGAGGGAGAGAATGTTAATAACTAAAGGCAGGATAAAAGGGGTGAGTACAGTGATGTGCTAGTAAATCAGCTTTCCAGAATAAAAAAGAAAAAAAGAAATATGTATGATATCCTTTTAAATTTAATTCATATTATTAGCATGTTTTATGTAACTTTCTAATGTCTACCCCTCACCCCATCAAAAAAACACACCTTGGTTTAGCATGTAATAATTATCAATTGCCAAGGTGTACATGTTCAAACTGAAAATTTAACTATTGGCTCTCATAAACCTATTCAAACTGACTCTTTTACAAATTTAGAGATTTTCTAAGGCTACTCAGCAAGTAAGTGGAGCCTGGCCTGGAGCTTAGATCTCATGACTACTAGTCTAATGTGATTTTTCCTGGATATCCTGTTGCCTCTCCCATATACTGACCATTGGCCATAAAGACATAGGAAGAGATGGGAGAATTAATTAGATTTGGTATTGTATGAATATTAGTCTGATTTAATTAGATTGTCTTGTATCAGCACAATGTATCTCACACAGAAGAGTGAAGAGAAGAAGCAGTAACTGGCACTGAGGTTTGTAGAGGCAATTTCTTACTATATGGTAGACTCATCAAGAAGTACAGTATCATGCCCCCAAGGAACTGATGATCACTAGATAGCATCTTTACATAGGTCTTCTTATGGATGGCCAGTTATGGTGTCCTCATGAAAAATAGATAAGTAAGAGACTGCTGGCCTTTGCCTGGTCCACTATATTACAACCAAAATACCACTTCATTTGGAGAATAACGGGATAATGGCTTCTTGGCTGGAAAGCCGGAGAAAAGATCATTCATTCATTAGACAACTGAAGGTTACTCAGATAGTCTAAAGAAAATGGCTCGCCTTTATTTAATGGTGATATTACTGATGACTGGTGAACCATATTATCCACAGCTAGGGTAAGGAGCATCCATCCCCTGGAAAATAAGACTCAGGTTTTAGTGCCACTTCCCTTAAATTACCTAGCTTTTTCAGAAGCAGATAATAGTCCAAATGAGGATTGAGTGAGTTGGCCCCTTACAGAAAGAACTGGAAGAAAATCCATAAACTTGTGGCAATTTCATGATTATGTTTATTTACAACTTTCACATATCCCCCTCAGTTACCTATTAACATAGGAGATGCTGTGGGTGATGCCATAGCCTCCTCTTGTGATGGATTAATTCCTACCCAGAATCTCCCATTGAGGAAGTACTCAAATCTACGATATTTACTTTTCTCCTAGTTCCACTACAGATTCTGAAATTTTATCCTATATCAAACCTAATTGTTCAAGCATTGATATAGGTCCATAGCATGAATGCTTTTCATGCCCCAATAATCCTTTCAGAGCCCCAAAAGCATAAAATCCCAAGAACTGAGAAAATAAATACAAGCAGAGAGAAAGACAGTCACTTCCCTCAATGAGCTTACAGATTCATGGAAGAAGAGAGTGCATCAAAGGGAGGAGCCCAAATTGAAAAGGATTCCTCACTATTCTACACCTGACAGATAGTCAGCCAGCCTTTGTTTGAAGACATCTTTTGAGAAGAAACTTTACTCCTCCCTGAGGAAGTCCTTTGCACTTTGGAATAGCTCTAATTATTTGATCCTGTGGCTTAGTTGTTTCAGTTATCTGACTCTTCATGACTCTATTTGAGGTTTTCTTGGCAGAAATATTTGAGTGGTTTGGCATTTCCTTCTACATATCATTTTACAGATGAGGAAACTAAGGCAAACTGGGTTAAGTGATTTAGCCAGTCACATAGCTAGTAAGTGTATGAGGCCAGATTTAAACTCAGGTCTTCCTGATTCCAGAACTGGCACTTTATCCACTGAGCCACCTAGATGCCCTAGCTAGAATTATGGAAGGTCCATAAATTTTAGAGTCAGAAGGGAATTTAATAATCAGTTAATTTAACAACTCATTTTATACATGAGGAAAAGAGGGCCCAAGAAGGTGAAAGACCTTGTCCAATGTTATTCAGGTCATAAGTGTAAAAGGGAATTCTTTATTCTCTTTGAGTTTACACTTGTACAAGAATTCCCTTTTACATAGGAAATCAGAACTCAAATCCAGGTATTCTGATTAAATCCAGTATTTTATCTCTGACTGATTTTTTTCATTACTAGAACTTACTAATCACAAGGTGTTTTTATTGTTGTCCTGTATTTTTGTTTTTCTCTTGTACAATCAATGTCTTCCTTACCTCTGTTTTGTTTTCTTGATCAACTTTGTTGCTTCCTTCTTGTGTATTGTGTCCATGAGTGCACATGGGAATATAGGTCTGAACCTAAATGAAGATAATCATCATCCCTGGACTCTAATCTCAATTGTTTTAACCAAGTTTCATCTTAGTTGAGACTTGGTGTGGAGTAGAGAGGTATTTGAGAAGCAGAGTTGAAGTGAATTCCCATTCCAAGCACAGGAATGTATAATACGTACCTGTGAATGTATTATGTGAATGTATAGTAGTGGAAAATGAAAAGTCCCTGTTGGAGAACAGCAAGAACCAATTTTTCTGGCCAGTGGTGAGAAGTAGATGACGATCTGACCAAAAAAATGGGAAAGATTTCTCTGACAGGTTGGGGAACAACTAGGTAAGCCCAGTTTTAATTAAATCAAGGAATTAGAAAGTAGCTTGTAGAAGAGATTTATAAAAATTATAAAATTTAGTTTATAAACATTATTTTATTTATTAACTTGAATTAATCTAAATATATGTATGAATTTAAATGTGCATATATAAATGTACACATAATATGTATACATGCCAATTTTCTGTATGTAAATGTTCTTTATAAGTTTTAAATATTCTATACTTATAAAATATATTTCTATGAATTCATGAAAAATTTAATTTCTTTGGTTCTATGAAATTTGTATTTTATTTCCTTTTGTTGATACCACTAAGATTCTATGGTTTATGGATTCCTTATGGTTCTCTGAACAGTCTGAGTTTATTTGAAGATTCTATGGTTTTGTAATTTCATGAATATCTTATGATTGTATGATTCCGAGTTAACATTTTCCTCTTATCTTCGTGTTACATGTGATTTAAGATTTTCTTGTAAATGAAAATTCTTATTATCATCATTATTTCTTGGCTCAGCTATAGCTTTTTTTCCTCTGAGCAACCCCTGGTGCTTTACAGAGTCTTAGAGCAATTCTAATCGACCCTGGCAAGGGAGGTAAAATGCAATTCAAACAATAAGTCCATAAAAATTAATTCCAGTACTTATCTACCAATACCTGTTCTCTATCTTTATTCGAAATGAGCTCCTCTTATTAGAACAAAAATCTCTTTTTTGTTCTAATAAGGTGCCAGAAATTGACCCACAGAAATCTTTGCCTTTTCTTCATATTATCCAGGATACATTTCACTGTCAGAGTCCAGAAGATCTAAGGATTCATATAATCAGCCATCCCTTGAGTTTAGAAGGACTAGCACATGACTCTTTTCAAGATAACTTGACAGGGGCATGTTATTGGTGGCACCAGGGAAAAGCACTGAATTAGTTCACTATAACACTTTTTGTTTATATAAGAATTTGACCTCCAGACAAACACCAAATGCTATAGAAATCTATTAGCAATTTCAGTAGAATTTGTCCACTTGAAAAATTTCATTAGTACTATTTTATTTCATGATAGAGTAAAATGCCAGCCATGGGGATATCATACTATAATCTGTTACCATTTAATAGCATATTTGATCAAAATAATTAATTACAACATCACACAATATTAGAATTTGAAGAGACTCCATCAATTATCTAGTCTTCATACCTGAGTATGATTCTCACTGTAACACATCTGGCAAGTAATCTTGCTGATGCTATTTGAAGACCAATAAGAGGGCATTGTGTCTTAAGGAAGTTGTTCCTCTTTTGGAAAGTCAGCAAAGCTTTTCAAAGTTTGAAAGTCTTCCAAAACTTCCATTGTTTAAAGTTTTGCTGTTGTTGTTTTGGTTTTTTTCCTCAACACAAAGCTGAAATTGACTTCTTTACCATTCTACCTGTTTTTGCTGGTTTTTCTGACGATAAAGGGAACAAGTTTCAAGGCTTTTCCTGACACTCCACAACTTTGAAGACAGCTACAATATTCCCTTCCTCTCCACCTTTATCTTCTCAAAGCAAAGCATTTCATTTCTTTCATTCAGTCTTCATGTGAGCTGAACTCAAGGTCCTCAAACTCCTGGTTGCCATCATCTATTCTCTCTATCTTATCAGTCACATTATACTTGGAACATGTAATGGAAGACAATAATCTGGATGAGGTGTTATGAGAGCAGAGTGCAAGAAGCCTATCATTGCTTTGCCCTTACCTTTCTTAGTGCATTCCACGATCATCTTTGCCACATAATACTCCTAGCTATATGGAACTTTCAGACCAGTAAAAAACTCTGCATATTTTCCTGAACAAACATGATTCCATTTTTTTTTGCATTTGCCAAGTTAATTTTTGTACGCATTTGCAAGATTTTATGCAATTTTTCTCATTGAATTTTATCTCATTAGATTCATTCAGCTAAATACTTTAGCTTGTCAAGAACTCTTTTGAACCTCAATTATTATTTAATATGTTAGATAACCCTTTTAGATTTCTGCTATGTGAAATTTTATAAACTATCCATTTTTACCTTTATCTAAGTCACTGAAAAAATAATATTAAAACAGAACAGAACCAAATACCCTTAATTTGCTGGAAACCTACTAAAATATTGACATTCAACCATTAAAAACTATATAAATATAGCCATTCATCCACCAACCAAGCTATTTAATTGTATTGTCAGCTAAAATATATCTGTCTATTTTCTCTTCAAGAATACTATTCTTTATCAAAACTCACCCCTACCCCCCCAATATGGAGAACAATTACTGCAGAATTCCTCATGTCTGCTAATTCCATGATCTTGTCAGAAAAGAAAATTAAGTTGAAATGATTTGAGTTGCTCTTGATGAAACCATGTTGGCTTTTTAAAATCACAGCCTCTGTTTCTAGTTTTTTGTCAACCATCTCTTTAATTATCTATGCTAGAATTTCCTAGTCATTAAAGTCAAGCTTTCTGTCCCATAGTTTATAATTTTGTTCTCTTCTTCTAATAGTTACATTGGCACCTATTCAATGTTGTGATAGCTCTTCAGTTTCTTCTGACATTGCAAACATAACTGATAGTGGCCTAGGAAAAACATATGTGTGTTTTGTTTTGGTTTTGTTTCCCCAGTACATAAAGATGTAAATCTTCTGAACCTGATGGCTTTAATTTATCAATGAAAGGTAGATGGACTTTCATTACCTTCCTAACTATTTTGATTATCAACTCCATGTTAAGCAATTTTGTTTGTGAGTTGCAAATTAATTTGTAGAATTATGAAATCAGGGCCAGTGGCATGCCTCATTTTCTTGGATACTCACTGGGAAAGCCAACAGTAGTGCAGAGTAATGATCCAGTCACACTTTAATAAGGCACAGAGGGTACTGAGGTGAGCAGCACAGAAAATACAGAAGCAAGTGGTGAGAAGGAAAAACTACAAAATCAGAGAGTATGGGAACAAGATAGTGATAGAAAAATATAGACAGCATGGGGAAGAGGATGGAGTGGGAGAAAGTTAGAAAGAATTGGGAGTCCTAGATAGCATGAACCCAGATGGAGATAGAAGAGTACTTGGTGAAGAGGTAGGAGTCAAGCTCACAATTTTATAAGGTTTTGATGGGAAACAGGTAACCTTTTATCTTTGCAAATCTAGGATTAGTTCATTAACATAATATATCAAACTTATTAGTAAAACTTTAAAGCTAATACATCCACATTATCTCAATTTGTTTATACCATTGGATTTTCTTGTAGTCTTACTGCGGATATTTGTATCTTATTTGGGGTTATCATATCATCAGATCAGAAGGTCCTGACAGAAAAGCTTACATGGCTTCCCCTGATTTAGCACATAATTTCAAGATGTGATTTTTGTGCACTACCTACAATTTGCAAATTATAGTCATTTGATCTTTGGGACAATCTGTACATGACTTTGCAATATTACTTCCTATAGTTATTGTCTACAGACTACTGTTAAACTTATTACAAACTTATGTTGACTATTAAAAGAAGTTATATGAGAGACCAGAAGAAGAGACAATTAAGGAAAAACAGTGGATTATCTAATATAGATGTCTTCTTTGAAAGGAAGGACAAACAAAATAACTGGGTAAAGATATCTGTGTTAGAAAAGATGTTCAACTACTAGGTAGGGCTTATTCCTCATGAGAATTATTGTTTCGTTTAATGGATTATTGTTGTTGAAGTTTACTTGTCTTCAGTCATATTCAACTCTTTGTAATTTATTTTGGGATATCCTTGACAAAGATAGTAGAGTGGCTTGTGTTGTAGGCAAATTTAAGGTAGGACATGAAGATAGGTAGCAAGGAAATAGGAATGCATAGACAGCAGGACACATGAACTTTACTGGAAGAGATGGACATTCTAGATAGAATGCAGAAAGAGGAGTGGTTTGGGGGAGTCTGAACTGCCAGGAGCAAGGATCAGGGTATGTGGCATCTTGGATTTGGTTAGCAGTTTGTATCCTGGATTTGGAGATCTTGGGGAGACATCTGGCAAGCATCAGGCCTGAGGGAAGGGCATGTCTCTGTGATTGGGTGGACTGGTCACAGAGTGTCTCTAATCCAGTCTGTGGATTTATTGACTGACAAGGATTTATTCATCTACCTGAACATCATGCTCTCAACTTTGATACATCATCTCCAGGAGTATGAGAAATCCCCTTTGATTCCAAAGCCTACAGCAGTCACTCCTGATTTCTAGCTTGGCTGCCTGTCTGTGCTTACATCTGTGAAGTCAGCACATTCTATTGGCATTTGGCAGATCCCTTAGCTTTAGCTTAGACTAACCTAATCCCACCTTCCTTCCCAAGACTTTATTAAATAGTTTTTATAACTTATAGACAACTTTCCTTCTCTACAACCAATCAAGAACTCACTAACTGAATTCTTGATTCCCTGGCTTAGTTAAGGAAGACAGTTGGGTCTAACTGCCATTCACAACCCTGTCATCACTCACTACCAGCTGTGTCCTGTGTTTGTGGGAGTAGGTATGATTCCCAGTGTATTTGTGTGTCAGGCAGTTAACCCAATTTACCCCAATCATTCCTCATTCATCCCCTTCTCCCTCTACTACCTTCTGTGTGATTATTTACCCACTACACTTGCCATTTCCTTCTCCACATCATTGTACAAATGAGGTAATAGAGGCAAACAGCACTAAGTGACTTGTCCAGGTGGCACAACTAGTAAGTGTCTGAGACTAGATTTGAACTCAATTTTTCCTGACTTTAGGACAGGCGCACAAGTCACACCACCTAGCTGCCCTTGATGAGAGATAGAGTATTGCGTGTAAGAAACATCAAGTAGGCTAATATTCCTGATTCTTAAGCAAATGAGTAAATAAAATCCTCACATTATTTTTGAAGTACAAATGAGGGTTCTGAAATTTTATATCCCTTACAAGATACCAAATGATCCCTTCAAATTTGAAAGACCATACTTACATCTTTTTGATTTATTATTTGTCTTTTACTGCAGAAAACTTATTAAATATCTTTAGCACATTGCCTGATTGCCTTTGCATGAAGACAATAAAAAGCTTAATCAGATTAGGTAACATAATAGATGAAAGTCAGGAATATCCTCTATCCTTTCCCTCCTCCAAAAAAATCTTGAGACTCTAGAACAGAGGGCTTAATCAAATACAGTAGAATTTATTAAGGTTAAATGAAAACAAAACAAAACAAATGTATAACACTTGAGCACAATGAATCAATTCAGCAAAAATAATATGTAGATATCAGCAAGTGCTGAAATAAATCTGGTGGTTTTACTTTACTACAAACTCAATATCAGTTGAGTACTACATCTATCAAGAAAACTAATTCAGTCCCACTATGAGTTCAGAGAAGCAAAAATTCCATGAAAAGATGGAACTATTATTCAATTTTATTCTACTCTGTCCAGACTACATATTGAATATTGTGCTCAATTTTGGACATTACATTTTAGTGAAGACATCTAGCTATGTCTAGAGAGCATCTTGTAGAGAGCAGATAGGACAATAAAGGGCTTTGAGTTTCAAATGCTTAAAGAACAAAGGAAGGAACTTGGAATTTTTACAATGGAGAAGATAAGTGGGGAATGATAAGTATTTTCAAATATTTAAAATTTAATAAGATAGAAAAAGACTTAATCTTGTTTTTTCTTGACCCCACAAAGGAGAATCAGGAGAAATAGAATGAAGCTACAAAGAGTCAAATCCAATCTTAATACAAGGGTTAGGGGATACCTCCTAACAATTTGAACTACCCAAAAGTAGAATGATATAATTTCAAGGGCAGTAGTTTCCCCCTTACTCAATCATCTGGTGTTTTCCTTTTCACTAAAAGTCTGGATGGACACTTGTCAGATATGGTATAGAGAGGATTCTTTTTTCAGGTGGATGGTGGACAAGATGACTTCTTATGACTCTTCTAAAACTAAGATTCTTTGATTTGATGAGAACTACAAAACACTTTCATTGAATAGTATTGTTGGAATCAGAAGGGAAATAAACACAGTAATAGTTACACCCAAGATATATCCACTGGCAATGAGCAAAGTTGTCTGAATAGATTTAAGGGAAAAAATAGATTAAGTGTAAAGAAATGGCAATAAAGAGAACACAACTGGGGTCATTTATATCCAGTGTGCTGTCCTATGAAGGTAATTAACAACTGAGTTATAACTCAGGCTGAAAAAAAATGACATCTTCTGCCCTGGCTGTTGATGATCCCTTGGCATAACCCTTTTACTTGACTGTTTCTGAAGCAAGTTATTGTAGCATATTGGCTGGCTCTCAGTCATAGTCTTAGAATCTCAGAATTTGAAGATCTTTTAGTCTAATTGGAAAATGAATAGAGACCCCCTCAACAAAATTTACTGAAAATATTTCTAGTTCTACAATTTCTATTTAATGACCTGTAATGACAGGCAACTTACTATTGCATTAGGCAGTTCATTCTACTTTTAAATAACTCTAATTGTTGTAAAGATTTTCTTTATATGGAACTCAGATATGCCTCCATATAAATTCTACACATTGATTCTATTTCTTTCCTCTAAATCAAGCAGAAAAATATGTCTCTCCACATGATGAATCCTTAGATACTAAGACAACTCTAATATCCTGAGTCTTCTCCTTTTTAGGCTAAACATGCCTCAACCTTTTAAGCAGTCCTCTATGAAAGGGTCTGCAAAACTTTTTCATCCAGATCATCTTCCTCTGAATAGACTTTACATTACAGATATCCTTGCAAATATGATCCTATGGTCCTAGAACTGAATATTAAGTAGTATGACCAAGATAGAGTACCAGACAATTGTCATGACACTATCTCATACTGAATAATATACTACAACACTCCTTAAGATAGTATGACCCTGTCACCTTTATTTTGGTTGAAATTCTTAGGTATAAGATCCTGCTTCTTTAGTGGTAGAACTATGGGGAAGTATATAGGGTGTTCAGAGAGAACTAGCACTTCTAGTGTGATGACATGCTGAGTAATTTTCAATGCTGATCATCCACCTTTGGTGTCTACCTTTCATCAAACTCTCATCCATGTCTCAAAGAAGCTGTAGTGTGTTCAAAGGTTATACTCTGGTAAAATTGTCTTGACAGGCAGGATAAACCTAAATGAGGACAACCAAAAGGTTGGTGATTAATTGGGATGATGAGTTCCTCAAACATGTAAAAACTCCTGGTGGAATGGATAGATGAGAACAATTTGTTCCAGTGACCTGAAGGAGTTTAAAGTAGATGCCATGGAGTGCTTGGGGCTTGGTCAGACATCTAAAATGATAAGATCACCCACTGCATCCTCGGCCATAACCAATTATTCAGACTTTTGTCTTGACAATGAACTTTGATGAATCTGGAAGAGTGAGGTTAATGACACTGTGCAACTCTGACTCACTTAGATTCTATACTCAAGCAAGTAAAGACATAACCAGGTGATCATAGATCCCTTTCAAAAAGAATGAAGAAGGAACACAAATATCATACTGTCCCTCTTACACAGGGTTCTGTTCTATCATTTCTTGCACAACTATGTATATGCTCATCTATCATATTTTCTGTCAGTAGACTCAACTCAAGTTAGTTAGTTTCACCTGAATTTTCTTGAGCTAAATGGTATACAAGAGTGGTGCAATGACCTTCATTGAGTGTCTACAGATTTCTGAGGCAAGGAACTAATAGAAAATGCTCTATAACATGGATAACAAAGGACGATGGTTGGTGCTGAAACCTGACATCAAACTCTGCTGACTGAGCACACATCAAACCATTTTTCAGTAGTTCTCCTTTTCATTCTCAAGGATCGACTCCTAGGGAAGAAAATGGTTTTGCCTTACCTGGACTCTTATTTGTGAGGTTTTTTTTTTTTTTTTAATTGCTACTTTCAGCTGTAGACTGTTCAAGGAGCAATTCTTTGTATATGACAATTTCTTTTCCTTTTTATGAAAGTACTACATCCCAACATTTTAAATATAACAATTTTCTACGCCTTTCAGAGGGTACATTTTCAGTCAGCACGATCAACTACACTCTCTCCATAAAACTAAAAATAACGATCTTCAGGAATGAGAGCAGTAGTAGCATTGTTGAGTTGCTTCTTAAGTTATAATAGTGTTGAAATTATATATTTTTCTTTCCAGAGTTTTCAGCTTGTTAGTGAAAATATTCTTATGGCCAAAATATGGTATGAGTTTTGAATGTGGGGTTTCATTACATACATCTGCATAACCCTCAGAATGAATATGGTATGCAAGCAGGTCTCATCATCATATTTTGTTAGAAGATGTTAGAGAAGAAAGAAGGGTCCTTATGATATAAAATTGGAGAATAAATATTTTTAGATTTTTAGATCCAAGAGGAGCCTTAGAATATTAGACCATACAGTAGTTAGAGCTAAGAGAGACCATAGAAAGGAGAATATAGTGTTCTTTGAACTAATTGGGAAATTAGAACCTTGAATGTTAACACTAGGAGAAACCTAAAAATGTAAAATATTATAACATACAGTAGAAGATAGGAGCTGGAAGAGATCTTAGAAAATAGAATGTAAAATAATTTAGAATATAGAATATAGTTATTTTTTTTTAAAACCCTTACCTTCCGTCTTGAAGTCAATACTGTATATTGGCTCCAAGGCAGAAGAGTGGTAAGGGTAGGCAATGGGGGTCAAGTGACTTGCCCAGGGTCACACAGCTGGGAAGTGTCTGAGGCCAGATTTGAACCTAGGACCTCCCGTCTCTAGGCCTGACTCTCAATCCACTGAGCTACCCAGCTGCCCCCTAGAATATAGTTATTTGAACTATTTGGAAATTTAGTAAAATGTTTGAGCTAAAAGGAATTAAGGACCTATCGTGGCAAGAAGGGAAATCAGAAAATCTTGTTTTATCCTCTCAAATTATAGCATTAGACTTTGAGGCTGGTAAAAGGAAAGTAATATTGTCCAAGAGACATATTTAAATAGCTTA
Organism: Gracilinanus agilis; assembly: GCF_016433145.1. NCBI lineage: Eukaryota > Metazoa > Chordata > Mammalia > Didelphimorphia > Didelphidae > Gracilinanus > Gracilinanus agilis. The sequence goes on along the minus strand of NC_058131.1, from coordinate 66,674,339 downwards.
GCATCCACTTCTCCTAATTTATATTTCAGTAATGTTTCTGTTATAACATACATTTTTCTTCTCTACTTTGGCATATTTTTTTTCTAATTTCAATCAAAGCACCTTTTATTATGAGTGAGTTAAGGTTTATACCAGGATATCTGACGTCAAAACATTATTATACTGTTCAATACCAATATTATATAAACTTTCTGACCTGAATTTATTTATTTCAGCTTAAAGTGTATTTATTTAATTAATTAACTTAGAACATTTTTCCCACGGTTTCATGATCTGCATTCTTTCCCTTCATTCTTCTCTCCCCCTTCCCATTGCCAACGATTAATTCCACTGGGTTTTACATGTATCATTGCTCAAAAAGTATTTCCATATTATTAATATTTGCAATAGAATGATGATTTAGAGCAGCGATTCCCAAAGTGGATGGTACCACCCCCTGGTGGGTGCTGCAGCAATCCAGGTGAGCAGTGATGGCCACAGATGCTTTTATCTTTCCTATTAATTGCTATTAACATTAAAAAATTAAGTTCCAGGGGGCTGAGTAATATTTTTTTTGGAAAGGGGGCGATAGGCCAAAACAGTTTGGGAACCACTGATTTAGAGTCTACCTCTCTAAACATATCCCCATCAAATCATGCGATAAAGCAACATTTTTTCTTCTGTGTTTCTACTACAGTTCTTTCTCTGGATGTGAATAGAGTTCTTTCTCATAAGTCCCTCAGAATTATCCTAGATCATTGAACTGCTGGGAGTAGAGAAGTTCATTATGTTCAATTGTGCCACAGTGTATCAGTTGCTGTGTACAATGTTCTCCTGGTTCTGCTCCTTCAACCAAGACTCATTTATCCAGCAAAACTGAGCATAAGAGTTCAGAGAGGGAAATGGGTTTTCAATGAAATAGCAGACTTTCAAAAATTCCTGATGAAAAGACTAAAGCTGAATGGAAAAATATGACTCTCAAATGTAAAACTCAAGAAAAGCATAAGAAAGTAAACAGTAAAGAGAAATAAAAAACATTCACTAAGGTTAAACTATTTACATATCTTTATGGGAAGATGACTTTTGTAACTCCCAAGAATTTTATCATTATTAGGGCTGTTACAAAGAGTATGCATAGACAGAGACAAAGTTGTAAATTGAATATGATAGGATTATAGAAAAAATAAAAATAAGGCATGAAAAAGAGGAATATATAGGGAGTAGCGGGGATGGGAAAAAAAGAGTAAGGGTTAAATTATCACACATAAAAGAAGCACAAGAGAGTTTTTACAGTGGAGGGGAAGATGAGACAGGTGAGAAGGGGAGCAAATGAACCATACTCTCATCGGAATTGGCCCAGTGAGGGAGGAACTTACACAATCCTTTGAGTTTAGAAACCCATCTTACCTATAGGAAAGTAAGAGGGGAAGGGGATTAGAGAAGGGGGTTGTGGCTGATAGAAAAGAGGCCAAATTGGGGAGGTTATGGTAAGAAAATGAATAGCAGGAAATAGAATGGAGAACAACACATAGTAATCATAATAGAACAAATTATTTTTTATATGCCTCTCTAATAAAGGCCTCATTTCTCAAATAAACAGAGAAATTAATTGAATATAAAAGAATACAAGTCATTCCCCAATTGATAAATGGTTAAAGGATATGAATAGGCAGTTCTCAGACAAAATAATTAAAGCTCTCTGCAATCATGCAAAAAAAGTTCTAAATCACTATTAATTAGAGAATTGTGAAATAATAGAATTCTGAGGTACCACCCCAAACACCCCAAATATATCAGATTTGTTATTATGACAGAAAAAGAAAATGACAAAAGTTGGAGGAGATGTGGGAAAACTGAGACATTAATACACCGTTGGGGGAGGTGTGAACTGATTTGACCATTCTGGAGAGCTATTTGGACTTATGCCCAAAGGACTATAAAATATTACATACTTTTTGATCAAATAATATAATTACTAGGTTTGTATTTCAACAAAATTAAAGGAAAAGGGGAAGGACCCATGTATAAAAATATTTATAACAATTCTATTTGTGTGGGCAAAGAATTGGAAAGTGAGGGGATACTCATCAATTACAGAATGGTTGAGTAAGTTATAGTACATGACTGTAATGAAATACTTTTGTGCTGTAAGAAATGATCAGCAGGAGTAGTTTAGAAAAACCTGGAAAGATTTACATGAACTAAAGCAGAGAGAAAAGAACAGAACCAGAAGAACATCATATAATGAACACAACTAATGAATAGTGAACAATAGTGAATGACTTGGCTATTCTCAGCAATACAATGACCCAAAGCAATTCCAAAATACTCATGATAAAAAAATTTCATCTGCTTCCAGAGAAGGACCTGATGTAGTCTGAATCTAAACCATAGCAAACTTTTCTTAAATTGTTTTTTTTTTTTTTTTGGTTCAAAATTCCTTCCACAAAAGGGTTAACAGAACTATTTAAGACTGCTTACCATCTAAAGGGTGGAGAGGAGGGAGGGAGAGAATTTGAAACTCAATTAAAAAAAAAAAGTTAGAAACTTTTTTTTTCATATAATTTGGGGAAATAAATTTTAGAAAGTGAAAGTATTTACTAAGATTTCCATAAAAAAGTTCTCTAAGTACATATATATTTTTAAGCCCTTACCTTCTGTCTTAGAATCAATACTCTATATTGGTTCTAAGGCAGAAGAATGGTAAGGGCTAGGAAATGTGGGTTAAGTGACTTGCCCCGGGGTCACACAACTGGGAAGTGTCTAAGGCCAGATTTTAACCTAAGATCTCCCATCTCTAGGCCTGGCTCTCAATCCACTGAGCCACAGCTGCCCTCTCTCTAAGTATTTTCTAATTCATTATGTCACTGGAGCAAGAAAAGGCAAGGAAAATACCGTACTTTTCCAGAAAGGGAAATGAAACTCAGATTGGTATAATTATACTAAGAGCTTTTTTGAGTTGCAGGACACCTCACATGATTTGCAGCCCAGGCTCTATCTGATTAGAATCCTCAGTATGTCATCCCTGACAAGTTGTAATTCAGTTTGCTCTTGAAGGTCTCAAAAGAACTAGAAGGCACTACTTCCTGAGGCAACCCATTTCACTTTTTGTTATCTCTAGTCATTAGTAAATTTTTTTCCCTTTTTATCTTCTCATATTGAATCTAAATCTGCCTTTTAAAAATAATTTCCTCCCATTGCTTCTTATTCTGCTTCTAAGGGAAAGGCTGGCCAAACCTACATGACAGTCTTTCAAGTTAGTTAAAAACAGATCTCATAGCCCCTCCAAATTCTTTTTCCTGGGCAAAAATCATCAGTTCTTGTTGTCAAACACGAAATGACTTTTTCAAGGTGATTTTGCAAGTTTAAGCAGAGATGGAACAAGAATTCAAGTCTCTGGATTTTCTGTCCAGTTACTTCTCCACCATACCTAACAGCCTCTGAATATAAAGGGAATGAGGCTTCAATGACATGCATTTATAAGTATTTTGGATTAGAAATCGAAGTGTCAAATAATGCTGAATTACCATGATATCATAAACATGACAAGCTTTCCAGACATCATGTACCCCAATCAACTTCCAACTTTTATGATTAACACACGCCCTTGGCATTGGCTACCTTGAATATATATAGAACCTTGGAATCGTAGTGGAAGGGAGCACATAAGCAGCAAATGTAGTGAAAAAAAATCAATTTTCACAGAGCTTATACATAATAGGCTGAAATTTGTAGTGTTGTCAGAAAAATAAAAGGTATAATTCCCTTTTGTCTATTGAATGCATGAATGAATTAATGATTTTTAAAGCATATATTAAGTTCTTACTATGTGGCAAGCATTCTACTAAGTTCTCAAAATATAAGTAGACTATCACTTGAATGCCTTATTCTGAAACACTTATTCTTCTCCGGGTAGATGGTACATATATACTGGACAGATCAACAAGACCCAGGGTTCTGGGAATGCAATGGGGAGAGAGGGAGAGGCAGAGAAGGAGACAGAGACAGAAATACAGAGCCAGAGAGAGAAACAGACAGAGCCAAAGACAGAGAGAGCCAGAGAGGAGAGGACAGAGGAGGAAGAGAGGGAGAGAGGAAAAGAAGATGAAGGGAGGAAAGGAGAGGCAGAGACAGAAAGAGAAACTGAGACAGCGAAACAGAGATAGAGATGGGAAACTGAGTCAGAGAGAGATCTAGACAGAGCCAGAGAGAAGGAGAGAGAGGGGGAAAGATAAACAGATTCCGAGCCAGAGGGAGGGAGAGAGAGAGAGAGTATGAGAGGCATCCTGGTGGAATTGTTAGAGAGCTGGCCTGAAGATCAAAAAGACCCGGATTCAAGCCCCAATAATTCCTCTCTATGTGATCCTGAGTAAATTGCTTAAAGAGCAACTCATACCTCTTATGTGTTAGTCTGACCTTTAGTTTCCTCATCTGTAAAATGGGCATTAGACTTACTTCCCAGGGTGACTATGAGGAATATGCTGTCATCTAGATAATGCTATATAATAAATACAAGTTATTGCTATTAATCTTTCTCAATTCTGACATTCTATTTCATATTTTTTAATGCAAGATAAAGGTTCCAACTCCTATGACTTCTAGACCAATCACGGATATTTCTGTAAATTCTATGGCAAATGAGGAACATTCCAGGCAGTAGGAATGGGAGCAATACCTATACTTCTCTATCAATTTCGTAAATGTGTGGCCATGGGGAATATGAACAAATTACTAAAATATCTAGCAATTATAGAATACTTTTACATTTATGAAATGCTTTATATCTATCTCATTTGATCCTCACAACAAACTTGGCAGGTAACATCATTTTACAGATGAAGAAACTAAGGCTGGAAAAAGTGACGCAACTTGCCCAAAGTCACACAGATAGCAAGTTTCTGACACTGAATTTGAACTCAGGTCTTCCCACCTCTAGGTCCAATGCTCTATCCAAAAGGCAATTGAAGTATTTTCCTTTCTGGGCTTCATTTCCTTTTCTCATGGAAAATAAGTAGTTTCAAACTGGTTGATTTTCAACCACTCTTCAAAATAATACTTTATATTCCTTGTATTGATATTCTGTGTCCTAAAATTCTTTTTAGCTTTACAATCCCATGATCCCTTGAAGTGACCAAAAGCATTATTGAAAAGAAAATAGCTTCAAAAATGAAATATTTTACTTTGCATTGTCATTGCTTTCATTATTTCTCATCATCCCTGAACTTTCAGCACCCTTTGTGATACTGAATAAGATACTGAAGCCCATAACGCTTCATCAACTGTAATGAAACAGAAATCTAATTCAATATTAGTGGGTTTGATTGTGTTCAACAGCAAAGAGTTTGACTTGAAATTTTTTGCTGCTTCAATGGTAGTTAATCATGTCATCAATTCAAAATTCGTGACTTGGTTTCTCAGACAAGATTTCCTAGTAATCTATGCCTTCTCTGTCTTCTCCGAGGGACATGTGGAGAGAGTTACAAGTTAGTCTCACTAGCAATAAGCAAAATTAAACATGTCAGCTTCCAGTTCATTGGCATCAAATGGCAGGTTTGACTTCTGTGTTTTATTTTGAATTTTTCCCCTAAATAGTCTATGTAGAGCTTCATTTAAAAAGTAAAATAATTCTAAATTGTGAAAAATAAAGATTTACTATATTAATAAAATCTTTGGACAGATTTTATTTTTTGAAGTAATATTAAGTATTTGTGGTTCTAGTGAATTCTTTTCTGTTCATTCCAAAATGTTATGCCAATGTTCTGACTTCAGTGACTTCTGGCTTTTGTATTGACATCTCTGTCAATTCCTTGATGGACTAAGAAACATTTCAGGAGGAGGGATTGCAGGCAAAACCCACACCTCTGCCATTTGTTAACTATGAAACCCTAGATAAAATGAACAAATCAATAAGATAGCTAGCATTTGTATAGCATTTTAAGATTTGAAAAATACAGATATTTTTCCCATTTGATCCTCTCAACATCCCTGGAACTGGTGGCACTGATCATGAACATGTTCACCTTTCCTAGCATGGCCCTTTCAGGGCCAATTATAGGCTTTCAAACCATCCTACTATTATTATCATTGGGATGTCCTTATCACATATTTCCCCACCTCTAGTGGAGGCCCTAAATATTCAAGGAGGGCCAGAAATAACTCGCAAGGCCTGATGAATATTAACATCATAAAAATTCATAGTTGGAAGAGTTGCCAATTATCATTTTTGTAAATAATGAATCTCCTCTATTTTGACAAGGGGTTTTACAAACTCTTTTAAAGACCTCTTAGGATGTATGGGATACTTACTCCATCTCAAAGAAGCTCAGTCAACTTTTAGTCAACTTCTACCCATTGCTCCTAGGTCTGTCTTCTGGAAAAAATGAGTCCAAATCCTCTCCCATATATCACCCCTTCATACACTTAAAGAAAACTGTCATTTCCCCACTGTTTTCAACTTATAACCATCACATATACCTTAGCTGGTGCTTGTACATAGTGGTTCTCTTTTCCTTCGTCATTGTAATTGCTCTCTTCTAGATATGCTTGAGCCTACCAAAAAAACTTTAGAATATGATTATAGAATTAAACAAAGAAATCCAAATGTGTTCTTAACTGGTTTGAGGAAAGTAGAATTATATTCTCCCTTGCTCTGTATATGCAAGAAAAATCAGATCAATAGATCCTTGGTATAGATCTGGAAGAGACTTCAAAGACCATCTATTCCAGCCTGCACATTTTTTATAATTCAGTAAACTAAAGACCAGAGATATGAAGTGACTTGGCCAAAGCAACAAAAGAAGTAATCCTCAGCAGTGGATTGTAACTTCTGGATCTCTGAATTCAAAGTCAATGTTTGATTGCTTTTCCATTTGACCGTATTGTCTCCCTTTTCACAAGCTGACCACCTACATTAGCTAGAGGTTAGTATAGTACCACTGAGGTTGTATTAGGTTAGTATCAAGTTCAAAGAAGGGGTGATAAGAAAGAAATCAGCCTGAGGATTAACAAAGAGATATGGTCAGAAGATAAAACCAAAAACCATAAACTAGAAATGGACCCATGGGTTCAAGACTCAAAGAAGATGTAAATGAAAAATTGGGTTCTGAACAGGGATTATTAGTTGGATAGCACAGGGACCAATTGTTAACTGATTTCTAATTAACATTTTCATCCAGTGACTTGGATGAAATCATAGCAACAAATGTCCACGTGACAGGATATGGAGATGGATATTTTGGGTGGTAGAATCTAAGAGATTATGGACAAAATGGAATTATTAGCCCAATCTCATAGGTAGTAATTTAATACATGTAAACATAGTGCTATATTCTAGTTTTTAAAAAAGTTGATTGCACGAGTACAGAAAAGAACAAATATGATTTTACTGAGATCTTTTTGAGGATTTATAGCCCCTCACATATGTGAAAAAATAGCATTTTAGTGGATCACAAGCTCTATATAATTCAATAGCATGGCATGGTAATCAAGAAAGGCAAGGCGACTTTAGGCTGGAATATGGGAGGCAAAAAGAGGAAATTGATAGGCAGACCGCCTGATCCAATTAGACTAGCTCAATACTTTCAATTGTAAAACTCTTTGACTTTGTAGTTTAAAATAGTTTATTTGGACATTGTTTACTCAATATTCCTACTGTCCAGAAATGTATTTTGTGTATGTCCTTCAAACTTGTCCATGCTTCTTATATTACCCCTCAGTCGGATAAACTTCTCTAATACATATTGAGCCCTTTTTCCTCTTTTGCTAAAGAAAGAAGATTAAGATCTGAAACAGACTTGATCTAGAATTCCAGTCATTCTATTTACAAAGTAGTACACATGTGAAGAGAACATAAGGAAATTTCTATGGCGGACCACAGTGGGGAGGGTAGAATTGTAGAGGTCTGCAGCTGTGAGTAACACCTCCAATCAGCCCATCTGTGAAAAGTAGACTAGAATCCTAATTTAATGCTGCTTTTCAGAAATGAGCCATTTCAACTTTATGTGAACACCTGGAGAGGTCTCCAAATGGAAGCTGATTGCGTCATGAAGAGGTATCTTTTGAACGTTACTAGATTCTTCTTTATTCATATGAACTGAGCTCATAAAGCACTAACAATGAACTTTTGGAGTATTGCTTGGCTAGGTGCTAAGATTTATTAGTGTGTTTCCTGGGAGAGAGTTGATAGCATAAAGGTCATCCTGCTACCCCTAACTTCAAGCTTAGGTTCATGATTTCTCCTATGACTTTGAGTAGAGAAGATATCCACATAGTTTGTCCTTAAGAAAACAACATGTTTACTGGCCATGATACATAGTACAGTCAGTCTTCCAACATCTGTTTCCATTTTACCTTTCTATCTTTTCTATACACTATTTTTTTGTACAATCAACATTCCAGACACGCTATTTGATATTCCTCATTCCCTATTTATCATTCTGTGATTTGGCTCTGATCAGCAAGAAGCCTTTTTTGATTTCTCTTAATGCTAGAATCTTCCCACTAAGATTATCACTTACATATGTTATTCTTCCCTCTGAGGCCAAGTAGAATGTTTCTAAAGTTCTTATTTCATAGGATAGTTTTTGAGATACTTGAATAAAAATGTCACTGTTGAGCCTACCTTCTCAATATCTCCTGTACCTTCAACTGATTTTCATTTGATATAAATTCAAGGTCTTTCATCATCCTAGGTTCTTTCCAACTAAGTAATGTGTATACTAAACTATGATGCCAAGAAATGATACAGTACACTAGTTGCATTCTCACCAGGGCAGAAATAGAAAGACTTCCTATTTCCAAAATATATGCCTCTCTTACTGCCATCTTTGTTGACTCAGATGGACATTGTAGTCCCTTAAATCTTACCATAGATTTTTTTAGACAACTTATTATGTGATCATGACTCACCCACACAGAATTTCTGAAGTTCATTCTAAAAACCTGAAAATAAAACATTTATCACTATAGGACTTAATCTTATTAGATTCAGCCCAGTGTCCTAATTAGTCAAAAGCTTTTTTTGAATCTTTACTCTGTCAGCCAATTTATTAGATGTTCATACAAGTTTTCTGACATCTGTAATTTAATAAACATTCCAGTTATACTTTCTTGGAAGTCATTGACTATAAAAATGTTAAACAGATAAGATAAAAAATGGTTCCCTCAGGAATTCTACTGGAGGCTTGCTAAGTTGCCATGAATAACCAAAAACTACTCCTCGAATAAGGTCATTCAAACCAGTTTAAAATCATCTAATTTTACTTTTATCCAATCACATGTCCAAATGTTTTCATAGGAAATCAGTGTGAATTCTGATTATGCTATGTTCTATGTTAATATCTAATAATATCTATGTTAAATACTTAAGATATTTACACAATCCCTCTCTGAATCAACTTCCTCATTTATAACATTCTGAGATTCAATTATGTGACTTTGGAGGTCCTTTCTATCTTTAAATCTAAGATCCTATGAAATACTCTACCAAATGTTTTGATGAAATCTAGGTAAACTGTAATTACACCATCTCATTAATATAGTAATCAGCAAATCAGATGAAAAAGAAAATGAAGTTTGTTTTGACATGATCTATTCTGAATGATGCCATGTTGGCCCATTGCTACCTTTTTTCTAGATGTGTACTAATTATTCTTTTAATGAACTCTTCTAGAATTCCCCAGGAATCAAAGTTAGGTTTGTTGCGATAAGGCTTGCATATTCTATTCTCTTCCTTTGTTTTTTTTTTCTTTTTGAAAATGAGAATATTTATTCCTCTATAGCCCATGGAAAATCTCTTACTCCTAACAATCTTTAAAACATCAGTGACAGTGACACTTCAATCATATCTAACAGTTCTTTCAGTATCCAAAAAAGCCATTCATGGAAGAAATGACTTATTTTTCAAGTATAGCTAAATATTCTCTTGCTTTCTCTTTATTTCTCTTGAGGGTTAACTCTCTATTAATGATTCTTGTCTTGTCTTTTCAAGAGCAGATGTCATTATCCTTGGGATATAAAACAGAAGAAAAAGTTGAACTAAGTGACTGTCTTTCCTCTCATGTCAGTTATCAACCTCCATTCACTGTCAAGTTAGATTCTGTCCTTTTTTGATTCTCCTCTATTACACATCATAGAAAAAATATACTTTTATTATCCTTCATTTTCTGTTCCAGTCTCAACTCATCATTAGCCTCACTATTTCTAATTATATATATATATATATGTGTGTGTATATATACATACAAATATATATTATATATTAATGTTCCATGTATTCATTGTTACTTGGCCTTAGTATGGTACAGATTCTTCCAGAGGAGGTCAAAGTCATCAAAGCCTGAATTCTGGAACTGAAGGCTGGACCAAGTAAATGGTTCAACTGCCCTTGTATTCCCTAATAAATTTCTGTAAATATATGTACATAGTCTCACACAGATACTATATTCATTGGTGGAAGAGTATGACCCAATTTTATTGGTTCGCTATTAGAATAAGAATATTATTTCTCTCATTTTCTATTGAGTAATCGATATAATTATTGTTGCTTTCAATTTATCATATAGTAAGTGTTCAATGTTGGAGTTAATAGTATTGTGGTGACTATTTTTGTGTGGGTGGTAAATATCTCAGTGAGGACTCAGAAGCTAGATTGGCATGTAATAAGAGGATAGTCCTACATGTATCGGTTATTCTTAGAAATCTAAAAGAGAGTTTAGATGAGCAAACCAGGCCAGAGGGAAAGAATTGAGGATCCACACTATGCTAAAAATGTCTCTATATTTGTATGTATAACATATGTATATGTGTGTGTCTAAAATATGTATACATGTGTATAAAATGTGTATACATGTATGTATATCATATACACATATATACATATGCATCACAGTGGTCACACCCTAATAAATCTCTTTCAACAAGTTGGCTAATCTAGTTTGAAAGTAATCTATGCCCCTCAAATCCATTGGTGAGTTGGTGGTGGAGGAGGAATCTCTCTTTTTTTTAAGTGACTTTTTAAAATTTAATTTAATTTAATTTTTAAAATTATTTTATTATTTTTTTAGAAAAAATTTCCATGGTTACATGATTCTTGCTTTTACTTTCCCCTTCACCTCCCCCCCATATCCAATGCACATTTCTACTGGTTTTAACATGTGTGATCAATCAAGACTTATTTACATATTATTGATAGTTGCATTGGTGTGGTGGTTTCGGGTCTACATCCTGGTGGGGAATCTCTTGACCGGGCATGTAAAGGTTTCCCCTGAATGATGGGTGATGAGAACAATTTGTTACAATGGTCATGAATGCTGCCGAGGCAGGTACTATGGAAGACTTAGAGATTGGTCAGATGAAAAAGATGCCAAGGTCATTCATGGCAGCCTGAGCTATCACCAGTCACCTTGATTTTTGTCTTGCCACTGGACTTTTATGACTGAAAGAAAGAGAGAGACTAATGATTTTGTGCAACTCTGCTTCACTTAAGTGCAATCCATGTACAAATCAAGACCTCACCTAGGTCATTGGTCTTCTTTGAAATGAAGAAAGATTTAAAACATACATACATATATATGTATACATATAAACACATTCACATATGCACATATTTACTTGTATTCGTGTATCTAATGTATCAAGTATGCATATATGTGTATATATACAAACAACCCAAAAATATATATCCATGTATATGTAGTTAGATGGACAGACATATTAGATAGATAGATAGACAGACAGACAGACAGAGACAGAGAGACAGAGAGACAGAAAGAAAGAAAGAAAGAAAGAAAGAAAGAAAGAAAGAAAGAAAGAAAGGAAGAAAGAAAGAAAGAAAGAAAGGAAGATAGATAGATAGATAGATAGATAGATAGATAGATAGATAGATAGATAGATAGATAGATAGATAGATAGATAGATAGATAGATATAGCTTATAAGCTTGAACTTCAGGTCAGAAAGGAAATCCTATTCCTTCTCCTCACTTTGGTGCCTTCCTAAGTTCAGCTTTTTGTCTTCCAAAGATCAATTGAAACAATATTTATAAAGTATGGATCACAGTCGGTGGCACAGAGTAAGTGCTATATAAATGTTTATTACGTTCCCCTATGGAACCCCAAATAAGATGTCCAAGGCCACTGTTAGGACTCGTACCCCATTCATACAAGAAACCATGTAGTGTAGAGCAAAGAACACCACTTTGGATTTTTAAATTTATATTCCAATTGGTTTTCCAACTCTGAACTAGTGGTGTGAGCCTGAACAATTTACTTAAGTTTCAGTCTACTCTTTAAAAGGGCAATAAGTTATAGATATTCTCAGTAAGAATTTAAATTGTAGATCTTTAGTTACCAACATGATCCTCATTGTTAATATGCATAGGCACTCATTTACAAGAGGATTCTTTCTATTATTGTTTCTAGTATTTATTGAATCAAATACTTTATTCCTTTTCCTTAATTTTAAGAGTACAAGCTGAACATTAATCCTCTATTAAAAACAGCAATAGCAATAAACTAAATGAAATCAGTTATAAGTTACTTTTTCATTATATATGGGTATGACCATTAATTTATTCATTTTTTCTTTTCCCCCTATAGTCAGGGATTATTTTCTTTTGGTGGGGGAAGTGAGGCAAGATTGGAATTCTTGGAAATCACTTCTAAGGAAAGCTTCTAGCATAGAATTTTCCTCTCCTGATTCATACCAGTAATTTGTCTATAGCAGCATTAGCAAACATTTTTGAGATTGCTTGCCCAAGCTGCACTTTCAAAGTTCTTGTGAGTCCCCCTGCATCACTCTATAGACAGTGGAAGGAAGAAGTGCTTGCATTCAGCTGCTGGTCAGAGGAAATGGAGCAGTGGATAGGGGAAACTGAGCAGCCCCCTCCAGCATGCTTAGGTAACTTTTCACACCTTTACCAACATGGGTCTTTACCATTGTCTCTCAGAGTCGAGTGGGGGTACAGAAGGGTTATGGGATGATTTGTTTCAAAGGCAATTTCTCAACCCAAACAATGTAAGAGACCGCATTGTCTCTCAACTACATATCAAGGTATAGCCTTACAAAGGGATATACTTGAGAGAGGGACAAAAACCTATGGAAGATTTGATGAGAGTGGGATAAGGATAACAGAGAGATAGGGGTAACATGGATGTTCATCAGGGTGTAAACAGGGGTGGTCAGAGAAGGGAACTCTTGCCTAAGCCACATCAAGATCAGAAGCACATGGATTCTCTGCAGAATTGTAGACCAGTAGATTACCATGCCCATCACAATAACAGAGATAATGTTGATTTGATTATCAATCCTTAAGAAAGGGGTGAAAAATGTCTGATATGTACAGAGGACTGTATTAGGTCAATACAGAGATGAATAAGACATATGTCCTGTCCTTCTGGCCCAGGAGGGTAATGGAATATATACACACATAGATATGCAATTGAAATCAAACTAAGTTCCAAGTGCAATGGGAGGTCTAAAGAAAGAACATTTCTAACTTAAGAATTGTATTTATGTGTCAGGAAGGAGGAAGAGAGGGAATGTCCTTATGTTTGGTACAGTTGGAAGATTATGATGTCCAAAGACAGATGTAGCTGTCATTGTTGGTGGGGATTTTTCCCATTAATAACCTATGCAATCCTTTCTATTCTTGTGTTCTTTTCAATATACATACAATAATAATGACAGTAACATGAACTCAGGTTTTTATACTCATGTTAAAGTTTACAAAGTACCTCCTACACCACAATCCTATAATATACAAGCTCTATTTTCCCCATTTTTCTGATGAGGAAATTGAGGCTGAAAGTTATATGCTCATGAAACAGCAAAAGTAGGACTAAAATCTGTTTCTTCTCATTCTAGGATCTTTGTTCAAGATTTACTCCATTTGTCCCATGATCCCTAAATGATCAAGTATCCAAAACCATTAAGGCCATGATATAATTGCTGACACTAGGCAATGGGATGCTAGATGAGCCCCTGACCCACTTTGGTCTTTGAAGAAAAACTTCAGTTTTCTTCATTAAAATAAGAGGAGGTACATTGATCTAAATATCTTGCTTCTTTTAATGACAAGGAATCAAAGATATTTTGGTTTCAGAATCCAAAGTTACTTGACCTGAAGACAAATTCCACTGCTTGCTAACATTCCAAAACAGAAGAAGCCTTGATTACATTATGGAAGTTTTATTGACATGCCAAAATATCTGGAGTAGAAGATGAAAAAAAAAGTGTGCTTTAGGTTATCTCTTTTACAGTCCTATTGCTTTATATTCCTATGGTAAAGGGGAAAAAAGTTAGTCTCATTCTCCCTAAGTTTCCTAATGATTCAGTCAAATAGAAGGACTTAGGCTGTTGACCATTCAACTTTCAGCCTTGTCCCTGCCTAACTCAATATTGCTCCCCTTGTGGGAGACATTGAGTTACCTCCTTGAGCCTTTTAATATTTTATCCTTTTTTCCATATTTATTTCATGACTTTTTAATCTGCGTAGTGTGCTGAGAGCTGCAGGAGAAGGCTCTTTATAAATAATATTATTAATTATCACCATTAATAATAAATCAGGCTCTTGCAGCTTGGATCCCTGGTTGGAAATAGGCAGCCTCATTGTCTGGGCAACAGCTAGCTCCAATGTCTAGCTTTAATGTTATAACTTAATTTTAGTTACCATGAATTCATAGAATCAAAGAATGTCACAGGTAGACGTGACCTTGCAACACAGAATGTTACATCTGGAAAGACCTTTAGAAGAACATATCTGGAATACTTAATATTAGTGCTTTAAAAGCATCTTAGACCATAGATTGTTGGAATATACAACACTAGAAAAGAAGGAATCTTAGAAATTGTCTATACTAGGAGTTCACCTTTGGCAATTGAGGGAATCCTATGTATCCCCTCTCAGAGCTCTGTTTTTAATGCATAAAATAAAATATATGGCTATTCAAAGAAAACCCAAGACAAGTAAAATTCAGGATGTTATTGCCCCCGTATAAGTTCACAAAACACCTGAAATCTATCCACATGATAGATAAGGGGTCCACAAGCTCCACATTAAGAATCTGAATCTAGATTATTAGACCCTTATTTTTATAGATGTCCCAGAAAGCTTAACTGACTGAGGATCATACAATATATAGGTTTCAGTTCTGGAAGGGACCCAAGAGACCTAGAGAAGTGAAGGGATTCCACCAAGGTCCTCTAAGTAGCAAAGGAAAGATTTTAGAAATTTCTAACCCAATCTTTTCATTCTAAAATCCATTTTTCCAATCTGTCTTTCTAAAGTTACCCAACAGAATACAAAATATTAGACTGAATGATCCCTTTGAAATCACTTTATTTTGCCAAAATGGAAATTTGGACGATATGAAAAATTACTTAGAACCATAGATTTAAGGACATAGAGCTAGAAGGCATCTCAAAGACCATTTACTCTAACCCCATTATTTTACAACTTCAAAATTTACTCCAGCCATGAGGGATAGTCAATGAACATGCTTGAATTGGGAGATAACAGGACTTGTGGGAGGCACAGCAAAGAGATCACACTGGATAGTGTGTTCTCTACAATTAACAACTATTTGATGTGGGTAGATCTAACACATGAAAGTTTACTTCTAATTCAAAATTCCCTTAAGACAGTGAGAGTCAGGAAGGATTAGGGCAAAGTCAATCAGTCAACAAACATTTATTAAGTGCATACTATGTTGGTGTACCTGGGGAGCTCAGGGAGGACTTTCACTTCTGGTATAGTTACTTAACCCTTTTCAGGGCTGCTTATCCACCTTTTGTATTCAGCTTTATCCCAATTCTCACTTGTGGCTTCAAAAAGCTTTAGTATGCACAGTGGCAATATACTGGTAGAACTGTCTCAGCAGGTAAATTAAATCAGGTTGAAGATAACTGACAGACTGTTGATGATTTTTTTTGGGGGGTGTCTACTCTAGGCATCTGAAGACTGTCCCCACCATGAAGGCAGCTGAAGCAGGTTAAGAGGAAGGCTTAGACTGTGATCAGACATGGAAGATGCCAAGATCATCCATCCATTGCATTCCAAGACATTGCCAGTGGCCCTGACTTTTGTCTTGCCACTGGATTTTGATAACTTTGGAAGAAAGAAGCTGATGACCTTGAGCAATTCTGCCTCACTTGTTTCCATTTCACCCACAAGTCAAGAACTTCTGTGATGTTATTAGTTCTTTTCAAAAGGAAAAACAAACAACAACTATGTTATTTGCCTCCTTAGATTGAGTGATCCGTATGGGCAGGAACTGTTTTTATTGTTTTGCTTTATTTTGTCTTTCTTTGTATCCCCAACACTTTAGCATGGTGCCTGGTCTAAAAAATACTTATTGATTAACTATATCAAGCACCGTGCTAAACACTGAGGATATAAAGAAAGCTAAAAACATGATTCCTGCCATCAAGAAACTAAAGAAGAAGACAGCATGCAAACAACTATGTGCATGGAAGCTATGAAATGGAATAATAATAATAATAATAATAATAATAGTAATTAAGATGGAAATTATCTATCTCTCTTGGTCCTTCTATCTAAATATCTCTATCTTTTTGTCTAGCTACCTATCTACCTATCCATCCAGACTATGTATGTATGTATGTATGTATGTATGTATGTATGTATGTATGTTTCTTTCTATCTATCTATCTATCTATCTATCTATCTATCTATCTCTCTCTCTCTCTCTCTCTATCTATCTATCTATCTATCTATCTATCTATCTATCTATCTATCTATCTATCTATCCTGTTTCCAGAATAATATCATTACTTCTAAACTTATCACCATACTGCTGTTTAGTCTTTTTGCAGTAATATCTGACTCTTTGTGACCTCTTTTTTTCTGGGAGGATTTCTTGGCAAAGACTGGAATGGTTTGCTATTTCCTTCTCCAGATCATTTGGAAGATGAGGAAACTGAAACAAATAGGGTTAGGTGACTTCCCCAGTGTTATACAGATATTAAGGGTCTGAGTCTAGATTTGAGGTCAAGAAGATGAGTCTTCCTGACTCCGGACATGGCACTCTCTCTTACCTTGCTACTATGATGTTAACTCAAGTTTCTTTTTAAACTCCTATATTCTATCTTAGATCAAGACTGCATATTAGTACCAAGGTAGAAAAGTGGTAAGAACAAGGCCACTGGGGTTAATTGACCTGCCCATTGTCACACAGGCAGGAAGAATCTGAAGTCAATTTTGAACTCAGGACCTCCTGTCTCTAGGTCTGACTCTCACTCCATTGAACCACCTAGCTGCCACTTCTTAATTCAAGTTTTCAAGGATATACACTCTTCTAGCCCTCTCTCCAATCTGTTTGGAGGAATGGAAGGCAGAGTATCAAATTCTTCCCAATATCTCTACTTTGCCTCTGCTGCTCTGCATGATCTTAGCTCCAGGGAATAAGTTGCTTTTCCCAGAACAAGATCATCATGTCTAAACTCACCATTACATTATTTTTCCTCACAATAATCTTGGAAGGTGGGTACCATTGTTACAGATAAAGAAACTGAAATAGCCAGAGGTTAAGTGACTTGCCCAGGGTCACATAGTGAGTAAATGCCTGAGACTAGATTTGCTTGTCTTCTTAACTCCAAGTCCAAATACACAAATTTAATTGGAAGTTAATTCAAAGGGAAGGCACTAGCATTTGGAAATGGAGTGTTTAGGAACCAGGAAAGGATCTTCTTCAGAAAGTGGGAATTGATCTAAATCTTGAAAAAAAAAAAAACAACACAGGGAAGCCAGCAAACAAAGGTGAAGAGGAACAACATTCTGGGCACCGGAGATAGTAAGTTAAAGTCAGGACATATGGTTCTATGCATAAAGAAGCAACAATTAGGCCATTATTACTGGATTGTGGAAAACATGGAAAGTAATAAAGTATAAGAATAGAGTAGTAAAGAGAAGCCAGGTTGTGAAGGCCTTTAAAGATTCCAAACAGAGTGTTTTTCATTTGATCTTGGAGGTAATAGGAAGCCATTGGAGTTTATTGAATTAAGGTGAGAGTGAAATGAAATCACTAATTCTAACTTAGCTATGATATCTCAAGTGGAAATTATGTGATTTTAAAAACAAGTAAATAATCATTCCTAGCACTGAAAAAATAGACAAATTCATTAATTTCCCTAGCATTAGGAAAATAGACAAATTCATTGAATGAATTTAATTCTTAGTGAAACAATGAGTAGAATTCATTTCTTTTTTACCTTATTCAAACTAAGCTTTGACTATTTGACTACAAATTACTAAAATTATAAGTAACAACATAAAGTAAAGAGGGAAAAATGCTATGAAGTTGGTCTTCACTGGGCCAGTAATGGATGGTCATCACCGGAATTACAAAGAAGAAGTAAACAACTTCAAACTTTCATAACCTTGGTCTTAATTACCCAGTGGACACTAGAAACCCATAGTCCCTTGCAGAGTTTGCTGTTCAAACAAGAAATACTACTTCTAATAAAAAATCAATAATAAAATTGCCTTTACACAATTCCCACATTCACTGGCCTGTTAGAGGAGGGGGTATTCAATGAGAATCCCACACAAGGATATAAGAGAAAGGGGACTATGGATTTATTTTTAGTTTCAATTAGAATTTTTGCCAAACTATCAAATTCTATGTACATTTATACACACATACACAAAATTATGCATAATTACATTTTAATTTGGAAAAGGATTGGTCATCATTATGAAGCAGTCTTTTTATTATAAATTAATTTTACAAATATTTTTATGCACTGGAATTCCATTGCTAACTGACAAAGGAAATACTCATACAACAATTTTTTTTTCCCAAGAGGATCTTGACATTAAAAGTGGAAGGGAACCAGAAAATATACTGTTCAAACTTCTTCTTTAGTTTATGAAGGAATTGAGATTGACGGAGGTTAAGTGAGTGTTAGAACTGAAAAGGCCTCTAAAATGAAGAGTTTTATCTGGAAGTGACTTTAGAACACTAGGACATAGAATGTTAGAGCTTTCCATTACCTTAGGGGATAGATAGTTAAACTTAGGAGAGTTATTTTAGTAAAAAGAATAGGGGCTAAAGATGGAAGTGGGCATCCAGTCTACTTATTATCATTCTTTGGAGCACAGACAAGAGGAGGGATTTGTATTTATTATAAAACATGAAAAAAATTTATATGTAAACAAGAATTGTTATTTTTATCTTTATCTTTCAAAAAATATACAGTGACTCAATATAAGTAAGCATTACTTCTGTAAGCTGAGTCAATGTTTCATGAATTTATAACATAGATGATTATTTTTAAATATATATATATATATTTGATTAATGAAGCAATTTCATTAAAAAGTATTACTGTGTTTATTTTACTGAATCACCGTGTGGCTTTTTGTCACATGCATTTTCTCTCTTAACTGATATTTGTATAAATACAATCATATGTGATTTTGAAATATTTATTATATTAAAATAAAATCCCCTTCCTCATATGACAGCCCTTAGAACAGTGCCTGATATATAGTAGGTGCCTAATATTGATTGATTGATTGTAGAAAGTCTTATTATCAGTGTCTGGTTCTTTTCAATAGCCAGGAGGACCAAATGCATGCACCTATCCAACACAGGCTCAGTAACTTCTCTTGTATACATATCCAATTCTGGGAATAATTTCAAAGTTCCTTCTTCAGCTCTCTTGATCTTAATGTGGCTGGCAGTGGCTCATCCGTTTGTTCTCCCTGGGTGATATAACCATTTTTCTATGTCTAGGATATACATTAGTGTTTCTACCAATCAGATAAAAGTGTCAACTCCCATCCTATTAAGTCCTCCCCCTTTTGTCCCTTTACTTGGCAATATTTTTTTTCTTAATATACTGACAAAAGACACACATACACATTTATCAGTAGACATATCCATATTCATATCCATCTATCTAGCTCTCTCTCTATCTATCATTGATCTCTATCAATATCTGAATGTGTAGATCCATATCTATATGGATCTACATATATATGTATTTATGTATTGATATATCTATCATCTATTTCCGTACATGCATGGATATGAATATATGCACACATATAAATATTTGTGCACCTATCCAGGGTTGTGCTGGAGTCAGTTCATATGTACTTTCAAGAGCCAATAGTTAAATTTTCAATGTGAACACTTGCACCTCATGAATAGCAAATCTACAAATCAGAGCTTGATTTATTGTTTTGTTGTTGATGGTTTAGATAGAAAAAGTAATGAAGATAATATTAATAATGGAGATTAAATTTTAAAGTGTCATGATTTGTCAATGATCCAGGACAACTCCAAGAGACACATGACAAAAAATGGAAATCCATTGCCATTAAAGGAACATCTGAATGCTAATTAAAAATACCATTCTTTGCTTTATTTTCTTCAGGAATTTTTCTCTAGTGAAAGCAATATGACTCTTGTTTCACAACATGATGAATGTGGAAATATATATTATATGATAATATTATATATATACATATATATCAAATATCATATTACCTCCCTTCTTGGGTAAAGGGAGGGATGAGAGGGAGAGAGTACATGCATTGCAAAATGTCAGGAATTGAATATTTAAAAAATTGGGTTGACATGTAATACAGAAAATTAATTAAAAATATTATAATTATCAGGATTATATTTTTGTGAACTATTTGTTAAACATTTATTAGCACATCGCTGTGTATATATACATATGCAGGCATAGTTATGTAACATATTCAGTATAGTAGAAATAAATCGTCAGGCATTTATCAACATTAACAATGTGTCAATTTCCCAGGCTACCGCCCTTCTTCATTTCCTATATCATCTTCACAACAGGAAGATAAAAGCATAAAAGTTTATCCTTTCCAACCTCCTGTCCAATGGGGAATTGACAAGAGCGCTTGACTCAATTCTTTTCACTCATGACCAAAACTGTACGGTACAGAAAAGGAGAAGATCGCTAATGATAGGGATGTTCATAGAACTCATCGTGGAAGAAGTTTCATGCCTCGAAGGTGGGTGAAATAGAGGTTTAAAAGCTGACTAATATCCTTGATTTAGTAGGAACAAACTTTTCTTCTCATTCCTGAGACCCATTTGGGATTACATTTCTCTTTGAGCCAAAAGGCAAAATTGAGTCATGCGAGGAGTTTTTTAGAGGAACACACAATTTGTCAGAGCACAGATGAAAAGATGGAGGACCCCCAAACCTGAGCAACAAAAACAGTCTCCGTGACAGTTCTCTTACTCTTTGGACTTAAGAAACCCAGGAGAAATTATGTCACTGTGGCAGTCATAGAGCTCTCCAGCTGGTATTTCATCGATTTTAGAACTTCTATCTACTGGACAGAAACAGTGATGAATTATTACTATAGCTATTATATTCCATTTTTAGGGGGAGAAGGGGTTTAGGTGTGAACTTTTTTTCTGGTCACTGCCTTCTTTCTATGCTCATTCTATCTGAACATTTAATGAAGTAGTATTTAAAATGGCAAACCACTTCAGTATCCTTGCCAAGAAAACCCCAAACAGGGAAACGAAGAGTAAGACATGACTGAAAAACAATTACACAATTTTTTAAAAGACCTCCAAACTCTTTGAGGTAGTACAGTGGCCCTAAGGTTCATGTAGTCCCTTTCTAATTCCATGGTATTTATAATAGAAAGAAAGTTATTAATACAATTCTATCAGCTCAAAGTCCCTAGTTAGAAAAAGTCTCAACTTTTAGATATAAGCTTCACTTTCTCCTCTAATTTAAATTTTTGTTAATCACTAAACCCTGATTGCTTTAATATTTAACAGAAAAAGGAACGCATGAGATATATTGAGGTTAAAGAATTCAGTAGAGTATTTTATTATATCCTATTCTAGATAGAAACATGAAATTGAGGTTGAAGAAAGAACAGACTTTTTTTAGGGGCAACTTTCTTCAGTCCTTGAAAAAACTGACTCTAACATCGGTCTTAGTCCTCTATTCAGAGAAGCTTGCCGGGCCCAATGACTATCCTCAATCTTCCCCTTCTTTACAAAAATGCTGTCTCCTCTTAGTTTCTTTTTTTCATCTGCTGTCCCTCTGCCTCTGTTCCATTCATTTTGGCAAATGAAGTCCTTGGCAGGACAAGGGATCATCTCCACAGCTGCTGCTGCTGCTGTTCATCTTCTTTTGCCCTCATTCTCTTTTTTGAGTCTTTCTTTGCATATTCTACCTGTGTTTCTTTAAGAACTTCCTATTATGACTTAAATCTACCTTCCAACTCAATGATACAGTAAAATGGTTCTCAGGACTGGGAGGATAGTCATGAACAACAAACCTCTGTATGCCAGTTAGTTCTCAAAACCCTATCAAATCATCATTTTATAGTTATTGATTTATTCTCTATTTCCTGTTAGGAAAAAATAGAAAACATCAATTTTATTTTCATAGGATTGAAATACTTGGAGTCAGAAGGAGCCCTAGAGATCATTTAGTCCATACCTCTCATTTCCTAAAGAAGTGAGGTATAATATAATTCTGATAATCTATAAAAAAAAAGGACAAAGGCAGGAAATTCCAAAGAATTTTAAAATTATGTTTCCTCAAGAAAAAGGAGGGGGGGATTGACCTTGAAAGGTCACCCTGGAAAAGGCCCAGATTTTAAATGGCCTTGAATGTCAACTTAAGGAGATCTTTGGAAGAAAGAGGAAGATAAAAATAGGAGGGTCATCTTTTATATCATACTCACTCTTGCCATTTTTCATTAGCACAATTCTTTTCCAAACCAGTCTTTATCAGTCTCTAGCCAGGAGTGTCATCAATGACTAATATCAGAAGGTCATATTAAATGGAGCTTCCAAAAGTACATCAACTGCAAAGATAGTATGGACAGAATGATTGAGTTTAGCCCATGAAACTGAGTATATTTCACTCATTGACTCTTGTAACTCTTTAATTCAAATGGATATATTTGACAGCTGCCCCTTGGCTTTGACCATGGCATTTGGCAAAGCTCAAAAAACAACACCTTGACGCCTGAAAGAATTAAGTCAGAAAACTTCAAAGGTCAGCATTCCGACCCCATCCTTTCCCATTCAGTTAAAGAGAATTGGGTCAATGTGAAATACGAGTTAGGCCAACACTCTGATGCCATCATTATTCATCATGGGAGAAAATAGAATTTCCTTTGGCCTTTTATACTTAATGAATATGACTAATCTTTAATACACCTCAAATTTCAAACTATGTAAAATGCAAAAATATTATTTCTTTTGAAGAAGAAAATTAAATCTGGAGATGTAGCCTCTTTTATAATTATTCAAGATTGATTTGGGTCTCACTGTAGACTGTAGTTGGTGAGTTATTTTCTCTGCTCCCCAGAAAATTGGAGCCTTTCAGCCCCAGGATGCTTCTCACTTCTCCAACAAAATGTGCTATTCTATTTACAACTTGCACAGTGCCCCTGGAGTCTAAGGCCGCTGTCTTCTTCCCAAAGTTGTTCTCTCTTGAAAAGAGGAAAAAGGAATCTCAGATCTCTGAACCTCAGAATCATGGAGGTACAGTATAAAAGAGAATTAGATGGTGTCAGAAGACATGTGTTTGTGTTGGAATCCTGACTTTTGTGAAACACTAATACAATCATACAAATATGTACTACTTGTAAGATCTTAGAAAAATCTCGAGTCTCAGTTTCCTCTTTTATAAAATGAAGAGGTTGGACTGGACTTTAAACTTCTTTCTTACTCTAAATATTATGAAATTATGAGTCTCTCACTCAGCCAGAGGTTTGCTCATGAGGGTAAAAATTAGAAAAATCAAAATTTCAAATACAAACCAAAGCCATATCATATAATAATAACTTCCAGGAATAAATAACATCCAAATGAAATAATCATCTTTTGGGATGAAATACTGGTTATGTCTGTTGTTATTAAACAATCAGAAACTATAAATCAATGTTTAATTCATATTGGTTGCTACTGAACCAATATTCTAGACCACTAAGGCAATTGCCTCCTGCTGTCCAAAGTAGATTTTGATTAGTGTGATCCTCACAAAGTAAAAAAAAACACACACACACAACATATAATTCTCTTGGAATGAATCCTATTAAATTTTGAGGGAGGTAAAAACACATAATAAGACATGGTTAGGCAAAATTCTAACACTATAAATGGATTGTGTTGTTGACACAATGTCCAGTGAGCATCCTGACTGTAAATAGGCATCTAGGTGCCACAGAGGATAGCTAGTCTTGGAGTCAGAAAATCCTGAGTTCAAATTCTGCCTTAGATACCTACTATCTGTGTCATCCTACGCAAGCCATCTCACTTCTCATTCCCTCAGTTTCCTCTTCCATAAAATAATTAAAATAGCTACTACTTCATAGATTTGTTGTAGGAATCAAATATGTTATCATATGTAATGTGCATTGCAAAATTTAAAATGTCATATAAATGCTAGCTTTAATAAAAGTGCAAATTTAACAATAAAAAGAGGATTTGTTTAAGCATCTTCTGTGTGTCATAAACTGGGCTAAGCACTCTCCAAATATTATCTCTGATTCTCACAACAACCCTGAGACATAGGTGCCATCATTATCCTCATTTGATAAAAACCCAGGCAAAAAGAGGTTAAGTAACCTTCTAAAGTTGTCAGTAAATGTCTAAAGTCTGAGGATGGATTTGAGTTTCAGTCTTGTTGACTCTAGATGTAGCGCTCTCTATCCACTGGATCACTTAGTTGGGAAAGTGGTCCCTGAAGCCTAGAACACACTTCTGTATTATATCTGCTTTCTCAAATCCCTAATTTTCTTCAACATAAAGCTCAGTTAACACCTCCTTCAGGAAGTCTCATCTGACTCTGCACATTTTAGTATGCATTTCTTGAAATAATAAATATATGGAATTTATATTATATTTATTTACCTATGTTATGTTGTATGTCTCCAGAAAATGTGAAATCCTTGAGGGCACTTCCTTCCTTCCTTCCTTCCTTCCTTCCTTCCTTCCTTCCTTCCTTCCTTCCTTCCTTCCTT
>NC_058131.1:66612414-66639427 GCF_016433145.1 Gracilinanus agilis | reverse complement strand
TATACAACTCTCTCTCTCTCTCTCTCTCTCTCTCTCTCTCTCTCTCTCTCTCTCTCTCTCCTTTATTAGAAATATAAATACTTCATCATTTTACCTTCTTTTGTTTCTCTTGGCTCCTGTCTTTACATTTTAAATTTTACATTCAGTACCAATAATTTCATTACAAATTATTAAAATCTAGTCTATTAAATGGTATTTTTTCCCTTTAGAATTGTTCTCTGTGTTATAAGACTTTATCACATATCTTTTGGAATATTGTAGTGAAAGATTTTCTTTCTTCTTGCATTATAATCCCCGAAGTTGCTTGCTGTATTGTCATGATTGTGGTTTCTTAGTACTTGAATTCGATGTGGATAATATATATATATATTCTGGCTTTTGGATCTGACATAACTGGAAGTTTTTCTTTAGGTATTTGTTTAAGGAGATAACCAGTGGATTCTTTCTATTTTGTCCTTTTTGGGGAATAATTCTAGGTAGTTTTACTTATGATTTCTTAAAATACAAAATTTTGGTTTTATTTTTATTATAGTTTTCAGATAGTTTGATGATTCTTAAATTATCTATTTTTTCTTTTTTCTAGGTTATTTTATAAAATTCTTCAGATTTTCTTTCTTTCCACAAAACTTTTGGTTTTGTTCTGATATTTCTTGTTAAGTTTCTACTTTCTTTTTTTAAGCTATTCATTCTCCTACTTCTTTCCTCCATTTAAGAAAAAAAAATTTGGCTTCTTATTTGAACTATTCAGGTACTCTTGCAGTCATTGTGTTGAGATTTTTTTCTCTGAAGTTCTACTTTTAGTTATAGAATTAATCTCTTCTGCCTGGTTGCCTTTTGACACATAATATTCCTTGATAGTGTATGTTTATCTTCTGTTAGCTCATATCCTTATCTTCAGTTCCTCATTTATCATGGCTAGACTCTATTCTTCCCTACATTCTTAGAGGAGAAGCTCAGATCATATTTGTTCCTAACCTCAAATTTGCTAAGCTACTGAAATATGCTTATACTGAACAATGATAGCATTCAGTGTCTACAGACATAACTATTGCTAGAATTTTCTATTCAAGGCATTACTATATATTTCTGTTTGCTGAGTGGGTTCCTCAGTATAGGCATAACTAATTGCTTCTCTTCCCCTCAGCAACCCACTTTCCTCTGTTATTGGGAGCTTCTGGACTTTCTCCTGAGCTTATGTTGGCTTTCCTGGTGGTACATTTTTCTTTAACAGCATTCATAGCTATTGGGTGTGTGTATGTGTGTGTGTGGTCCTAGGCTGAATGAAGAAAGAAATTATAATTCTTATTGAATATCTTGTCCAAATACTGTGCTAAATACCTGAATTATAAAGAAAAAGCAAAAATAATCCTTGCTTTCAAGTAGCTTACCTTCTAATAGAGGCGAAAGCATGTAAATAATTAGATATGTAAAAATATTGCATATATATCTGTCTCTCTATATCTATATCCATATCTATCTATCTATCTATCTATCTCTGTCTATCTATCTATCTATCTCTATCTCTATCTCTATCTATAGTAGATGGTAAATAAGATTTGTAGGAAGGAGGCTCCAGCATCTGCAGGGACTTAGAGATGCCTCTTGTGTCATTTGGTGTTTGAGGTAAGTCATAAAAGAAGTCAGGAATTTTAACAAGTGAAAATGAGAGCTAGAATATTGCAGCATAGGATACCAATTATGAAAGGTCATAGAGATGGAAAATGTGGCATCAAGTGCAAGAAGTAGCAAGAAGGAAAATGTGGTTGGATTATGGAGTAAGTGGGGAAAAGAGTAATTTGTTCAAGGAGGATCTGAAGTATAGGCTATAGGATAATAACAACAATAATAAAAGGGCAGCTGATGGCTCAGTGGACTGAGAGCTAGGCCTAGAGATGAAAGGTCCCAAGTTCAAATCTGGGGTCAGACACTTCGTTGCTGTGGGACCCTGGGGAAGTCACTTATCCCTATTGTCTAGTCCTTATCTTATTACTCTTCTGCCTCAGAATCAATTCACAGTATTGATTCTAAGACAGAAAAAAGGGTTAAAAAATAATAACAAATGATGATGATGATGACAATAATAATAATTGTTAATATTTATATGGTATTTACTATGTGCCAGTCACTGTGCTAAAGACTTTATGATTATTATCTTATTTGGTCCTTACAACAAACCTGGTGGGATTTTTTTCCCTTTTACAATTGAAGAAACTGAGGCAGAGAGAAGTTAAAGGATCTGCCCAGCTAGTAAGTGTCTGATGCTGGATTTGAACTCATGCTTTTCTAACTTCAGGTCTTCCACTTTATTCATTGTGTCAACTATAGGCTCAAATCACCCTTCATTTATAGTATAGAGGGAATTGTTGCTTTAAATGGAAATGGCACTGGAAGATTCTTGAAATCTCTAACTACTCTGAGATTCTAAGGTTCTATAATACCTATTATTTTGTTTCTCATTTTTTTTCTTCTTGGAAATAGGTATACAGTTGAGCCTTTATATCCCCACCAATACAGCAGAATATGTAAAAAGTAGCCTAAAGGAAATCATGGAATCTAAAAGGAGTAATCCTTCTGAAGGCTTCTCTTTGAAAGTGAAAGGGCTTTAGACTTCTCAGAGCTATAATTTAAAAGGGTCATAAGGAGAGATATTACTTCATCTGGGGAAAAGAAACTATTTTTGGGGGGACAAAGTGAATGAGAAGTAGCACAAAGGTCAATTTAAATGCAGGTTAAGGGTGGTCATGTCAATGGAGGGGACAGTTCAATGTAAGGACAGGGGAAGGTATATCCATCTTTAAATTTCAAATCTAAGGGTTGGGATCAGTAAAGGCCAGGTCAAAGGCATAAAAGCAATAACCTAAGATTGATAGAGAAAAGTAGACAGAAGTGTCCTTTTCCATGTCTTGGGAAATAATCAATCCACAGGATATTTTATATTCATGGGTAACACTCCCAATGATACCATGTTATGTGTATCTCTAGTTATGAATAGAAAGGAGACTGCTTATGAATGATACAAAAGGAAGCCACGATGGCTCATTTTGGAGAGGCCCAAAGAGAAGATCCAAAAGTATTGATTTGATTCTGCACTTGGCAACTATTATTTTAAACTGGTTGCATTATTCTTGATCAAGAAGACCTGGATTTTAAGGTCTACTTCTATCATTTACAAACCATATGATCTTGGATAGTCCTTGGTCAAGTCCCTCTCCTTTCTAGTGCTCAATTTCCTCATCTGTAAAATGAACAAATTGGACCAGATGACCTCTAATATGCTACCAACTCTAATTCCATGAGGTGTAACAAGCCATGTAAAGTTGGTGAAGTTATCTTCTGTTTGGGCCTCCATTTTCTTATTTAATAAATGAGAGGATTAGTCTAGAACATCATTTTTAGCCTTAATCTTTAAAGAAGTCCTAATAAAATATTTAAATACTCTTCTTCACCAAACTCATTCTCAGAGGATGAGACAAGGGGCTAAGATAGTTTAAGAGATAAGAAGTAATCTAGAAAAAAATCTATATAATTTTGCCAGCCCACAGACTAATAATAATAATAATATGGAAATGATGGATTATTATGTTCTAAATTCCCTTGTAGCCAAAGTCCCTTGTCTTCCCTGATATTCTGTATTCAATTCTGTAATATTCTATGGTCTAAGTTTTCTTTCATTTTTAATAATCCATTTTCTAAAGTCTCTGTACATTCCAACATTATATTTAAAATATATCAAATTGTGTAATATATTCTCTGTCTGTCTCTGCCTTTGTCCCTCCCCATAAAATTATCATCTATGTTCCTATGTAAGTATGTATTCGTTTTTATCTACATATCTATGTATATATAGGTATCTATCTATCATCTATCTATCTATCTGTCTGACTGTCCATCCATATCTATCTATCTATCTATCTATCTCTGACCATCTGACCATATCTATCTATTTATCTATCTATCTCATCTGACCATATCTATCGATCTATCTATCTTACTATTCTCTTTTATCTAAGTTCTTTTATCTATAAATAATTTTTTATCTAAGATCTTTTATCTATACATTCTCTATTTATCTTTTATCAAAAATATTCAATACATTTCTTATTTCTGATGCACTCTTGCTCCTCTCTGTCACACAGATCTTGGGCAAGCTGTCCTCTTAGAATGGAGGCAAATTTCCAGATATACTTTACTTTTTGTCCTCTAAATATATTTAAATTGGTAGTGATGCTGTATCGCAGATCTGGTGAGAAGATTGCATGCTCACTGTAAAAGAAAAAAAAAAGAAACCATGAAAATGAAATATATGTCTGTGATTTCATGAAGGCCCCATAAACTAAACAACACCCAATGGTGTTATGGACTCCCTTTAAATTTACAATCTGCTGTCAGCAGAGTTGTTTTCCAAGACAACAACAAAGTAAAGGTTGCTTTCTTGCTACAGAAAGAGGGGGAGAAACAAAGATGGAGATGTGGGGGAAACAAGAAAAGAGTGATTATTTGATTGCTCTCTATACAAAAAGCCAGAATTTAGCTTACACATCACAACTTTGTACTGTTGATTTTTTTTTTTTGGGGGGGAAAACAGGATAGTCCTTACTGAACCTGTTGGTAGAGATTGTTCAATTTCCTTCAATAAGTATTTAATATTACTATGTGTAGATCCCTATCTAGACTCAGGGAGACATATAAAAATGAGAAAGGCAGGATCTCTAGCCTCAAAAGTCATGCTACTTGGGAATAAGATACAACATAAAGAAAGATAATGTAATGCAGATTGTCTAAAACAGACATCATAAATGCATACTAAGTCACGTCTGATTATGAGGAAGAAAAAACACCTTCTAATTTGTCAGGAACTAGGGAAGATTTCATGGAAGAGGTAACATTTGTGCTTATTAGCAGCAGCTGGTGATGTCTTAAAAAACATCTTCTGTCTGAGAATCCATTCTAACTATCTGTTCTAAGGCAAAAAGTTGGTAAGGTTTAGTCTATGGAGGTTAAGTAATTTGTCTGAGCTCATACAGCTAAGAACTATCTGAGGTCAGATTTGAACCCAGGACCTCTCATCTCCATGTTTGGTTCTCTATCTACTGAACCACCTAGATGCCCTCTGCTTATATCTAAAAAATTAATTAGTCAGATGTGGAAAGGGCATTCCAGGCACAGGAAATGGTGTGTGAAAAATGTTTGGAGGTAGGATATTAAGTGACATGGAGAGTCATTATCATTTATTGCCTCATCACTCTTCATAATTATGAATTACTTCATAGAATAATCTTATTAAACCAATAGATGGACTAAAGCAGAAGGAGTCATATTTCACTTGGCTTTATATCCCATTGAACCAAATTTGTTTAATGGCCATGTGGCAAGATGCCATGGTGAAACAAGTTCTCTCAAATAGGCCAGCCAAATTACCAAGTTTCAAGGCCACATGACTTAGCCTTAGGTAGCATTTCCCCCTCTACACCCCCTTCCAAGCCATCAGGAAAATGACCATTGTCCTTTGGGAGAGTTGGAGCTTGATGGAAATTTGGTAATAATAATATAGCTGTGAAAGCAATATTAGGAGGACTGGAAGTCAAAGAACTTTGATTCAAATACTGTCTGTACCTTTTACTACTATGTGACATTAAACAAGTTATTTTCTCTTTCTGGTCACTTATGCAATATCCTGTATCAATCCTCACTGCCCATTTGCCCCTACAAAAATCCTTATCCTCTTTGTTCCTGTTTGCATCAAAAAAGGTAGCTAAATAAATAAATAAATGACTAAATAATTTAACAAATGAATAAGTGAATGAAATGTTATTTTTTTTAAAAAAAGTTCATTGATGCCCTTTGTTTACACTTCACCATTCTTTCTCAAAATAGCTAAGTTCCCTTTGAACTTTCACTTGTGTCAAATCAAAATTAAGAAAGCCAACCAAAATAACTACTATATCTGATAGTAAATGCAGGATGGTGTACCTCTAGGCTCACAGCCTTCCATTGAAATGAGAGAGTTGTGCTTAATCATCTGTTCTTCAAGGATAAGATTACTAACCAATGCTTAGGTGACTTTTTTTTTTTTTTTGTGTTTAGCTTATTTTCTGTTCTCTTGGTTCCGGTAATATTGCTCTGCATTATTTCTTGCAGGTATTCCTGGGTTTCTCAGAATTCCAGAAATTCAAAGGATCATAGACTTACATCTGGAAGAGACTTTAGTAGTCAGAATCAAATCCCTTCATTTTGGAAATTGCGACTTCGAGAGGTTGAGATGCATTCAGGATCACATATTTAATAAGCATTAAGGTGGGATTCAAACAAAATACTCCCTTCATCAATATGGATGAAAACCTCATTTTCTATTTCCTTTATAGACATGTACCACAATTGCTCACCCAAGAGAAAAAGACATCCATTTTGTTTCTGGTTCTAGCTAACACTAATATGCTGCTCTGAATACTTTGGTATTTATAGGGGCTTTATTTTTTGTTTTTCACATTCTTGGTCTAGGTGCCCAGAAAAAGGATCCTGACTTGACTTTTACAATACACTCCTAATACACATTCCTTTTTTCACTGACTTCCTCCTGCAACCCACCCTTCAAAAAGAGCCAAACATTCTTCATAGACAGGTCTTGACATGCCATTGCAATCTACTCAAGACATATCAATAATTCATTTTTACACACTGAGTCAATTTCAACGAATCAACAAATATGTGATTTGATTTGTTTCAGGCTGACTCCTCAGCTTGGCTTTCAAGATTCTTCTGGATAGGACACTCAATTTTTCAGGCCTTATCTATTCTACTCTGCTCCTTATTTGTCATGCCCCAGTCAAAATAGATTCCTCACCACCTCTTTCTAGCCTCAGGCAAGTTTTCTTTGAATTGTTCCCAG
This sequence comes from Gracilinanus agilis, assembly GCF_016433145.1. NCBI lineage: Eukaryota > Metazoa > Chordata > Mammalia > Didelphimorphia > Didelphidae > Gracilinanus > Gracilinanus agilis. The sequence continues at coordinate 66,632,541 of NC_058131.1, read as the reverse complement.
CCCTCAACTTTTCTGCTTGTTGCATTTCTGCTCATCCTTTAAAGGCCATCTCCAATATTTCTCCATGAATGCTTCGTCCCTTTTCCCATCTCATACAACTTGTAACACTTAACACAGACTTCCATAATATATATTTTTATGTCATTTGGTATTATAGTTCATTTATATTATGTTTTCATTCATATTATATGCTTCTATTTTGGATTCCATTAGGGTAAGGGCTATATCTTGTGAAACTTTGCATTTCTTCCCAAGGGAAATATAATTTTCTCCCAATTTCTCAGTGTTAGTAAAGAGACTGAAACTCAATCCATCCTATCTGAAAATCAAGCCGATCCTCCATTTAGATGGCACTGGTAATTCTAGAATGGGATTAATTTGTTGAAAAAATTTCAGAATCTTAAATAATATCACCTCAAGGGAAATCTTTCTTTGTAGGAAATGAAAATAGGAATTACTTAATATTGGGTTTGGGGCAAATGGGTATATAAGTCACAAAATGGTTCTTTTATTCTTTTAAAAGAAATCTTCTCAAGCTCTAGAGAGTCTTTCATTATTATTATTATTATTGCAACTTACAACTCTCAGAAGGTGAATATGGCTCCATTGACATGTTTTCAATGTCTAAAGCAATCATGCTTCCTTTAGATTTTGGGATGATTCTTAAAACAAGGGAAATACAATTCTAGACATGTCAATGGATTGTGCACTCATCAAAATTTATCTATAAAGACATCCTCGGAAATGGTTTAAAAAATAAAACAAGCTCTCAACCTTCAAACTTTGTAGGAGTTCCAACCATGTCTCAGCTATTCTTTTGGTGGGTGTGGGCACTAAAATGCCAAGTTAGAATTTATCTCATGATTCATGCTTTGTTTAGATATCACAATAAATTCCAGGTCTCCAAATGAAAGGAAACTCATAATTTGTGTCTTAATAATTCTCGCATTTCTATAGTGCTTTGAGTTTTTTGCTCAGTGATAGCTTCAGAACAATTCTGATATAGGTAGTATAAGTGATTTTTGGACTTCAATTTTAAAAATGAAGAAATGGAGGGTCATAGAGATAGAGTTACTTGACCAAGGTAACACAACGTCATTATTCCTCCACATCTCAATATGTCTAGGATCTATAAGCTCATGTGTTGAGACCTCACTCTTTTATAACCAATAGTCTTTGAGAGCTTCTATAGACATTCAAAAAATATCATTTGGTAATTAATGTTTATGAATCTATTAGTTTGGTCCCTGAAAGGTATTTATTCAATCAAATTCCAATGTCAAATTCAGAACCTTCCTAGCAAAATCAGACGTATTAGAACATTTCCTCTGTTAACATAGTCTTTCGGAATCCAGGGTTACCTCTTCATCAAAATGAAGGAAACATCAGAATTCACCAAATGGTTTATATAGCAGGTTCATATTATCCTGGCCTAGGATAGATGCATCAAATAGAGAGCATGTACAAGAAGAGTAAAACATACAGGGAATAGTCAATGAATAAATAATCAGACTACAGAGGGTAATCTATACCTTGAAAATACTCAAAATCTGGAGATCAAAGCCCAACAACTGTCAAGAGCCAAATAAGCAACCAGAAACACCAGGCACTGAAAGGGAGGCAAAACCTTCCTTATACAGGATATTCTTTTAGCTATATAAGACACAAATTACTGTAGTTCCAAGACAAGACTAGTTCAGAGACTAGAAAACAAGTCCATTATAGTACAGTAACTCACTTCTGGTGGTAGATCCTTAGTCATGTAAATAGTGAAATTTCCTCCAAAACTCAAAAATATTTTTCTACCTAATGAGAATTGCTAAGATAACATTCCTTCAATGTCATTTCCAGAGGAGGATAGTGGGCTTCTTCAGCTCACTGGTTTTCAGTATATTGGCTCTCAGAGAAATTTTTACTATACAGGAAAAAAACAGAAAATTTCAAAGTCCATCACATTTGCCCTGAGGATTCAAATAAACTCCATTTTTGGACCAATGGTTTAAACAGAGTTTCCCTTTAAAACATCCATTTTCCCAGCTGTCTATTTTATAAAGCTCTTCCATTCTTTGTGCCAAGTCAGCAATGGAAGTACCAACACTGGAGGGGAAGGAGAAGGATGGTGTACTGAGTAGTTGTAACCTGTTACAGCATAGAACTGAACAGCTCTCAAATACGAAGGACATTGCTATGGGAATAAAAGGACTACAGGGAATGACTGCCCAGTGTAGGTAGTCATGAGGCTCAAGGTATATCATGTTCCATCTGATATCATGAGACTGCTGGTGATTAGATTAACCAACTCTGATTTTTTTTTCACCTAAGTAGACTATTAGTAGATGAGTGGATGTCAGGAAGCATTGGCAATGGTCTCATCTTGTCATACTTGGCATGCAGTCATGATGGTGGCAGAAACCTCTGTATCCTTATCCTATTATGTTACTTGTTATTCAACTAGAGATTCAAGTGATTTGTTATTCAACAAATCAACATGAGGATGAATAAAGTGTGCTTGAAATTGTGCCACACAAAACATTTATATAGTACTTCAATGTGTGCAAAGCACTTTACATAATAGCTTCACAATAACTTGATAAAATAGGTGTTATTATTATCTCCGTGTTACAGTTGAGTAAACTGAGACACAGAGAGGCTAAGAGACTAACCCAGAGTCTTTTAGCTAGCAAATGTCTGAGGCACACTTTGAATTCATATCATCTTGTTCCCAAGCCCAACACTATTTCACTATACAGATTAGGAGTAGGTGAGTAGAAACCAGTGGCAGCATCGTAACCAAGGATACATGGGTGATAAGAAGAGTTGTCCCACATTCTTTATTAGGCTTATATATGAAGGAACCTACAAATCATCAGATAGATATTAAACACCTATAGTAAGACACTGTGTGAAGTCTTTTCCCACTAGAAAAGGGACTATTACCAAGAGGATCAAGTTTCTGTCAGTCATATGTCACTTTATTTTCAGTTTCAAATAGAAATACTTTCATCTTTTAAAATATGTATATATAATTTTATAACTGTGAGTACTTTATCATTTGATGCAAGTTATGACCTTTTATTCATTCTTGTCCTCGGCAACTTTTATCTTTGTCATTACATAAAAAATTCATGGAATTCCACCAACATTCTGGAAGTCTTCCTCTGGTTGCTTTTGGATTTCAGGTAAAGAACATAGTCTTGAGGCTGTATATTGTAATGCAGAGATCTTGCATCAATCCTGCATTACAGTATTCACCATTGCTCAATCCTGATATATGATCATTCACCTCCTTTTTCAGGGGCACATGCCCATAATAATATCCCTCATTTTAGTTCTCCTACGTGCTTAGGTGTGTCATTAGCAAATGGTTGCAACCTATTGCATCTATTCCCACCAGGCATCTTTCAATGCTTCGGGGATTATCTGTCAATTTAATTCTGAGACTTGAATTTTCCCAGATTTGCTACCCATTAGCATTCTCAGGAAAGTAATGAAATAAGGGATCCATGTTCCTCCTTAATCAGAGAGAGGATTAAATCAATAAACTTAGCCAACATTTATTAATTACCAATATTCACTGATCTAAAACTTGAGGATAAAAATACAAGATATGACACAATAACTACCCTCAAGAGGGCTTTAGTCTGCTAGGAACATACAACTTGAGCCCAAATGAGACACAAACACAGTTCTCTAGGGAAATTTCAAAAGCAACAAATCACTTTCAGTTTGTAGTATTAGGGAAAGTTTCTGGAAGGATTTGGTATCTGAGTAAGGGTTTGGAAGGAAGAAAGAGTTCATCACATGGAAATGAGCTAAAATACACTTTAGGCACTGGAGATAGCTTGTACATATGCAAATAAGTGGAAGAGTAGAGGAGAAGATAGGAGAATCTTTAATTGACCCATTGGCTGAAATTGAGTGCATACAATGAAATGAAATTATAGACATGTTTTAAGTAGTTCCTGGAAAGTTTTAAATTCCAGGAAGTGAAGCTTGTATTTTGTCTTGAGGACAATAGTGACTCTAGGAAGATATTTGAGTGGATGGTAGATTTGATCAGACATACTTTAGGGATATGATTTTGATAGGTCTCTATTGGATAGAGTAGAGAAAGACTAGAGAAAGAATTAAGAGCTATTATGAGGTTTCGGAAGAGACGTAAATGAGGGCCTGAACTAATACTTTGGCAGAGGGTTTGGGGGAACATAGACTAATCAGTGAAATGTGGAAATCGTATCACATGAGTGCATCAATCAAGTGGATAAGAGAAATGAGAGGAGGAAGTTAAAGATAAATCTGAGATTTGGCAGCAATACTATCAATATTTAAAAAAAAATTGGAGGCAGGTGAAGACTTAAGGGGATATAAGTAGTTCAGTTTTGTGTGTTTGAGTGGAATATCCAGTGGGCAGTTAGAGATGAGGAATAGGAAATCACAGAAGAAATTAAAGCTGAGTGTATAGATTCAAAAGCCAAAATTGAAATTTTGTAAGTTAATGAAAAATGACATAGGAGAATGAAGAAGGAGAAGACAAAATGAGTGAGAATAGAGCACAGGAAACTATTTCTTTTAGAAGAATAGAAGTGTGATGAAGAGAATCAAGAAGTTCTATACTGAGTTCAATGCAACTCTGAGGTTGAAATTAGGAACAATTGGATTTGAATTCTGTCTCAGATATCTTTTACCTGTATGATCACTAGAACATCACTTGAATTTACAGTCTCAGATTCATCTATAAAACAGGAATAATATTAGCACCTACCTCACAGGGCATTGCAAAGAATAACTGCAATATTGAATTAAATAATTTTAAATTTTAAATAATGTGTTAGTTCTTGTTATGGGGTAGCTATTAGGGAAGACCATAAAAGAAATGTCAAGGAAATTAAGAGAGGAAAGAAAAGGAATCTGGATAGGAAGGCTAGTTTGCAGTGTCAGCTACCACACAAGACAACTAAATGGTATGGTAGATAGAGAAGAGGACTTAGAGTCAGAATAGATTTTAAACCATGCTCGTGACATATTTTATCTGTGATAGTGAGCAAATCACTTTATCTCCCTCATCCAGAATTTCATCTATAAATGGGGACAATGAAAACAAACATCTAGCTTAGAGGGTAACTGTGAAGATTAAAAACAATATATGTAAATGTTTTATAAGTTACAAAGTGCTATATATATACTAGTTATTATTGATGATATTGTGTTGGTGGTAGTAGTAGTTGTTGTTGTTGTCATCACTGATGCTACATTAAGGAAGGATTAGGATTTAGGAAAGGCTTGAGAGTTCATTGGTGACCTTTGAAAGAACAATTTCTGTATGCCAGTGGAGTCTGAACTCCAATTTCAAATGATTAAAGAATCACTAGCTAGCAAGGAAATGAAGACAATGAATTTGGACTATTCTTTCTATAAATCTGTCAGGACCAAAGGAAAGATTTTCTTGGAAAGGTAGTAGAGATGAATATCATTATATACAGTACAGGAGCCAGAGAGATTATGAGAGAGAAAATTACTGAATGCATGCATGAATAAAAAAAAGTGTTCATTAAGATCTGACTAGATGCTAGCCATTCTACTAAATGCTGAGGAAATAAATATAAATTAGACAGCTCCTGCTTTCAAGGAGCTTATATTTTAATGTAAGACAATGCATATCTGAAATCTAGAAATGGAAGGATCAAGAGTATTCACAAAGAGTCATGGTTTGGAGTTATCCAGAAAGAGATATAATAACTGATTCAACATTTTAAAAAAAAGTGAAGACTACAAGGCCACAGGAATGGGAATCCTGGGAATTCAAGAACATAGATTGTATGATTTGAAGAAGTCAAAGGAGTAGCATGATGTGATGGTCCAGGACAAGACTGGGTAAAAATTCATTTTAAGAACCTAGAATTAAAGTAGTATGAGTCTAGATTCTGGTAAGAGGAGGAGAATGGGCAGAGTGCAGGAGGAATAGTTTTACAGATAATTTGGATGAGAATGAAAAGAATAGAGTAAGACCCTGGAAGAGTTAAGAGAGGGTTCAATCAATGGCATACAAGTAGAGATGGTAGCTTTGGAAAGGAGGAGGACCACAAAATCCTCCTTTTTAATTAATTTATTCACTTAGAGTATTTTTCTATGGTTACATGATTCCTGTTCTTTCTCTTCCCCTTCCTGGAGCTGATGAGCAATTCCACTGGGTTTTACATGTATAATTGTTTAAAACCTATTTCCATATTATTAATATTTGCAATAGTTATCATTTAAAGCCAAACTCCCTAATCATATACCCATCGAACCATGTGATTGATCATATGTTTTTCTTCTGCGTTTCTGCTCCCACAGTTCTTTCACTGGATGCTGGTAGTGTTCTTTCTCATAAGTCATTCTGGATTGTCCTGGATCATTGCATTGCTGCTAGTGGAAAAGTCCATGACATTAGATTGTGCCACAATGCATCAGTCTCTGTGTACAAAGTTCTCCTGGTTCTGCTCCTTTTGCTCTGCATCAATTCCTGGAGGTCATTCCAGTTCACATGGAAATCCTCCAGTTCATTATTCCTTTTAGCACAATATTATTCCATCACCATCAGATACCAAATTTGTCCAGCCATTCCCCAATCAAAGGGCATCCCCTCATTTTCCAATTTTTTGTCACCACAAAGATCTTGGCTATAAACATTTTTGTACAAGTCTTTTTCCTTATGATCTCTTTGGGGGTACAAACTCAGTAGTGGTATGGCTGGATCAAAGGTCAGGCAGTCTTTTAAAGCCATTGGGCATAGTTCCAAACTGCTTTCCAGAATGGTTGGATTAATTTGCAATTCCACCAGCAATGCATTAGGGTCCCAATTTTGCCACATCCCCTCCAACATTTATTATTTTCCTTTGCTGACATATTGGCCAATCTGCTAGGTATGAGGTGGTACCTCAGAGTTATTTTGATTTGCAATTCTCTAATTAGAAGGAATTTACAACACTTTTCCACTTTTGATTTCTTCATCTGAAAACTGCCTATTCATATCCCTTGACCATTTGTCAATTGGGGAATGGCTTGATTTTTTGTAAATTTGACTTGGTTTCTTATATATTTGGGAATTTAAAACTTTGTCAGAGAGTTCTGTTATAATTTTTTCCTAAATTTGTTTCTTTCCTTCTAATTTTTGTTGCATTGGTTTCATTTGTACAAAACTTTTTAAATATAGTATAACAAAAATAATTCATTTTACATTTTGTAATGTTATCTATCTATTGCTTGGTCTTAAATTCCTCCCTTTCCCATAGATCTGACAGGTATGTTATTCTACGTTCACCTAATTTATGATTTTACTTGTAATAGTTGTCATTTGACCCATTTTGAATTTATGTTGGTATAGGATGTGAGATACTGATCCAAACCTAAGTTTTCCCATACTGTTTTCAAATTTTCCCATAAGTTTTTGTCAAATAATGAGTTTTTGTCCCAAAAGATGAGATCTTTGGGTTTCTCTGACACTAACTTATTGACTAGGGTAAATGACCCCTCGACTATTCCATTCATCCTCCCTTCTATCTCTTAGTCAGTACCATATTGTTTTGATCACAAATCTTCTAAATTAGAGCAAAAGATTTGAATTCGAGACAACTTAGAAGTTAAGATACATATGATAAAGAAGAATCTAGTTGAAGGCTTCAGTCTTTGAAAGAAGGTCATTCATTTTCTAAGATGGGGGTAGAATGACAATTTGGAAAAGGAAGAAGAAAGTTATAGGCTTTAGAATGTAGTTCTTAGAGAAATATTTTAAATTTCCTACTCCAAATATCTTGCTTTTGCTGAAGAAGAAAGAGCCTCAGGAAGATTAAAAGCTGTGCATAATGTCACAAATGTATTAAGAAAAGTAGAAATTGAACCCAATTATTCTAAAAACTAAATCCAGCCACCCAGAATTTCTTTCATCAGCATTCATGATATGTTATTGTCTGATTTTATGGATGAGCATTGGGGGTAGCAGGGGCCTGGTAAGTGGCACTTCCATACTAAATTCCCTTGTTCTGAATCAAGCTCGGTCTTTGGGGTTTCACCTCCTCAATATCATAAACAAAAAACACATATACTGTTCATCCACCTTTGGTGTCCATCTTTCATCCAAGTCTCAGGTATGGCTCCAAGAAGCTGCAACATTGACTTTTGGTGAGTTAGGGGGATGCCTATACCTAATAAGTGAAGACTTTCCCCAGTGGAATGAATGAATAAGAACAATTTGTTCTGAGGTCAAGAAGGTAGATGAGGTAAAACATCTAAGCTTAGTTAGACATAAAAGATTCTAAGGCCATCCCTTGCATCCTGGGCTATCGCCAACTATCCTGACTTTTACACTGGTCTCAGATGATTATGGAAGAGGGTAAGGTAAATGACTTTGTACAACTGTCCCTCACTTAAATCCAATTCAGTAGCAAGTCAAAACACTCTGTGATGTTATTAGTCCTCTTTTAAAGGATGATCAAAATCTTAAACAACAATTAAAAAAGGAATATACTAATTTAGAGCTCTCATTAGAAAAAAATCCTAAAAAAACCTTTACACTCTGAAAGACAATCTAATATATTTAACCCCCTTCATAAACATTAACATCATTGCAGCTTCTAAGTCTAATACTTATTGTTATAGAAATATATAAGGGTACAAGGGAGATATATAGATGTAGTGATGGTGATGATGTGTATCTATCTATGATCTCCTCAGCTGCAGTTGGTTGGAGGAACACCTACTCCTATTACCCTGACTGCTGCTGCAAGTTATCCCCTTTTCTCTAACAGCTGCCCAAGTAAGGACCCTCGAGAGGTTAGATAGATGGGTAACCTTTCAGGTCCAATCTGGGGTTGGATAAATTAGTATTGGGCTATTGATCTACCTTGGATAATGTTCAGGATCTGACTACATTTGACTCCTTTCCCAAGGGCTGTGATAGAAATACCACTCAGGAAGGTACTTGTTGATGAACACTCTTTTATCTATAAATAGGGAAAGGATAACAAGGTCAAGGATTTGGGATTGGAAACCCTATTGATCTATTATCTATAGACTAATTAACAATCAGGACTGGAGGCTATTGTTCAGGTGGAGGCTGGAGATTTCACTTCTCCTCTATCTCCACCTGGACCTGGCCACAGCCAAGCCAGAGAATAGGGAGGCTATTGCTGCAGATGTATTGATGGTCTTTATTCTCTCAGCTCTCTTATCACCAGTGTTGGTGATTCACTAGCTCTCACAGTCTATCAGGAAATAGATTCAGGTTTATTCTTACCCTCTTCTTCAACCACCCGGCAACCCTTCAACCACCCTTCAAACCACCCTTCCAGCCACTCACTGCCCAGATTGAACCACAGAGGTTGGCAGAGAACTTTGATCTCCAGGTCTCATCCTCTGAGTCCAGAGACTTCTCAGTCCAGAGACTTCTCAGTCCAGAGACTTCCCTCAAAGTGACTGTGAGGGGTATTTATAGGATGAGGCCAACCGACGTTTGCCCCTGGCTCACAGCACCTGGGAACATTCCGAGTCTCTCAACTGCCATCCTTGTCAGTCAAAGTGGCATCCATTTCTTCCCAGATTATTGAATATAATATTATTTATCTTATATTTGTTGTCTGCTATGTTTGTCTGTTGCTCAGATAAACATATCATCCATCAATCAACAAAGATTTATTAAGCACTGACTATATGCCAGGAACTGGAATCAATTCTGGGAATACAAAAAAAGAGGCAAAAGAGAGACCTTGCCCTCAGGGAGCTTTATAATATAATAGGGAAGACGAACTTATACAAAGCAAGCTAGATAGAAGATAAGTAGAGCATAATTAAAAGAGTGAAGGCACTAGAATTAAGATAGATTAAGGAAGGATTCTTAGAGAAAGTGGACTTTTAGCTTGGACTTAAAGGAATCCAGGGCAGTCAGCATTCAAGTCAACAAGCATTTATGAAGTGCCTACTATGGTCCAGGCACAGTTGTCCAATGAATCATTAAAAATATATTATTGAGACCAATACACTGTGGTAAAATCGAATGTAATGGACTTCTGTACTAACAGCAATGCAATGACCCAGGACAATTCTGAGGGATTTATGGAAAAGAACACTATCCACATTCAGAGGAAGAACTACAGGAGAGGAAACAGAAGAAAAACAACTGCTTGAACACATGGGTTGAGGCAGACATAATTGGGGATGTAGACTTGAAACTACCACACCAATGCAACTATCAACAATTTGGAAATAGGTCTTGATCAGTGACACATGTTAAAACCAGTGGAAATGTGCATCGGCTATGGGGGGAGGAAGTCGGGTGGTGAAGGGGAAAGTAAGAGCATGAATTAAGTAACCATGTTAACTTTTCTAAAAAATAAATATTAATAAATGTTTAAAAAATATATTATTGACTAAGGTTTTTATAGGGAGAAATTCCTTTTATTTTGGATGCTACCAATTATTTTTAATGTATTGTTCATGCTTCTAAAATTTAAAAGATCTTTTACTAATAATGGGAAAAGGTCTAGACAAGAATTCAGGAGACTTATGTTTGTTATTCTGTTCTACTCTGAATACCTGGAAATGACATAATATTGTTCTGTATCGGTTTCTTCATCTATTAAATTAGGCTAATACTACCAGATCAGCCTTTCTTCCAAAGTTGTTGCAATGATCACATATAGTAACATTAATACAATACCCATAAAAATGATTGTCAAATGCAAATTTGATTTAAAAAATTAAACTATGTCAGAGGTTAGTGTAGGTACAACACAAATCAAATATAGCCTTTGCTCTCATTGAATTTATAGTTTATTTACATATAGGATGGTATTTTGAAAATATATAGTATACAACTACATATGAGAAATTATTAGATATTATTTAAAGGAGATAGTGTAACAGTGGATAGCAGGCTGACCTTCAGTTCAGGAAGATTTGGGTTCAAGTCTCATTCTGACATAGATTGTTAAGTCATTCTGGGCAAGTCACTTAAACACTTGGTACTCTGGATAATTTTTACATAATAACAATTGAAGAGAAGGAAGTTCTTTACAATGTTAGAGGGAATTTCCTTACCTGGAAACTTCCAAAACAATGAAATTAAGTTCTGTATTTTCTACTAAAAATGACCATTTTGATTAGGAATCAGGGGACCTAGGTTATACTTATGGTCCAGCTACTATTTTACTTTGTGATGCTGGTCAAATAATGTTAGCTTGATCTCTCAATTTCCTAATCTGTAAAATGAACAGGTTGAACTAAAGAATCTCTAAGGGCCCTTTCAGTTTTGTCAAAATTTTCTTTTCTCTCATTCTATATTCTCTGTTCAAATACCCCTTCCAAATATAATGATATATTTATATAATATTTGTAAGTATATGTATATATGTATATATATGTGGACAGAGAAAGAGGTTCTCAAAAGTCTTTGGGTGAGCATTAGGAACTTAAAACTGAATTAAGATTTGAGGGGCACTCTCTCTCTCTATATATATGCATATATGACAGACCCTACATATATATGGTCTGCCTTGGTTCTAATGATTTGTTTTAGCATCCCTTCCATCTCTGATAGTCCATGTGCTAGGGTTCCTTATTATTGAGATTCTGTGTTCTAAAATTCCTTCTCACTAGAGTATTTATTGCTTTATGATGTATTCCAGAGTGAATATTTTCTGTTCTAACATCCCTTACCAGATCTAACATCCCATATAGAAGCAGCAGGAGCCAAAGCAGCAACTGACTTTTAATTAACATATTAAAGGTTGAAAAGTCCCTTACATATATTGTATAATTGTATCCTATTATCTCCTTTTACTTCAACATGTTGCAGGGAATGTGTCAACTTGCCTTGATAGAGCTCCTCACTGAGAGATCCCTATACCAACAAAATCCTACATCCAGAGTCTATCCCTTTCTCTAGCTACCCAAAAACCTATTTTAACTCTGATTTAATGTTCAATTAGTGTCATTAAATTAAATGAATACTGGCCATTAATATATCCCCAACATGACATTTGAATATCAAGGCTTTTGTATATTCACTAACACAAAATCTCCTATTCCCTACCCATTAGAATTAAATACATCCCCTTGTTTCACTGCATATTTTCTTTCTTTTCTCCTTTTTCCTTCTCTTCTTTTTTCTTTTATATTTTCTTTCATACTTTTCCTCTTTCTTTCTCTCTTTTCATAATAACTTACATTTCTATAGTTTCTTTTCCAGATTATAGGCACCATAGAATAATGGAAAGAATACTAGACTTGTGGTATTTTAATTTAATTTGAATACAAGGCTTTCAAAACCTGAGAAGACCTACCTCTCTACCCACTATGGCTGCCTCTGCCATATGGCTGCCTCTTTGTAATGTCAATTGATGGCATAACTGGTGGCCCTAAGTGGTTCAGAATTAAGTGAGGAAATAAAATAGAATAGTAATCAACCTACAAATTATGAAATCAAGAGTCTATACAAAACTCTAGAATTCTTACCCTTTGTCTCGATTCTCTTCTATCTGGTCACATTTCCACATATTCTACATAACACAAACACAATGAAATTCTTGGATCATATGGTTTATTCATATTGAAGGGATGAGAAGAAGTGAAGGAGACAGAGACAAAGAGACTGAGAGAGATGTGGTGGAATTAGGGAGGATGGGTCAAACATTCCAATGCAGATCTATTCATCTTTAACCTGGATCCTCCTTAAGTGGGGTTTCCTCTTTTTATACATACTCACCAGCCCATGCTCTGTGATCCAATGTCACTGGCTTTCTGATATTAAAAAAAATTGAAACCCTTATCTTCACTCTTAGAAATGATACTAAGTATTGCTTCCAAAGCAGAAGAGCAATAAGAGCTAGGTAATTGGGGAAAAGTGACTTGCCTAGGGTCATACAAATAGGAAATGTGTGAGGTCAAATTCAAAAGCAGGACCTCCCATCTCCAGACCTACATCTCTATCCACTGAGTCACCTAGCTATTTCCCTTTTTGCTATTTTTATTTTTACCCAAGGCATGCTATCTCCTGATTCTTCATTTATTTTAGCTCTTTCTCATGCCTAAAATATTCAACCTTCTTTTCTTTGTAGCCTAGCATCACTAAATACCTTCAAGTTCAAGCTAAATTTCCACTTTTTCCAAGAAGTATTTCCCAATTGCTTTAAATTCTAATCCTTTGTTTTTGTTGGTCACCTCCAATTCATCCAGTATCTAGCTCCTCTGTACATAAGGATTGCATATTGTTGCTCCCATTAAACTGTGTGCTTTTTAGGAACAAGGACAGACTCTTTTTGCCTTTCTTCATTATCCTTAGGGCTTAGCACAATGCCTGAAGAATATTAAATAACAAATGCTTACTGGTGGATTGATGTGTCTTTAACCTTTCAATTATCTTCTAAATATCTGAGGGTAGAAGGAAGAAATTTCTATAACAACCTGTTCCCATAGTTCAAAGGAATATAAGGAAAGGGATATGCAGGAATAGATGTGGGTGTGTATGTATGAACTTATATCTGGAATGTTAACCAGACAGTAAAGCAAAAAGTAAGTGGGAGGAAATATATTGAAAATTATTCTCACCTTGTCAACTCAGTAGCCCAACTAGATTTTCTAAAGCTGTCCATTGCTGAATTAGGCATTCTTTCTTTTCCTAAGTCTCACCTCCTCCTTTAATACAAAATAAGGATCTCCTCGTCATTCACTAATAGTCTTAGACCACAGCAACAGTGGCAACCAAGGTCACCATAGCCACAATCCGAACCACCCAGGTCTACCTTGTAGAAATCATACAGCACTAATTCAGTGGTCTCTACTTCTTCCCAATAGAAGCCACCATGGCATTCAGGAAGTCTAAATCCAGAGGACAGAGGAAGGAAGAAAAACAACCAATCTTATATGCTAGAATGTAGATTGTGAGTTCCTCTGTCCCATTGCATGATCTGCTGACTGCCTGGCTCCTCCTTAAGTGGGGTTTCCTCTTTTTACACCATACTCACCAGCCCATGCTCTGTGATCCAATGTCACTGGCTTTCTGATATTAAGAAAATGAAATCCTTATCTTCTCTCTTAGAATTGATACTAAGTATTGCTTCCAAAGCAGAAGAGCAATAAGAGCTAGGTAATTGGGGAAAAGTGACTTGCCCATCATTCACTACCTAAGACTTTCAGTCATGTTGGAGAAAAAGGCAATCAGTCTTTCTGGTGGTCCAGGAATATCAGAAATGAGTCTGTCTGTCTGTCTCTTTCTCTTTTTTTCAATCAGTCAGCACCACCCAAAGTCCAGATGGGCAATAATCATTCAGAAAGTTAAGAGGAAGAGGCATAAGTAAATGTCACAAACAGATTCAAATTGAAGTTCCAAAGGAGAAATATGTCAGGAAACTTTGCATTAATGCTAAGATCAGATTTCTATTCAAATCTGAACTTGGACACTTCCTAGCTGGGTAACCCTGGGCGAGTCATTTAACTCCAATTATCTAGCCCTTGCTGCTTTTCTCTCTTGGAACAGATAACTTAGTATCAATTCTAAGACAGAAAGTAAGGGTTTAAAAAATTAAAAAGAACAGATCTCCAAACTCAGTGCTCAGCATTTTAAGTGTCTTGAGGCCTCCTTGGGGATTATTGAATATTTGAGGCCATATTCTTTGGCCTGATTGCTAATCTTAAGGAGCATGAGACTAGTCAAAGTGGAAGATATAAAAGGCCTCTGTTTCAATTGAAATGTAACTTCAGCAAAACAATTGATGAGGGGATTACTGAACATAAGGCACAGAACCAGGGTGCACGGTCTCATATTTATGTAATCACCTCTAACTTCTCTGCTGATTTCCAGTGTGTCATCACCAACCACCTTATCTGGCATCTCAAACAGGATTTCCTGTAGGAATCTTCCATTCAACATGCCAAAAACTAAACTCATTCCCTTCTTCTCAAATCTTCCCCCTTCCTTTCAAACTTCTCTATTATTTTCAAAGGTATCAGCATCCTCACAATCCCCCAGGTCAGGATCCTGGGTGTTACCCTCCGTTCCTCACTGTCTTTCCAATATCTATTCTGTTGTCAAGGTCAGCTGATTTCACCTTTGCACCATATCTAGATTAAATCCTCTCCTCTAATGCTGCAACCATCATGATTTAGGCTCATTCTCATAGCTGAATTATTGCAATAGCCCTGCTGGCTGGTTTTCCTGTCACAAGGATCTCCCCAGTCCAGCCCATTGTCCAGTCAATTGTCAAAGGGGTTTTCCTAAAGAATAGGTATGACCATATCACATAACTCCAGTGATTCCTTATCACTTCCAGGATTAAATATAAGATCTTCTTTTTGGCCTAAATTACCCCTCATAACCTTTCTTCCTCTCTGACCTTTACCATTCCTGTCTTCTTACACTTTACAGTCGCCGCCACTCTAAGTACCCTCCAACCCACTGCCATTGTTCTCTTGGTTATTTCTCAAACATGATACAATTCTCTCTTTCTCCAATCAGGAAATTCTTACTGTCTATTCTCTAGTACTGGAGTTTTCTCTCTTATTTCCATCATGTGGTTTTCTTAGCTTCCTTCAAGTCCCATCTAAAATCTTACTTTCCCCAAACCTCCTAATTTTATTGATTATTTTCTACTTATCTTGCACATAGCTTGTTTATACATAGTCATTTACATGTCATCTCTCCCATTAGATGAGTTCTTCCAGAGTAGAGATTTTCTTTTGCCTTTCTTTGTATACCCAGTATAATCCTGGCACATAGTAGGTGATTAATACCCAATGACTGACTGACTGATGGAATGACCTGGGCATTGAATAAGGAAAAGAAATTAATTCTAAAATGATAATCTTTTTTGTGAAAGGAGCAAGCCGGTGTTAGTCAGGTGTTGTAGCCCTAATGACCATTGAGTAGAGAAAATGTACTGATTAGCCCAAGGGCATATTGGCTGAGGTCACTCTTGAACAGAAAGAAAAATAATCTGTTCAACATTAACCCTCAGGAAAAACAAGCAATCATAGCAGTAGATCATAGGTTTGGAGGCAAAAGACAACAGTAAAAGGATGGTCTTCATTTTCTGGGACCTGGAACTCAGGCCAAAGGAGTGCAACGCTTCCCACTTTGGAATGTAAGTTTCCTGGGAATTCTTGACTGGGGAAGGAATTATGGGAAGTTGTATTTAATCATCTATGGGGGTTGTGATATTTGTTAATAATATACTGCTTGGTTTTCTTAGATATTCATTTTGATACCATGCCCTAATTAGATGCTCTGGGATCTCTGCTTTAAGTTAGCCTCTTCCTCTTACCTGTTTGAGAAACTTTCCTAAAACACATGCATGTTTGATCATGAAATCCAATGTCTCTTTGTTGTCTTCAGGATCAAATATTATTCCCTCGCCCACACTCTGTGAATCAGACACATTTGGCTTTTCTTGTTTTCCCTCATCCAAGGCACTTGCCTTTGTGCCTTTGTTCTGGCCATCCTCTGTAACTGGAAATCCTTTGTCCCTCACAACCACCTCTGCTTCCTTCAGAGCTCAGATCAAAAGCCATCTTTTTAATGTAGCCTTTCCTAATCCCCCTCACTATTCCTACCCTTCTCCCACAGGATACTTTGTACTGATTTTACTTATGTTTTGAAAATGACTTTGTGAGGATGTATACACACGAGTGCATACATACACATAAATATGCTCATAGACATAGAGATAGACATATATATATATACATACATAAATCCATTTCACACCATGTCATGTCAACAAGCTATGTGACATGATGATATAGTGTTATATGATGTAGCATGATATGACATAATATTACATGTCATCAGATAATGTCCTCTGAATTACTTTATATTGTCTTATATTGTGTTATATGATGTATTATAGTGTGATTTTATGTTGTGACATATTTTGCCATGTCATATTATACCATAATAATATATAATGTATTATTATTGTGTAATGTAGCATCACAAAATATATCATAATAAAAATAACAGTATAATATAATATAATATAATATAATATAATATAGCACGATATAACATGATAATACTACCTACAATCTAGGAACTTATATTCTATCAAGAGAGACATGATATGGTATGATATAATATAGATTGATATTATTGATATTATATATTGATATTATAGATATATAGATTGATATATATAATATTATAGATTGATATATATTACATTGATATTATTGATATTATATAAATATATGACTATATATAATATTATATCATACCATATCATATCTCCCTTGATATAATGGAAGTTCCTAGATAGTAGGTAGTATTATCATATTATATTGTGTTATTTTATGTTATATTGTATTATATTATAGTGTTGTATTATGTTTTTTTATTGTGATATATTTTGTCACGTTACGTGATATGATAGTAATACATTATGTCATAGTAGGTACTATCATATTATATGAATTCATAGCATTTCATACCCTATCATATCTCCCTTGATAGAATGTAAGCTTCTAGGTGGTAGGTGGTATTATTTTTTTCCCTACCCCAGGACCTAGAATAATTCATAGCACATAACAGGCATTTAGTAAATGCTTTTAGATTGATTGATTATTTGATTTATGGTTCTTGTCAGGTCTGCTAGAAGAGAATGCTTTGAATGGAGCTGGACTGTAGCCCTCACATTAAATCTAAGTAGTGCTGAGATTCATAAGTATTCACTCTAATGCTTTGTGCAAATCACCCTTTGCTTAAAATGCAAGAGGATTGATTGTTTTTATTCTTAGGGATAAACCCAGAACGGAGTCTTTAGCATGTGCAATTTTGTTAAGAAGACAAATTACAACGGAAAAATAAGAACAAATGTCTCTTGTGGAAAAGGCAGAACCAAGGAAAAAAGAATTGTACTGTGAATCCTAAAATTCAGATTCTAGTTCTGGTGGTGACACTGAGTGGCTATGTGACCTTCAGTAAGTCATCCATTGATTCTGTGCTTCAGTTTGCTCATATTTGGGGAATATAATGGAAGAAGCATTTGTCTTAGAATTTGAATAGACCACATTCAAATCCTCTCTCTGATAAGTAGGAGTTGTATGGTTCAAAGCAAGTCATTTGCATGCTCAGTTTGATGCTCAGTTTCCCCATCTGTAATGTAAAGATGCCAGTACTTTCACTATTACCTCTCAGGTTTGTTGGCAGGAAGGTCCCTTAGAAATTTCAAAGTCCTATAGAAGTGTCTGAATTAAAATATTCGGATAGATACTCCAGTGGTTCTGGAGTCTCATGAATGTGTACATCATTTCCCTCCAACAAAGCACATTTTCACCCATGAACACCTACCCATTCTGGGCAATTCTTATCTATGACCTTCCATATGTTTGCTCCAGGGAATCCACCCAACATTCTGGAACCCCTTTTTGTTTTTTCCAAACAGCAAGAGGATACAAATAACACACACACACACACAGAGGAAATGTGAGTTATTCTTTTATATATTATATGTTATTCTTTTATGTTAATGTATTACTAACGTAATATATTATATGTGCTAATATAATATATTATATAATTATAAAACATTATATTTATTAACATTCAAATAAGAGAATTATATTAAATAATCTCTGAAATCTCTTCCTAGTGTAACATTTTTCTGGCTTAGCTTTCTGTATTTTCATGCTCCTTTCAGATTTGATAAACTAGGTTCTTTTTTCTTTACCTTTGCCTTCTGTCTTAGGATCCATATGAAGTATCAATTCCAGAAGAGAAGATCAGGAAAGGCTAGGCAATTGGGGTTAATGACTTGCCCAGGGTCACACAGCTAGAAAGGGTCTGAGGTCAGATTAAAAGCCAGGTCCTCCTGACTCCAAGCCTGGCACTTCATTTACTGTGGTACTTAGCTACCCAGAAATACAATGTTCTAAGATAAGTTCCAGCCTCAATATTCCAAGTTTTCATTTTTCCTCTTGCTCTGACATTCCATGTTCCATGCCTTCCATCTCTAACATTCCATGTTGTATTGACCTTTCTTTCTTTCAAGGAATATGGAATCCTATAATATGCACTCTGGGCATGCCAATTTTGTTTAGATATGAACTTGTGTACCTGAGAACTTCAATAAGGCTCCCAGAATCACAGGAGTTAGAATTAAAGAGCACTTAGAAGCGGTCAAGCCCAAGTCACTAATTTTATGAAAAAGAGGTTTTCCAAGGCCCAGAGGAGGAAAGTAACTTGCCCAATGTAATAATTAATATTCTGGACCACATTTTCTAATTTAAATCTAGTGATCTTTCCCCTACACCATTGAATGGAAAAAGATAATTGGACAAAATGCCAGAGAAAGCCTGGCAGCAAGTATCAGGAAAACCAGAAGATGAAACCTGGGAAATGAACTAAGAATAACCCCAATAGACAGGGCCATCATACTAAGACCCTCCTCAGGCCCAGAGCTTTTATGAAATAATGATAATAGTTTCCATTTTTATAATTCTTTTATGCTTATTAATAGTATGTATTCTGTGATAGCCCTTTGATCTCATCAGTGTTACTACTCTACAAGGACAAATCTTAATACATTTCTATTAACTCATCCTGTGAGTTCTTTTCTATACATATCATTCAACAAACAACAAGCATTAATTCTGCATCTAGTATGTGACAAGCTCTGGCCTAGACATTGTGGATACAAAGACAAAGACAAAATAAATAGCCCTACTCTCAAGAACTTCATTTACTGTTCACTGCACATAAAGCGATGGAGAACAGGATAAAATTTGTATATATATATATATACATATATATATATAAATACAAAGCATAATGTTAAAACAGATTGAATCAGTTCTATGTGGTATAATATATAAAGCACTGGAATTTTAGCAAGACTCAAATTTAAATTCTGCCTAAAAAATGTACTAGTTGTATAATCAGAATAAATCATTTTACTCTCATGTGCCTCATTTTCCTCATCTTCAAAATGAAGACAATAATATCACCCTCATCTGGTTACTGTGAGGATAAAAATGTTAGTCATAATTGTAAAACCCTTTGAGATCTTAAAACAAGAAGGAGAAAGAAAGAAAGAAAGAAAGAAAGAAAGAAAGAAAGAAAGAAAGAAAGAAAGAAAGAAAGAAAGAAAGAAAGAAAGAAAGGAA
>NC_058131.1:66566160-66612090 GCF_016433145.1 Gracilinanus agilis | reverse complement strand
AAGGAAGGAAGGAAGGAAGGAAGGAAGGAAGGAAGGAAGGAAGGAAGGAAGGAAGGAAGGAAGGAAGGCTGGAAGGAAGGAAGAAAAAAATAAAGAAAGAAAGAAGGAAGGAAGAAAAGAGGGAAGGAGAGAGGGAGGAAAGAAGGAAAGAAGGAAGAAAAAAGGAAGAAGGAAGGAAGAAATGAAGGAAGTATGATCAGGATGAGGAAGAGGAAAATTATTACTTTGGAGGAAATTAGAAATGCCAAAATTTTACCTACATGAGAGTGTGGAGAAGAATAAGAATTGTAGTCTACTCCAGAGGACAACTAGGTAACTCAGGGAATTGGGAGGTAGGCCCAGAGATGGGAGGTCCTGGTTTCAAATCTGGCCTCAGATACTTCTTGGATTTGTGACCCTGGGCAAGCCACTTAACACCCATTGCCTAGCTCTTACCACTTTTCTGCCTTTGGATCAATATATATTATTGTTGATATGATTAAAAGAAAGCAAGAATTTTTTAAAAAATAAAATAAAAAAGTATACTCCATGTATGGAGGTCTACCTATATTAAGATATAAAGAAGGAAAATGAAAAGTCATGTATGGGCAACAGCTAAGAAGACAGCTGGACTCTCATGAAGAGTTTGTAAATGGGAAAAAATGAAATATAACTAAAAAAGCAGCTTAAGAGCAGATTATGGGAGGCTTTAAATGCCATGGAAAGAAATTTATATTTAATATTTTTAATTTTTTTAAACCCTTAACTTCTGTGTATTGGTTCCTAGGTGGAAAAGTGGTAAGGGTGGGCAATCAGGGTCAAGTGACTTGTCCAGGGTCACACAGCTGGGAAGTGTCTGAGGCTGGATTTGAACCCAGGACCTCCAATCTCTAGGCCTGACTCTCAATCCACTGAGCTACCCAGCTGCCCCCTATATTTAATTTTTGAAGTAGTAGGGAGTTATTGAAGAGGTTTGAGTAATGAACTGATACAAACACTTCTCTATTTGAGAATGTTGATTTGGCAGCCTTGGAGAAGGTAGACAGGAGAAAGGAGGGTGAGAAAGCAAATGCCAAAAGAATAGGAGGTTATTGCAACCATCTAAACAAAAGAAAATGAAGATTTAAAAAATAAGATGGGAATTGTGCAAATAGAGGGGAAGAAGACAAATGCAAGATCTATTATGAAGGCAAAATCAGCATGACTAGAATAGGTGTGGGGATAGGAGATAAGAAAAATAGAGAACAACTGCAAGTTTGTCCCATCCATCCTGGACTATGATTGAGATGCAAGATGTAGAATGGCAACCAGCTTTGAATAGGTGATACACAACAGAAATTAATGAGGTGGGGTAGGTGGGTGGGGATTTCTGGTCTAATACAGAGGTCAATAACAGATTGGTCAAAAATACAGTTCATAAAGGGCCATTAGTCAAGAGAATGTCCATGGAAAGTACTAATAGGTCAAAACAGCAATGGTGCCTCAGGATCCAAGTGTTAGAAATAGAATCAGAAATAATGGCCAAAGTAGAAAGTTGGCCCAATAGGAGACAAGTGGGATTAAAAACAGGGTTTGGGAGCAGCATCAAAGAGCCTGAGGCAATTTGTTGAATCATTGAGTTTTTCTGGCAAGCCAGTTTTTAAACTAGTCCAAGAGGAGCTACCAGATGTATTCCTTTTATTTTACTTTATTTTATTTTATTTTATTTTATTTTATTTTATTTTATTTTATTTTATTTTGTTTTATTTTATTTTACTTTATTTTATTTTATTTTAAGTAGATATTTATGAATTTCCATTGATGCGATTACCACTGTGATCAATACAAGAGGGGAAAGAAATGTTAACACATGATAGATTCTCATTGTAATAGAGTTTATGGTCTTGGTATGGAAATATGTCACAAACACAAATACTGCAGGAAGGTCATGCAACAACCTTCCATGGGAGGTAAAGAGGAAATAGGTCATCCCAACCATCCCAATACCTCCTATTTGCTAGTCATTCAAGATGATAGAAAGCACACCCCTTCTCCCCCCTCTAAAAAACAACAAAGAAAACAAGAAAAACAAACAAACAAAAATAAAAACATGGTCTGGCTCTGACAGCCCTTTTTCCTTTCTTTGGGGACCATTTTAGCCAGACCTTTCTTTACAACAGGTCTGACTACACAGCTATTCACATTTATCACAGTCACCGAGGCAGAGAAGTTCAACTATAAGCCTAGAAAAGAAAAAGCTACGGAGAATTGTCCTTAGGACAACATCAGCCTTTTCTCCTACTCTGGGACTGTACATGGCGAGCAGCTCAAGTCAAGGAGAACCCAGGCCTTTGGGCGGATGTTCCTTAAACTGGCTTTTAAATTGTGACTATAGAACTGATTAAAATAGATATACAACGAGCAAAAAATGACAAATGGAACCGTGTTGCAGAATATATTTTTCTGGGCATCTTTGTCTTATGCTCCTTGACTTGTGTGTTTCTCTGGGAAATGTTGGGCGCTGGGCTCTCACGTGAGCTACCTGAGACCTCTGGCAAAAGGAGCGCCGAACACGGGCTAATGATGACCCTGAGTCTCGGGTCAGTGGGAGTCGTTGCTCTTTGACAGCCCTGTCACAGAAATCGCTGTATTTCTTCACAGCGCCTTTTTTTGTGCCCTTCCTTTTTCTCAGGACCCTGCAGTCAGCTGCCATGGAATTCTGACAGCCAGGCCTTTTCTGAGGAAGCTGCCCGTTCCTCAAAATGTCAGCCAACATCACCTTCGAAGCCCCTGGAGTTTTGCTGAACTAAATTCTTGTCTGTACCCACAGAAGCCAGCAGGCAAAAGGCTCCATGCGGATGGTCTTGCCACCAGAAGGATGTATAAATCTCAGCATTGTAACCAGGGAGGCTGTGCACTTAAAACCACAACTCCACATCCATCTGAGTGACTCTTGCGTTCTTTATTAGGGAAATCACAGGGGATAATTCCTTCCAGTAAAGTGCACTCTGCTCTGCGATTCATTAAATCCTCTCCCTCCCACTCCCCACCCCCCACCCCACTTGGAACTGCCTCTCGGTGAGGTGCCAACAG
This sequence comes from Gracilinanus agilis, assembly GCF_016433145.1. Lineage (NCBI taxonomy): Eukaryota > Metazoa > Chordata > Mammalia > Didelphimorphia > Didelphidae > Gracilinanus > Gracilinanus agilis. The sequence continues at coordinate 66,609,039 of NC_058131.1, read as the reverse complement.
TTTATTTTCACAGCAGTCTGAGAACATTGCTTGTCCTCCAATGGTAGTTCTAAATGTAGACATTCTGGTTATTTTTTCCTCTAAAAGGAAGCCCCCCAAGCAACATTCTCATTAAATCTTTATTACTTCCCACCAACTAGTACTCCCCCCACTATCCCAAATAAGTTATGGCCCAGCATACCTCCTTAATCACAAGACAATCAGAAGTTTGAAACCAAACAAAAACCAGCCAGGCTCTGTCTGGGAGAAGGATACAAGTCAGACTGGGGGGATAAGATGATCAGAAGACTGGGAGAGAGGAAGAGGATCCACAAAGGGAGAAGAGAGCCAAGGAGTCTTGGGGGCATTCGCCTCTCATCTCCTAAGCTTAAGATGAATGTCTCATCTGGACCAGAAAAGATGGGGGGGGGGACCTAGGAAGCTAAAGAGTACAATCCATCCTCTAGGGAGTTTAGCTGCCATTCCGATAGTAATTAGTAAGAAAGGGGGAAAGAGAAGAAAAATAACATTGTGGGATGCTGTGGTGGTTTTATCACAAATAGTAGGTAATTGAGATACCAGAGGAAAGGCATGAAAACAACAAACTATTTTCCAAAGGATGGTAGTGCCCTAGGAAAGGAATCATTTTCTATAATGCTAATAAAGACCTATAAGAGAAAACATGAGATTAAAAATGTGTATCTAGTCCCTTTTCATCACTCCCTGCAAAAAAGAAAAAGAAAGTCCCAGAAAGAAATGAAGAGAAGAAAGGAACCATTTAACAATATAGACTCCCAAGCCCATGTGTGAAAAATTAACTGTTTCCTTCTTAATTTTCTCATCTCGTTTGTTTATGCAGACAGTATAATATTAGTTATTAGTAATAATATTAGTAATATTAGCAATAGTAACAATATTAGTAATAATAACAATAATAAATGGTACTTTAAGATTTGCAAATTTCTTTATGTTATGTTAATTCATTTGATCTTCTCAACAACCCAATGGGATATTATTATCCCATTTTACAGGTAAGGAGATGGATGTACAAGAAGTTAATTAACCTGCTAGTTTCAGCCAGATAAGAAGTCCCTGAAGCCAATTTTGAACTCACATCTTCCATCTGAAAACGACTCTTTACTGAACCACCTAGCTATCTCATATTTTTTTAGTGTTTACAAAGCCTTTTCTTCATGAATCCATTGAAGCTGGAAAATGAAAAAGAAAGAATCAAGACTTATCAAAGTGAGGTGTTCTTCCCAAAGTCACATAGCTAATAAGTGGTAGAGCGAGGATTCAGCTCCTGGTCTCTTCCAGCTCTATGCTCAATGGCTTTCCTGTTCCCCAGACTACCTCTGGTTCATGTTTATACATCTGAATTATCTATCTGCTTGCCAAATAAAATCATATGTGCATTTTACAAGATTTTTGGTTCATATTACCTACCACTCAATTCAAATCCTTCCTCAGATGCTTTTTCCCCCCACTCTAAATTTGTCAAATTACTGAATCTTTCTCAGTCTCCATTTCTTCATTTGTAAAATAGCTTCATGTAGCACTTACCTCGGAGTTACTATGAAAACTGAAAATTAAAATTTTTTAAAAGTATTTTATAAATCCTAAAGCAATATGTAAATGCTATTTTGTTATTGCTGTTGTCAAAATTTCTAAGATCTCTTTGGTAAACTGATGTCCTTTAGCTAATTTCGCCTCAAGTCTAACTTAATTCTTTCTTGCTGCAACTCCTACTTTTATGATTTGAAATATTGCATTTGAACCAGGAGATCAATACAGAAACTCTAATATCAATGCAATGATCCAGGACAGTTCTGTAGGATTTATGAGAAAGAACTGTGAGAGCAGAAATCCAGAAGAAAACATATGATTTAATCACTTGTTTATACAGGTATGTGATTTGGGGTTTTGGTTTTAAAGGATTACTCTTTTACAAAAATGAAAAATACGGAAATGGGTTTTAGTAATTATGTTTCTATGTGGAATTGCTTGTCAACTCTGGGAGTAGGGAGGGAGAGGGGAGAGAGAAAACATGAATGATGGAATCATGGAAAAATAAAAAATAAAATAGAAATATAAAATTTAATTTAAAAATAAAATATTGCAGTCATCTTTACAGCAAAGTCTTATCCTATATTCTTGTAACTATATGTATCTATTAGGTGACATTTCTATAGACCAATTGAATAAAAATAATAGCTGTTCAGAGTGATGACCCTAAAGTTCTGTAAAATCCCAATTCTGAATCACTGCAGAATGTTTAAATTAAGTCAGTGTATGTATGTTGAATGTACTATAGAAAAAGAAGCATTTTGTCATATTGAGTAGAGAATGGCCTTTAGATTCAAGAAAACTAAAGTTCACATCATTTCTCTGACACATAATAGCCTTGTGACAACCTCTTAGTGCCTCAGGCAGATACATAATACTATGAGACACAGATCAGTTGTCGGTTTCCATAAAGGGAAGGAGTTTTCACATCACAGAGATCCTGCTCTGATGGACTCACCATTTGACTACAGTTCTTTAGCATAAGTAACTATGGTTAGATTAGATGCATTTTCAGGTGATTTTCAGGTCTGACATTCTATGAGTAGAGGGTTAAAGATATTCTAGTCCAATCTCTTTCATTTTCAGATAAGAAACTGAGACCCAGAGCAGGAAAGTAACCCTGTTCAAAGTCACAAAGTAAGTCAGTAGTATAGATAACACTAGAATTCAGGTCTCTAAGTTCCCAGTCCAATGCTTTGTAGAACTGTAGAATTTGAGAGGTAGAAAGGAAACAAGGAAGGTGAGTCTACTTGCCTGCGTCTGAACATCAATCTTTTCTACAAGATCCCTGTAAAGAGGTCATTCAGCTTCTCCTGGAAGTTCTCCAGTGATGAAGAATTTACTACTCCATGAAGCAGCTAAATCCAGTTCTGAATCACTTTAAATTGTCCGAAGTTATTCTTTATATTAATATGAAGTTTACCTCTTTATATCTTCTATTTGTTGGTTCCTTTTTCTATGTCCTCTGTTTTTGCCTCCATATTGCATTCCATCTCTTCATCTTTTAAATTTGAATAAATGAAGTTGAGTGGATGAGAAGAGTAAAGATAAATCTGTTCAAAAATGTTAGGAATATGAAATTCCCCAAAGTCTCGGCTTGATTTTGAGTCAGGGCAGAGTTCTAAACTATACCTAGGTTTCCAGTATATGTCCAAGAGCCTTGTCATCACTTCCCATGGGAACAAATGGTATTCCAAGCCTTGATGACTCAGGAATAAATTACTTCACAGGGCATCATTAGTTAAAATTGATTTGTTTTTTGGATTTTTTTTCTTTGCTATAGAATTAGAATTTCCAGTTGTAAATTATCTCCTGGTGTTCATTTTTTAAAAAAGCAAAACAAAATAAACAAATAAACAAAAAAAACCTGAACATATGTTGTAGGAGTTCTGCAAATGGACAGGATCATTTTGTCATGATCTCAGATCATTGAATGACAATATCCTGTCTTTTCTGAAAAGGGTAGGCTGCAGGAAGTAAAGAAGGACCTAGAAGGATATTTCAAGGATATGGCTGTCATAGAATACATGACAAAAAGTTTTCACTGGTCAGCTCTTTGATATCCTCTGCGCCCAAGACTTCAGTCAACTTGAAGCACAGACCAATAAATAAGTCTTGTAGAGACACAAACAATAGTGGAGGGCACAGACACGGACTCATGAGGAAAATTATCCAGGTAACAAGACTCTCTGTTGGTTAGTCAGTCAATAATCTTTTCTGCCATAATTAGGTCTTATCTTCCTTTTTATCTCCATCCTTTTGAGATATACAACTCTATCACAATAATATAATGGGCCAGGCTAAAAACCATCTTTGAGACCTGGATTTTTCATATCTATTAGAAACCTCAGAGTGAAAGACATCAATACCACAAATGACTTGATCTTATATTATCTGATACAGGGAGGCAGGATAAATAGATAGGCAATGGAATCGGGAATATAGCAGAAACAAACAATAACTTTCGCAAAGGCACCAGCCTCTTTTTAAATCAAGAAGTGTGAAGGGGCTAAACTATGATGGAAGTACTATGAATGGAGAGGGGGAAAATGGGCACAAGACATATGAGAGAGGTAAAATTTAAGTCACTTTATAAAGTGATTGAATACAAGGGGTGATGGGAAAGGGAAGAATCAAGGATACTGCTTATTTGGGTGACTTGCAGGCTGGTGGTGTCCCTAAAAGAATTAAGATATTTTAGAGAAAAGGAGGAGTTAAGGAATAACAATCAACATTGACATTTAGAAAGTCCATTGAAATTGTGTAACATTTTGAATCTTTACTTAATCAACTTTGGGGAGGGGCAAAGTTCTTTGAAAATGGTGCAATGATCATAAAATGTATATATTTATACACTGAATCCTTGGGAAATTCATGGCCAGATTCTTATAATTACCTCAAACTTTAATCTTTCACAATAAATTATGGAAAATGCACTTTTCTGAATACAATTCTTTATGACACAATATTAATTCTGATAATATGTGTTTTTCCTACATAGTAACCATGAAATAACCCATGAAATGCAGTACACAAATTTAAATTGGTTACATGCAAAACATTTTTCTCACTAGTAATTCCCTAGAATTATGTGACCTTTTGTGATAACTTCTCAATGAAAAAAAATTAATTTAATTTACAAAAAGATTGATTTTGGACAATATTCACCTTTCATAATACACATAATCAACAATACCATAATTACTGTTTAGCAAATACAATTCTTAACACTAAAATATTTTAAACTTGGATCTTGGCAATGTGAGGGCATTGTACTGCATAGGATACTGCTTTAAACCTCTTGACCTTGGCTGCCCTCTGAAAATCAAAGGAGAGACTGATGAAACTTTAGTCACTGATACCACTCATGAGGTCTTGATATCATCTTAGAGCCCCCAGAATTTGCACTACGCTTTAGTGGCATGATTGCTACAGAAAACATGCAACAAATGTCCAAGGAGCTCTTTACATTGGTAGGGTGAACAAGACTAGCAAAGTGCCAAATGGGATGCCAGCCACTCCACCAACTTTTGTATTTTCTCTTATTCATACAGCAGTAAACGTGTATGGTTGCCAAAACAAAAGTGAAAATGTTGTTACCAATAAAATTACATGATTATTTAAAGTCATAAAAGTTAATAAATACATGAAATGTTGAGGATGAAATATACTATATCATTTTATCCTTATGCTTATGGGGAAACTGAGGGTCAGAGAAAACACAATAATTAACTTTCCCATGACCATAGAGATATTAAGTGCCATGGAAGGAATTCTAACCCAATTTTGCCAAATATTGCAAGCTTAGCACCTAAAGTAATCATTTTATCCATATTAGACGAGTTTGAATTCATGGTATGATTGTAGCATACAGGTGGAGATGTTTCCCAGACAATTGAAAATTCAGGACTAGAGTTCTAGAGAGAGAATATGCCTTGGTGAATAAATATGAGATTCTTTTGCATAAAAATTACAATTGAATCTATGGGAAAAGACGGAACAGGCAGCATTGACTCAGAAGGAAGAGGGTCAGGGAGACATACTTGAGTTCCAGCTATTATTTGAAGTTAGGAAATGGGTGATTATATTGCAAAAGAGACTATAGAATGGTCAGAGATGTAGGAGGAAAACCAAAAAAAATGGCGTCTCAGGAACAAAGGTAAGATAGTGTACTCAGTAGGTGGGAATGGTCAATGTTATTGAAAGACATATAAGTAAAGGGGATTTAGATTCCATAAAAGAGCCACTAGATTTCACAATGACATGGCAATTGAAAACTAGGAAAGGATAGTCAGTCAAATTTAGGTGTTACCAACAAGGGAGTACTGGAACCAGTTTGTATAGCTCATGGAAGATGATTGCTATATTTTCAGTGTAAGCATTTACACTTAAAAAAATGACAAATACTACAAATCAATGCTTAACTTATTTTGTCTTTTGCAATTAAGAAAGTATGGATAATAATAATGAAGATTAAACGTAAAAGTGTGCCAACTGTTTATTTTTCAGATAGCCAGTATCAAGCAGCAAATCCCTGGCATAAACCAGAGTACCATAAACCAGAAGTATAGAAAGTATTGGGTTGTAAGAAAGCAAAGACAGTGATAATAGAAAGTTTCTTATAAAAGGTTGGCAGTTAAATGGAAGGGAGAGATAGGATAATAACTTGCGTTGATAGTAGGATCAAGTAAAGGTCATTTTGCTTTTTTTTTTTTTTTAAGGATGTGAAAAAAATGTGTATGTTTGTAGGCAGCAAGATAGACTTATGGAGATCAATTAATTGAAAAGTATTTGTTAAGCACTGGCAACGTGACAAGAATTATTTAAGGCACTGTGCATAAAAAGACAAAAATAAAATCTATCTTGCCCACAATTAGCTAATTTTATTCTATTAGCAAAAAAATACACATATAAGTGTATACAAAATACATATGAAGTTGATTTCAAAGGGTGGGTGGTACTATAAGCTTGAATGATGGAAGGAAAGGTCTCAAGTAAGATATGACCATTGATGCGGGCTTTAAAGGGAGCTACACGTGCAAAAAAGCAGAGATGAGGACAGAATACTTCCCAGGCTTGGTAGTCATGTGCAAAAAAAAATGGGCAAGAAAGAAAAGGAAGAATTAAGGGGTCAAGCCCCAGAGAAAATGGGAGGAAATGGAATTAAAGTACCAGGTTGATAGATTAACCTTGACAAACAGAATGTCTTCTTTTTCCACAGGAAGCAGAGGAAGATAAGAGCATAAAAGTAAAGATAGAAGGTTTTCAGAGTCATGGATTAAAGGAGATCATAATACATATTTTCATTTTTTTTCAGTGAAGTAGTAGATGAGATCATTTTCTGAAGAGAGGAGAGAAGTGGGGGTGACTTGAGAAGTTATAGGAGAAAGAGAAACTTTTGTAGCATCTACACCAGAGTATGTGTTTGAGAATCAATCGGGAAAGACTCTAAGCATTGGTATGCAGTAGAGAGTCTAGTTGAGATTAGATAATATGAAATGGTAAGAAAGTCAGTTGGAAGGTCTGAATGATAATAATTTAGCACTTCAGAAGTAAGAGTAGAGAAGGCAGATGGTAGGGATAAAAGAATTGAGGATTACCAGGGAATGAACAACAGAAGAAAAAATGGGAGCAAGGAATGCAAGAGTTGATTACAGTATATCATTGACTTAGATTGGCTATTAATTCGACAGTACAAAGAGAAAATAATATCATTTATGTTGCACTTTGAGGTTTTCAAAGTGCTTTACACGTTTTAACCTATTTGATCCTTGCAACAACCCTAGAAGGGAGGTGCTATTATTATCCCTGTTTTATAGTTGAGGAAAATAAGTTAGATAGAAATAAAATGACTTTCAGGGTCACACACACCTAGTAAGTATCACTAAAGGGCAGATTTGAATTCAGGTGTCTTCTTGATCCAGGGACAGGTATTGGATAGAGCACTGAACCTGAAGCCAGAAAAATCTGAGTTCAAATCCAGTCTCAGACATTTCCTAGCCATGTGACCCTGGACAAGTCACTTAACTCTTATTCGTCTTAGTTCCTCATCTGGAAAATGGTGACACACTGGAGAAGGAAATGACAAAACTCTCTCCTATCCTTGCTAAGAAAACCTCATGACCAGTGCTATTTGGGTCACATAAGAGCCAGATACCACTGAACAACTGAAGACAATAGACTTCTTGACCCACTGTGCCACCTAGCTGCCTAAGAAATAAACAGAGGAAAAATTGTAGGGGAAAAGGTATTTGATTCAAGGGATATCAGTCCTGAATTAAAGAAATAAAGGTGACTAGGATATGGAGTTTTCTAAACATTGGAAATGAGCAATGGTCATCAAACAGATATTTAATTGATCAGGGCAAGGGAGTAATGGGTCAGTGGTAGTAACAATTAGGGGAAAAGTATGATAAACTAGATCCTCAGTCCTATAGTATATGATAAGAGAAACTTCTATTTTTCACCATCATGATCATTAAGAAGCTAGTGCCAGACCAGGAGTCTGTCAGTCAAGAAGGATGATGCTATGATCTAAGCAACATATGGCATTCACCGCACCAGATTTCTTTCCTTGGTCATTGGTCAATATACCAATGGAGTATGTCTGTAACTTCTTCCCATTTTCTCATCCCAGGCTGCCAACAGTTCATTCAAGTGCTAATTTACCTAGTAGAACAAATGTTTTATTAAGCCCTTCTCTGCCAACCTTCCTACTAATGATCCCTTCATCTTTTCCCTACCTTTTTGGGCATTAACCTGCCCTGTACCCACTCCTATGGAAGGGTAGCCAGAATGCCAATTGTATTCTGGACTTCTGGACTACCTCCTCCTTCCTAATAGAGGAAAGTAAAACCCTTCTAGTTCCCCTGTCTTGTAAGGTAGACCTTAATACTCAGACTTCCTGTATAATCAGGTAGTCACTTTGTATAATCATTCTATTGAGATGGAAGACCTCCATACTTTACCAAGATCCTCCAAGTCTTACCATCTTCCCTGCCCAGATGTTCTCCAGACCCCTGATACTGTCATCTGACCTGACAATGATGTATCCTTAGAACTTTGGCACCTTGCCATCTGCCTTGTAGCTTAGTCTTCTTATATATGTTTTCTTCCCTGATTAGAGTGGGGGCTCTTTAAGAGCAGGCACTATCTCGATTTTCTATTTTCATCCCAGTGCTTCATATGTAGTAAATGCTTCATAAATGTCACAAAAATAGAGCTTGAAGGAACCTTGGAGATCATAATTTTCTTCTTCATCATTAGCATTTATGTATCTAGAACTTTAAGATTTGTCCAGTGATTTTAATTTATCATCTCATTTGATCCTCAAGACAAACCTGTGGGATTTGCTATTATTGTCCTCCTTTTACAGATGAGGAAACTGAGACTGAGAAAGGATAAGTAGTTTTCCCAGGTCCCACAGAGAGTAAGTATGTCAGGAATAGACTTTCAAAATATGATCATTACATATAAGACCAGAGGATTATAGATATAAAATTAGATTTAGATACTTCAAAATTCTGTCCATTACATATAAAAACAGATGATTATAGATATAAAATTGGAAAGAACCTCAGGGATCATTTGATTTAATCTCATTTTACAGAGGAAAAAAAATAGATGCCCAGATATATTGAATTATTTAAATGATTTACCCAAGATCTTAAAGCAGATTGTGGATTTGAACTCATTGCTTCTCCACTGTTTTTCCAGGACTTTGGCCTGGGAGAGGACATTGGTGTCGTTGGGCATCTCCCAAGGGAGCAATACCCACTTTCTCTCACTCTTGTGAGCTATTTAAAGGTATAGATAGCATAAAGTTTTTATTTTCTCAGAAAGTAATGGTGAGAAAGAGATATTGTACTATAGTAGGTAAAGTGCCAGCCAGCCTTAGAATTAAGACTTGGGTTTGAATTCTGTCTTAGACCCATTCTAAACATATGACTAAAAGCAAGACATTTGTTTTCTCAGCTTTAGGATTCACAACTCCCTCTACATGCTTAATTGACTTTTGCTGAAGCTTCCTATTCAAAGAGATACAATCAAGGCTGGGATTTGGACCCAGGCCTTCTGATTCCAAGTCCAATTTGTTTATTTATTCATGCATTTGTTTGGTTTTATGAATATGCTACTGCTGGGATCCAGATCTGCTAGTCACCCCTTGGGGCAAAAAATGAACTTATTCAGGATGAGTAGTGAAGACACAACTCTATCCTCATGAGAACAATGAAAGAGGGATGCTGGGTACACCGCCAAGGGCTGCAGGCTCATAGAAGACAAGAGGATAGTTTCCAATGGTGGTCTATGAGAAATATTTTTCTTAGAGAACATAAATGCCCAGCCCAGAGCCTGTTGCAGTCCCAAAGCAGAAAGCCCACCCGCTCTGGGTGGTCAGCTTCTCCTGGATATTAGTGGTGCCTCCCTTTGAGAGAAGCTGTCCTGCTTTCACCAATCAGCATTCAGGGCCGTTTGCCCTTGAAGAAACCACCAGAAAGTCTCAGAAGCATAAAAACAGGAAAGTAGATGAAAGACTGACCAGGGGAGGGAAAAGATTATTTTTTCTACTCTCCTACAGACTTCCTGCCCTTCTCTCTTTGAGAGGAGCCTTGCTTACTCATTCCACCCCCTTCGTGAACTGGCCAGGACCAGAGTCTGAAAGTGGTGCCTATCCAAACACACAGTCACATACACAGACATACAAACATACAAGCACACGAGCTATTTCTCATGCACAGGTATAGAGCCCAAGAAATATCCCAGGGAAATAAAAAATGCAAACAAAGGGAAAATCAATATTCAAATGAAAATATGTACATATATATATATATTTGTGTATGTATTATTTATAATATATAATATATTATTATACATAATATAATAATAATAAATATAATATAATAGATGCTCTTACACATATGCACAACCACAAATGCTTATGTAAAATCTCTTTCACATGCAAACATATGCACATACATATCTTCATACACACGTTCAATTATTAACAGTCTAGCACATTCATATCCAAATTCTCATGCAATCTCTGTCACACTGAATCCAGAATTGTCAAGTGTAGATCTGCAAATGCCTTTGATATAAGCCTCCTCACAGTACAGGTATATTTACATACACAGAAAAATAGTCACACACCTGTTTATAAACCAAACATGGCACAGGAGTCCCCGGCCATTCCTAGACATTAGTTTGTTCTCTGAAGCATTGGCTTTTCTGGCTAAGAGTAGGATTTCACTTTGCTAAACAGTAGAAGGTATCAGGGGGCATCCTAGGGAGGAGAGCCAAGCTCCAGAGCGAGGAGGCTTGGGACATCAGAAGCATCTCCTGAGCTTTGGAATTTTATGTTGTTATTCAGTCATTTTAGTCATGGCTGGCTCTTCATGACCTCATTTAGGGTTTTCTTGGCAAGGATGCTGAAGTGGTTCGTCATTTCCCTCTCCCTCTCATGTTATAGATGAGGAAACTGAGGCCAACTGAGTAAAGTGACTTGCCCAGGGTCATACAGGTAGGTAGTAAGTGTCCGAGGCCAGATTTGAACCCAGGATTATGATTTTTTTCTGATTCCAGACCTGACACTCTATCCAATGAGCCATTTAGCTGATCTAGCTGCCTAGCTGTCTTTTTTAAACTATTGACTAACGTTAAGGGGAAAAATTAGGATTGGACCGAATATTAAAAGTTTCGGTCGGACACTAAGTAACTTGATCTTCTCCAAGCCTCAGTTTCTAGCTCTGTGCAATGAGGAGGCAGGGTTTGCACTAGGTAATGACTGTAGTAACTTCCCATTCTAAAATCCCAGCAAGCAAAGCTGACTTACTGTTCTTAAATGTAGTTATTCTCTCTTTGTCCTTGGAACGTGGTCCAAGGAGTGGTTCTTGATCACGAGTTATGGAAACTCTGAAGTTTTTTGGATCTTACTTTAAAAAAATAGTAATTTTGAAATTCAGCACTGTCAGGACACCCCAAACTCCAAGAGTCCAATTAGGGTATTGGCCACCGCACCAAAGGAGTGTCTTTGGCCAGACAGAACTGGGACTCCCCAGGGACAGTCCCCATTCATAACCAAGCCAGCTCCCTAACTTCCCAGCTTTCACCATGGGGAAAAAGAGCCTGAATAAAAGATTTTTGTTTCCTTAAAACTTGCTTCTCAGCAAAAGATATAGGGCAGAGGCTGTGCGTTGACTCAGGGGCAGCTGAAAATGATGCTCATTCTTCAAAGGAACCTCCTGTGTCCAGAAATGATAATAAAAGGCACTGCCTGGAATGTGGCACTTGGGCTGCTTCAGGAGGTAATGGGCTGCCTGTCCCAGGAAGTGTTCAAGGGGAGATTGCAGGGGAGGACTTACTCATCTATAATGTTGTAAAGGATAATGCTTCCTTCAAGTAGGGGTTGGACTAGATAATGTCGCCAATTCAGAATAATAATAGCTGACATTTATATAATGCCACAGAGTTTAAAAGGCACTTTACCTGCATGATCTCATTTAATCTTTTTGTTTAAAGTTTTATTGATGTCTTTATGTTATTTTATTTTTTACATCATGCTCATTTTGGGCTATCTCTTTGAATCTTCACATTCCACTGTGAGGGGAACTACTCTAGCTATTGTTATTCCCATTTTACAGGTAAGGAAAGTTTTAGTAACTTGTTCAAAGTTATGGAGCTAAGTATTAGAAGTAAGATTCAAAAGCAAGTCTCTGCTGCTTTCCTGTCCTATGCTTTGGACCATGTCTTCCTGTCATTAATGATAACGGATCATATTTGTATAATAATGAACCATGACTCTGAAATAAGGGGTTGTTGTCATCACTCAGTCATTTCCCCCCCCCCCCCCGCCTTGGGTGGTGTCCTATTTATTATTTGGGACACTTTGGGGAGGAGGGAGTATTTTCCTTGGCCAAGATACTGACATGATTTGCCATTTCCTGCTTCAACTCATTTTACAGGTGAGAAAAATGAGGTAAATAGGGGTAAGTGACTTCCCCACAGTCATACAGCTAGTAAGTGTCTGAGTTCAGATTTGAACTCAGGAAGACAAATCTTCCTGACTCCAGGCCTGGCACCTATCCACTGCTTCCCCTAGCAGCCCAGGTATAAGTTGCAGTTCTGTAATATGCTGTCTTTGTTGATCAGAGGAAAATAGCTGATCTCAATTTTCTCATCTGTAAAATAAAACTAGATGATCTTTTAAGGTCTCTTCCAATTGTAAATCCTTCACTGTTTTTAGCTTAGAATTTTTTCTTCACAGTCACTTTGGGAAGTAGCTAATAATTTATTATTTCCATTTGAAAGATAAGAAAACAGTGAAGTAACTCACCCAATCTCTCATAATTAACAAATGACTGGGATTTGGATTTTTAATCCAGGTCTTTGATTTCAGGTCCCATGATCTTTCATTTTACAGTCATGAATAAGAAGGAAAAATATCATTTATTCTATCCTCTTCATTTTATAAAGAATGAAATAACAGCTATGAACGTTCCAATGACTTGTCCAAGGTGATAGAGATGGTAAATGACATATTTACACAGATATTTAGGCTCCAAGTCAAGTGTTCTGCCCACTAGATCATTACTTCTGAAGTTCCATCCAATTCTAGGAATCTCTTTCCAATAACCAAAGATAGCCGAAGGTGTAAAGATGGCCTTTAATAGTGTCTTTTCATTGGTGTGCAGAAAACATAAGGTTAATAAATATCTGATTAGTAATTCAGAGCTTCTAAGCAAACTTGAATGGGTCATGCTAGAAGGGAACTCAAGCAGACATTGGGAGACTCAGGATCTTAACTGTGAGATTCCACAACTGTATGACTTGAGCAAGTCGCTACACCTTTTGGCCCAAGTTAACAAATCTCTTTAAAAAAAGTTGGGACTAAAAATTCCATGTAGATGCCTTCAAGCTCTGATATTCTGTAGTTTGGGGGAAGCTGGAGAAGCTGAACTCTTAATTCTGAAAAGGGTATAAAAGAATAAGCATTGAATGAACTAAACTGCAGATTTGGAATAAGAGCCACTGAATCATAAGGAAACTTTAGAGGTGAACTACTTGACTCAAAATACTCCATATGCGAATCTCTTATTTACAAAAATGTGACCAGGAGAGAGGAGAATTGGGTCTAAGTCCCACCTCCAGTATTCTGTATTTTACAGTCTGATGTTGTACATTCTAAGGTCTCTTCTTGTTCTAAATGTTTACATCTTATATTCTAACATTCTACGTTTTAACATCTCCTCCAGATCTAATAATATGTAATTTTGTATAATGTCATATGCTATAAAATTCTGTGTTCTTAGATCTCCTCCAGCTCTGACAGCCCATGATTCTGGAGCTCTAATATGAAAGGAAAAACAAAGATAAGACAATCTTCCTGCAAAGGGAAGTCTGTGTTGTCAAATAGCGAAATGAAATAAGAATGGTGAAATGAAGTAAAGTCAATCTCTTTGGCATTGGGTCTGTGTGTGGGTGTCTCAAAAAAAAAAAAAAGAAACTACTGCTTCTGAAGGCCCTACAAACATCGACAATATGTAAAGCAAATTAATTAATAACCCACTTGCTGCTACCAACTAAGTATTAGATTGAAGGACTCTCCAGAGGGGAAACACACAATACACCCTGAGTCATCATTTGGGCTTAATGAAATTTTGGAAATTAGTGCTGAAAGCCCTGCACTTCAGATGCAAGAGAATTCTCCTTTGAGAGTGCTAGTCTAGAAGAGGAGATGAGAGGAGGGAAGAGGAGGGGAAGGAAAAGGATAAGAGGGGAGGAGATAGAGGGAGGGAAAGGGAGGAGAGAAGAAAAGAAGAAACAGAGAGGGAGGGAAGAGAAAGAGAAGGAAGGAAGGGAGGAAGGAAGGGAGGAAGGAAGAAAGGAAGGAAGGAAAGAAAAAAGGAAGGAATAAAATTGATGTCTAATAAATTCTGCTCCAGCCTCTTACCTTTACCCTGTGTGTGTCTTCCTGCCTAACGTGTGTTTCTTGTATNAAGGAAGGAAGGAGGAAAGGAAGGAAGGAGGAAAGGAAGGAAGGAAGGAAAGAAGAAAGGAAGGAAGGAACAAAGAAACAAATGAAGAAAGGAAGGAAGAAAGGGAGGGAAGGAAGGAAGGAACAAATGAATGAATGAACAAATACACGAAAGGGGGTCTTAGAGCTGTTAGAATACACAATTGTTCAATGTTGGAGCTGGAAATAGGAAGAAAGTACTTCAGACTATATAAAACATCAGAGTTAGAAAGTATGGGGTCACCACATAATATTGAATGCCAGAGTTTTAAAATTCCACAGAACTTATGTGTTAATACTGAAAGATGTTAGAAGGTAGCATATCAGACCTTGTAGGAATCATAGCTTTGTGTTGAAGGGAACCTTAGAATTAAGAATTTTCAGCTGGGAAGACCTTTAGAATAAAGAATGTTAGACCTATGAGAATGAAAAGACCATAAATTTGAGACTCTATGGGTTCTTAGGAGCTGCCAAATCAATCCTCTCATTTTCAAGATGAGAAAACTGGGGCAAAAAGACTGTAAGTGACTTGTCCAAGGTTACACATCAAGTAAGTACCTGAGATACCTTTTGATCTCAGGGAGTCCTCATTCCACATTCAATGCATATTTGGGATGGCGTTATTTCTAAGATAAAATGGCAGAACTAAAAAGTCCTTTAGGACAAAGAAGGCAAGATCTATGATGATCCTATAGAAATGGAAAGACTCTTAGAATATAGGAATAGCAGTTTTTGAAGGGTACTGAGTATGTATAAAGTTTTAATATTGAACATTAGAAATGGGAGAAAAAACAGATTTCTTAAACTCACTCTCTCTCTCTCTCTCTCTCTCTCTCTCTCTCTCTCTCTCTCTCTCCCCCCTCTGAGTTCCATCTCCCCCCTCCCTCTTTCCCTCTATTAATCTATGGTAATTAGGTAGTATAGTGCACAAGCACCAGGCCTCAAGTCAGGATGACTTGAGTTCATATCCAGCCTCAGACACTAGCTGTGTGAACCTGGACAAATTGCTTATCCCTGTGTGCTTCAGTTCCCTCATCTGGAGAAGGAAATGGCAAATCATTCCAGAAACTTTACCAAGAAAACCAGAAATTGGGTCATGAAGAATTGGGTATAAATGAAATGACTAATCAGTAACAAAAATAGATAGATAGATAGAGTTTTTCTTCAAGTATATACAGATTCTTCATCGAGAGAGACAGAGAGAGAGAGAGAGAGACAGAAAGAGAGACACAGAGAGAGACAGAGACAGAGAGACAGAGACAGAAAGGGAAGGAGGAGAGGGAGAGAGAAAGAGAGACAGAGAGGGAGGGAGAGGGAGAGAGAGAAATTTAAGTCCTTTCTCTCCTCAAGTCTAAGGGTCTCTACCCTCACTAGTCCATAAGCACAACCAAAGAATGTTGTATATAAAACAGCTTGTGTCCAGGATGGAACTCTGAACACCTTTTGTTTTGTTATACAGATTAGATAAAAATGCTTCTGCTATGTTTCTGGAAGGGGAGGAGAAAGGAAGAAATAATTTGTCACTTCCATCACAGGCCTCCTTCTCTCTCACTGATATGGTCGATACTGCTTTTCCCAGCTCCCTATCTTGGGCTCTGCCTTTGTTATAGCAACTGATGTAAATCCCCCAAATGCCAAAGGAGGAAAGCCCTGCCTAGTGTTATCTGTGTGGAATTTCAGAATGTTATCTCAAAGGACTAGAAGATGTTCTGCCACTGGACTAGGAAATCTGCAGCTCAAAGCAGCAAGAATGAATATTGTTCTACCCTCTTCTAGTACCTAGAAGGATTAAGGAACTTAAAAATGCAGAAATTTCACACCTAATGGTGGCCAATTTATGGTGTGAACAGAACCCTGGGGCCAGAGTCAAGAAGAGAAGAATTCAAATCCTGCCTGATATGCTAACTAGCTGTGTGGTCCTATGAAATTATTTAACTTCAATCTGCCTCAATTTTGTCATATGTAAAATGGGGATAATAATAGTACCTACCTCTCTGTGTTCTTATGAGTATAAAATGAGATAATATATGTAGAGTGATTTATTACTCTTAAAACTCTATAAATACTAGCTATTTATTATCATCTCCATCAAGTTTGCAGGAACCTAATGAGAAAATGCATATTTGAAATAGACAGCTTTCATAGAACAGGTCTTGCAACTGAAATTGAGAGATAGGGGACTGAGTCCTAAATCTATCACTTATTGGTTGCATGATCTTGGATAAATCATTCACCTTTTCCAATCCTGGGTTTATTAACCTATATGATAGGGATATAAAAATTTGGAATTATCTACCTCCTAAGATTGGTATAAAGATGACTTTAAAAATGAAACTAAGGTCCTCTTTATAAATTCAAAAGGAAACAGTTATGGTATTAACTGGCACAATGCCAATTTTGGTAGAGTTATATGTCATCTAGCTGAATTAGAAGAATTAATTTTATTATACTTTTCCAATGGCACTAACTCGTCAATGGCTTCTTTGCTGATCCTTTTACAGCACATTCCATTTCCTATCTACCAGCATTTTCAATGATTGACCTCCATGTCTGAAACTCTCTGGAGTCCTAACTTCCCTGGCTCCTTTCAAGTCTCAACTAAGGTCTTACTATTTTCCAGAAGCCTTTCTCAATATCTCTTAACTCTGGTGCCTTCCTCTTCTTGATGATCTTCAATTTATCCTTTAGTAATATTTGTAGTACTTGTAAATAGGTTTTTTTTTAAATTTTTTTTTAAACCCTTGTACTTCGGTGTATTTTCTCATAGGTGGACGACTGGTAAAGGTGGGCAATGGGGGTCAAGTGACTTGCCCAGGGTCACACAGCTGGGAAGTGGTTGAGGCCGGGTTTGAACCTAGGACCTCCTGTCTCTAGGCCTGACTCTCACTCCACTGAGCTACCCAGCTGCCCCTGTAAATAGGTTTTTGCATGTTGTCTCCTACATTACTCTTGGGAGCTCTTGGAGAACAGCTGCTTTTTGCCTCTCTGTATCTCCAGTATTTGGCACAATGTCTTGGAACCTAAAAGGTGTTTAATAAATGCATCTTGACTTGACTGGTTTTATAGCTTGCCGTATGACTCTAGAGAGTCCCTACTTCACTCTGGGTCTTCATTTCTTCTAATAAAGTGATGGTGTTGGACTAAATGATGCCTCTCATTTCTGAACTGGTAAGATTCAATGAATCTATTGAACCTGGATTGTAGCAGAAAAGTTCCTGCACTGGAGAAGCAACAGTGGACCCTGAGCTCAGTGAGCCTAGAGTAGGTGAAACCATCCAAGACACTGTTAAAATAATCCAGGCATGCTGAGATAACCAATTCACTACAAAATTTCCAGTGATCTAAGCTGGCCAAAATTGGATTGGGCAGCTTTTGGAGGAAATGGGTTCTCCATAACTGGAAATCTTCAAAGTGGAGGCTAGATGGTGACTTCTCAAGAGGATTCCTACTTCAGCTCCAAGTTGAACTGGAGGTTCTTTGAAGGCCTTCTGGTTCTAAGATTATAGGGTTCTAGAGGGGTCTTCAATTGGAGCTCTTAAGTTCAGGAAATTCTCCCATCACCAATTACAACGAGTAACATTTATTAAGCACCTACTATGTGACAAGCACCATGCTAAGGAGTGAAGTCAAAGGGGTGCACTCTGATCCCAATGCAATTCCCAATAATCATTTGAGGGCTTTAGTGAAGGGGCTGGTAGAGGAAAAGGCATGAGAGAGAGTTGGTGAATTGGGTTAGCCTTAAGATTAAGATGGACTTAGAATCAGAAAGATTTCCATTGAAATCCTATCAAATACAATTATTAGCTATATAATCCTAGGTATGGCATTTAACATCTTAGTCTCAATTTCTCATCTATAAAATGTGGATAATAATATCACCTAACCCAAAGGATTGATGTAAGAATCCCATAAGATCATAAATTTGCCGATCACTCTGCAAACCTTCAAGTGCTCTGGTAGGAATTCTTATTACTTAGCTCTTAGAGAAGTCGCCTGAGTTCATTAAGTGGTGGTAGGAGTGAAAGTATTTCTGAGGAAGTGAGTCAGAACCCATGATTAGGCTGGTTTCCAGGTATCAGAAGATGTTTTGTAGCTCCTCCTGACAACCTCAAAACCCCCAACCCCTCCAGTCCAGTGCCTTTGCCTAACAGTCACTCAATAGGTGCTGAGAAGTTTCCAGGCATTACTAAAACTCCAACTTTCCTCCCCTAACCCCATAGAAAACTAGAATGGTTTGTTTAGGTGTGTGATCCTATATATACACATCCTCCTGGATTTATACTCACAGACACTGCTTTAATTACTTCTGTTTATCCCTGAGTGTATCCCCTTATAGTATCATGGACAGGAAGATGATAACTCATGGTTTTAGGCCCCGGGAAACAACACAAAATGTTTTCCTCAGCCCTACAGTGGGGCATAAGAATTTCCAATAGTATCCGCCCAACCCCATCTGCCCCCAATTTACAGATGAGGAAATAGAAGCACAGAAAGATAAAGGGATAATGTTTAACATCAAAATGATAACAGTGTGAGTCAAATGAGCTGATAGTGTACACTGGCACATTTTTCCTAAGGATAATGAGCTTCTTCTTAACATGCAAGACCATCCCTAGCTCTTATCTCCTTAGACATACACAGGTGCAAATATCGCCCCTTCCCCAATCCCCACCAATGTGCACTCATTCTCACACACACACAAAGATTTCTTGAATCTACATAAGCATCTGAGGTTCATTTCAACTCAATATTCTACTATTTCTCCCATTTCTACTATTCTATAGTCTATAGTTCTAAAATTCGAAGTATTCTTCCAGATATTTAATGTTATATTTTCTATGCTCCTTTGCAGTTCTAACTTCAAATGAATATGTATATGTGGAAACGGTTGTTTCTGCCCTCACTCTCTTAAATTCAGGCCTGTTACATACATTTAACCCCTGTCGGGGTCCTCTGGTACCCTGAATAATGTTGTCTCTCATCTATGCCCTACACTCGAGCCCCCACCGATGGTGTCCCCCCCTACTGTAGAGACCCAGTGACCTCAATTCCAATTAACCACTTAACATTAAATTGGCTTTTACAAAGATATATTTGCTCCAAAGATATAGCAAAAAAAATCATACAAACATTTTTCAGCAATACCTTGAGGGCATAAACTCCCCCTGTACCACCTCCCTCTCTGGGGAAGCAAGAAGAAATGAGGTCCCAGTTTAGCTCAGTTCCTAAATAGCAGTATTCTCACCAAATTCAAGTTCAAAGGCTTAGGGGGCTAGTATTCCCAGACCTTTGGCTCCTGGGATGGCTATAATACCTCATCTGAATTGCTGGAATACAAG
Source organism: Gracilinanus agilis (assembly GCF_016433145.1). NCBI lineage: Eukaryota > Metazoa > Chordata > Mammalia > Didelphimorphia > Didelphidae > Gracilinanus > Gracilinanus agilis. The sequence continues at coordinate 66,589,143 of NC_058131.1, read as the reverse complement.
ATCCCTGTGATTAGGTTTCATTGGGTTGGATATTCCACCTTTCTGAGCCTAGAATAAAAAAGGACAAAAGAAAAAGGACAAATCTCAGTCCTTTTTTTCTGTGGATCACAAAGCCGAAAGGAAGGGGGGAGCAGGAAGGAGGCTTAGAATCCTCCCTCTTTATTTACTCTACTTGTGATGAGTTAAAGAAGGGAGGAAAAGAAAGAGAATGAGCATTTTTGCATTGCCTACTATGTGTCAAGCACTTTATAAACGTATCTCATTTGACCCATACAATAATCATATGAGAAAGGTGCCATTTTTATATCCCTATGAACTAGAGGCAAAAAGTGACTTGCTCAGGTCTGCACAGCTAATAAGTGTCTGAGGTCAGACTCAAACTCAGGTCTACTCAAGAACCAACACCTAGATACCTCGTAAAGAGTCCTTCATCCTCAAACACAAATGCCAGAGATATTCTAAGAATGTTCAGTTGAGCAGTTATAAAGGTATAGGCAACTATGGCTACCCTGTTAATGCAAAAAGACTTCTCCCAACCAGGTGGCAGGGCAACACAGAATTCCCATTCATCCTCCAGTCATCCAGGCTCCTCGAGACAGATCTTTAAACTCTCCCATCTTATCATCCCATGCCTTCTTAGATGATCTAGGCATGGATCAAACTCCTATTATCTATGAATAAAAATGGAAAGAAACATTTATCAAACATTTCCACTGTATAGTACACTGTGTGAAATGCTGAGGGTCCAAGAAGATAAGTAACTGGTCCCTCATCTCAGGGAGCCCATCCTCTAACGGGAAGGAACCACACATAGAGAGAAGTCAGTCCCTGAGTGGGTTGAAACATCCCAGGGTTTCTCAGGGTAAACTGGTAAAATAGATAGTAATATATTTTCTTAATATTTTTATTGATAAAACCATATATGTTTCTGATGTTTAAGCATATGGTAGTGCTGAGGATTTTGGTGGAAAGAAAGTTCTTTTATGTGTCTTTGGTTTGTTTTGCTGCTCCGAAGGCACAGAGGAGATCAGCTGCAGAAACAGTTGTTCCATGCAAGCTCCACTAGAATTTCTCCCCTGGACCAATGGTTGTGGGAAAAGCAGGGCTGGTGGTCTGCCCGGGTTGATGCTATTCTCAATATCCATTTCCTCACTATAATTAAACAATGTGGGCACTCTCCTCAACATTCAAGCTCAGAATCTATTAGGTATTTCAGGTGTGTCAAGCCCCAAAGCATTGGGCTTGAATGCAACTACAGAAGGTTGCATGAATTATTCTCTCTTATATACTTGGAATAAGATACTCTGGAACTCACTATGCAAATATATTTAAATTACATGTAAATCATGCTACTTTGGGATTTTTAAAGGGGAAAAATATATGGCAGTCATAAGTGAAGGGTACCACCATCTCTAGGAAATTTTGTCTCCTAAGTATAACATTTCCAGATGGTGTTATATCACATTAATCCAAAATGCCAAGCTGGACATGATGTCTCACTCCATTATAGAATTCCTTTTTACCTGGGATGCAGAGGCTGGTGAGTCACTTTTGAGCTCAGGAATTCTACATTATGGTAGACTGGACTGATCAGGTGTCTGAAGAAAATCTAGCATTAATAGAGTTAGTCCCCAAGGGAGCAGGATGCCGCCAAACCTGGAGCATCCTGCGAGTAACTTCAGGTTACAGCTTTCCAGCCCAGGTTTGGAAACAGATCAGCGTCAAGGTCCCCATGATGGTCAGATTGGGATCAAGTTCATCAGTGGTCTCTGCATTTCCAGTTCGCACAAGATAGGGAAACTGAGACTTAAAAAAATCCTGTGTTTTCCCAGGAATCAGTACAGGTAATCCCTAGTCCACTCAGTTTGCCATTGAATTGGATACCTTAATAGGAGGTGAGTTCTCCATCACTGACTGGCTTCTAGAAGATACTGGATGACCACAGGGATACCGAAGGGAGGAAACTTGAATTGGAAAGATGTGAGACATCTGAATGTAGGATACTATACTTCTATGAAAATGGGGCTTCAAACATGAGGAGGTTGAAATGATCTTGCACTCTACTTTATGGAGAGGATGTCTCCATCTACATAAACCCAATGTTCCAGGTGGTTTAAACTTAGGGTTCCATTTGAATACAATGTATTCTTTGGGAGGAAGAAGAAGAGAGGTGCAAACTCAGCATATTATGGAAAAATAAAGACAGGAGTTCAAGATTAGTTTAACTTTGCCACTTGTGAGCTATGTGGCAAAATTTCCTTAGAAATCAGAATCAATAATATGGAAATAGGTCTTGATTGATGACACATGAAGAAACCAGTGGAAATGTGTGTCGGCTATGGGGATTGGGGGGTGGTGGGAGAGAGAGAAAGAACCATGGAAAATTTTTTTTCTAAAAAAAGAAAAAAAAAGAAAAAAAGAAATCAGAAGACCTGAATTCCGACTTTGCATTTGATAGTAGCTGTATGACTAGGGTAAGTCACTTAAAATCACTCAGTTTTCTCATCTGTAAATAATACTGCCTACCTTCCAGGAAGGTCTTGTGAGGATCAGATGAGATGATTGTAGTTGTTGTTGTTTTTATTTTTATCATTTGGTAAATAATTTTTCCTCTCTGGTAATTACTTTCATCAAGGTAAAATGAAAGATCTGGGAAAAATTCTCTCTTCGAATGCTATGGCTTAGTGTTAAGAGGACTATATTTGGCACTAGAAAATCCAGATTCTAATTCTTGTTTGGTTACACACCAAAGTAGCCAACCCATATTTGAGCATGAGAACACTGATTATTTACTTTGTATCTTAGTTTCTTCACTTGTAAAATGTAGGAGTTAAACCAGAAGTAGGAGTTCTTTGTCCCCTCGGTGGTCTGGGGTATCCCTTCTCAAAATAAAATTTTCAAATGCCAAAAAATATAGAAAGTTATACATGAAATTCATTAAATTAATAGTTATCAAAACATGTTAAAAATAATTTTGCAAACTCCAGGTTACGAGCCCCTGAACAAGATGATCTCGAAGTTGTCTTTTCACTCTAATTTCTCAGATTCTAGGAACTTTTTGTGATTTTCTGATATAGAGGGTTAGGAATAGGAAAGGAAGTAGTAAAGGAAGGAAGAGGAGTGGCATCGTAATGAAATGCAATTAAGATAGATTATCATGTAATTCTTACTCTATCATTTTCATGTTTACCAAGGATACAAACCAAAGAAAAAAAAAGAAAGAAAAAAAAAAGACTCTCATAGGATTACTAAGTAGAACAGAAACTCAAAGATGACCTGATTAAAATCATATTTGACTATAAATCTCTTCTTTGGCATTCCCAACAACTGGATCTTGAGCTTCTGCTTGTGGAGAATGCCCTCATTGCCTTCTGAGCAAATCTATTCCACTGAGAGTGTTCTATTGTTAGAAAGTTCTTCCTTACTGTTGACCACACATCTGTCTCTCTTTAGCTACCACCAGTTATATCTAATTCTGCCGTCTGGCATTAAACAAAACAAGTCTAATGTCTTTTCTCTATGGTGTCTCTTTAAAAACTTGATTCTAGACCCTCTTCATTCTCTCTTTTCCAATTCGGTTCTTACACACCAAAAAGCAGTATTTCCAATACCTTCCCCCTTTCTTTCCTCTTTAATGCATGCATACATAAATATTTATATACATACATATGTAATGATATAAATATAGATCCTTATCTTTGTAAGCTTTAACATCTAATAGGATGACATGTACACATAAAAATATAAAGACTAAGTACATGAGAGAAGTATACCTTGTTATGTTGATTCAGATGAAGCAATGACAGTTTCCCATTGGGGCCACCAAAGAGGGCATCTTGGTAGGAGTGGTGTTAGAGCTGAGTTTTTAATTGTTATGAAATGACCAATTATAATAGAGTTTCAGAAGAGAAAAGGAAGGAAAAAGAAGGCATTCCAGGTTTATTTTACTTTTTATCAGATTTCACCTGGATAAAAATACAACTGGGGTAAGTTGAGGGAGGGGTCCCATAAAATAAAATATGCTCCCTTCCCAACCCTCAACCCTTAGGGATGGCCCTGAGCCCAGGCCCCACCACCAGTAATAATGGCCTTGGACAGCTCAGTATGAAAACAGCCCTACCAGATGTTGGTCTCTTTCCACTGCTCCTGGAAGCATAAACAGCTCTTTAGAGAGAATTGCACAAGAGCTCTGAACTTCTTTTAATTTTAGGTGTGACTTTGAAACAGAGTCAAGGAACAAAGAATGGGTGGGCAGGGATCAAAGTACATTGAGTTACTGGGTCTCTGAAGAAATTCTTCCATTGAGACAGTTGCTAAAATTCATCTCTCATCTCTTCACTATCAGGTTTTCTTCCTCCCCGCCCCCCCCCCCAACACTTCTCTTTAGCAAATAAATAATCTTCTATTTTTATTCCTCTCTCTGTCTCTTGTCCATCCTGAGAGTCATATCCTTCCTCCTCAAATTAGGAGCATATTGTTGAGTGTTTTGCTTGTCCTAATTTAAACCGAAGGAACCTAAGAAGTTAGACTGTTAGGACTGGAAGGACATTTCAAAGCAATCTACTTTAAACCCCTTATTTTATATAGGAAGAAATTAAGGGGCAAAGAAGAGAAGAGAAATCTTAAGATCACCCAGAGAATAAATGGCACAGTCAAGGCCACCATATAACTCCTGATATTTTCTCTAAAGATTTTTTTCATCATACCATACTGCTCTGACAAGAGTTTTAGAGGATACTCCATGGAAGGAGATGGGGAAAGTAGTTGGAAATACTGCCTTTTGATGTGTAAGAAAAGAGAGATATAGAGTTCCTATTAACAAAGTACAGGAGATACAAAGACTATTGTAAAACAGTTTCTGGCATCAAAGATAGAAGAGGACAGGAGGTGGTTCATGAAGATAAATAAATACAAATTATTTCAATTGTACTAAAATTTTTGAGAAACTCTGTTTTACCCATGGCAAATGTCCTATTCATTATCCTCTCAGATAGAATAGGGAAAAATTCTCAAAACCTTATTTATAATTTATGATTATATTCTGGGCCTGTTGACTGACTGGCTGATTGATCCTGTGACTATGGTATAACTATCAATGGACATGTCTCTATTTTCCTTCCATGACACTTACTACCTTATGATTGCATTCCGGGCTTTTCAGAGTGTCCCACCATTTGATAGATAAAACAAATAATTTCACAGAGAAAACATCTTATAATTGGTTAAGAAAAATCAATTTTACTCCATGGATCTATATATAAAATCATCAAGTCACTTCAGGATTGGAAAATTGCAGCCTCAAGAGCACTTTGTAGAGGAAGGTGCTTGTGGTTGTTCCAAAGGTCAACAAGTGGCTTGGGTGCATTAATTCAGAGACTATATTAGGTGCCTCTATTTCCATCAGAGAGATTGAAAAAGGAGACAATTCATTGAGCCAATAGATGAGAAATATGCCCAGGATAGGTGAATTCAGAAAGATAGTTACTTAAGGAAGGAGGAAATTTCAGGAAAACAACCTTTGATAGCAGTGAGGACTTGTAGCAAAGGAAAATACTGGCTATAGACATAAGAAAGGACTTCCAATATCAGGAGTTTTGAATTACCACTTTGGCAGATGAACACATTTCCCATATTTATACCCAACTGCTATTATGCTTTGAAGTTTGAAACAGTTTTTCCCATGGACACTGAGAATGTTTCTGAGAAAGTATACCCTGAGTTTGGGGGAATAATATGTTTTTCCAACTATTCTTGTTATATTATTTTAATGAATGTCTTTTTTAGAAGCTGATTAAGTCTACTTGCTGATTGCAATAGGAAGAATATTGGAGGTGGGACTTGTAAACCACATTAGTTAAGAACTGTGAATCACAAGATTAACCCCTGTAGAAACCTGGAAGAAATATCAGCTACCTGTTGGGGGACTCACCCTTGAGGAAAGGTATAATTTGGGGAAATAACCAAAAGGAGGTCTTAAATATCTTATTTATGTTTCATTTAGAAAAGGACCAATGATATCATAGATTAAGGAGTTGCTAGGGAACTGGATTTAAGTGAGGCAGGGTTGCACTAAATTATGAGCTTTACTCTTTCTTCCAGTCGTGGAAGTCCAATGGTAAGATAAAAGTCAGGATGACTAGCAATGGTCTGGGATGTAATGAATGACTTTGGTGTCTTCCATGTCTGACCAAGCTCTAAGTACTTCACATGATTGTTTCAGCTGCCTAACGGCCAGTTGGAACAACTTGTTCTTATTTGCCCATTCCTCCAGGGGGAAGTTTTCATTAGCATGGGGCAGATATCTCCATAACTCATAGAATGGTTTAAGTTTAGCCTATATGCTGAGATGTGTGGCTACTGTATATGCTATAACTTCTTGGAGCCACAGTTGAAAGTTGTGTGACAAGTAGACACCAATGATGGATGAGTGACCCTAAAAAGGGTTCAGCAAGAGTAGCCTTAAACATCTAAAAAGTAAAAAAAATATTTTTAAAGGGGAGAGAGGGCTAATAATTATGAGCAGGCAGTTTGGTCAAGCAAGGAATCAAATAATTCATATTTGATTTATTATTATTTATAAATAACCAGAATTGTGCTTTGAAGAAAGTTATGGATTCCATGAGGTAGTGTTGGAGCATCCTTTAAATACCTTGGAATTCCTTTCAGACATGGAAGACCAATTATGCCATGGAATATAGATAAGAGATAGTTCTTTTATTTGTTTGTTTTCATAGGGGAAAGCCAGCAGAATAATTTGACTAGAACATAAAATACATGAAATATAGTAATATCAGATAATACTGGACACTTACTTACTTCACCCTGTTTGTTTCTTGACAAAGAAACTCAAATGTTTTGCCATTTCCTTTTCTATATCATTTTAATTGGAGATTTTTTTTAAACCCTTGTACTTCTGTGTATTGTCTCATAGGTGGAAGAGTGGTAAGGGTGGGCAATGGGGGTCAAGTGACTTGCCCAGGGTCACACAACTGGGAAGTGGCTGAGGCCGGGTTTGAACCTAGGACCTCCCATCTCTAGGCCTGACTCTCACTCCACTGAGCTAACCAGCTGCCCCCTCTATATCATTTTAAAGGTGAAGAATCTGAGGCAAATTGGGGTGAAGTAATTTCACACAGATATTGACTGAGGCCAGATTTGAACTCAGATCTTCCTGACTCCAGGCTCAGCCTTCTATCCACTGTATTGTTGTCTAATCTATTTATCTATATAGACATTTGTGAATATTATGCTATTCTCTACTAGATTAGGGGTTCTTTGGGGCCAGTATTGACCATTTCTCATTTATCCTTTTGATCTCCCCAGATTCCCTGTCTGCTGCCCTGAATACAGGAAGTGGTTTACAAATTTGTCCTAGATGTACAAATTAATGAATGAACGAATGCTTTGCAAAGCATTAGACTTCTATTTTCTTCTCCTTTGTGTTAAGCAATTAGACTAAATTATTTTGTCATCAGTGTGACTGGTTGTGTAAGGAGGAAATTTATTCTGCCCTAGATAACAAGAGATAGCAGGAAACCTGCTTCAGTGAAAAGACCATTGGGCTGGTTGACCTAAGTCTTGAATTTGAGTTAGCTTAAGCACTCTCTTGCTATGTGACCTTGAACAAGCCATGTCACTTGTTTGAGCTCTGGCTTAGTCCATTGTCAAAGGAGGGGGTTGGACTCCATGACCTTTGAGGTCCTTTCAAGCCTTAACATTCAACTACTCTAATATTCTATGTTCTAAGGTCCCTTCAAGCTCTGACAATCTATGAGTCTATAAATGCATTTTTTAGAAACGATGAATGATTTCTTCCTCCCTTATTTCTTCAGGATGATTGACTTTGTTCTTGGAGCCCATGTATTTGCTTCTCATAAGGAAAATGCAATACCAGCCAAAGGTGGCTTATTTTCAAAGGAATAGCATGAAAAACCAAAAAGAAAGCAACAAAAAAATCCATCCCAGAATATTTTTTCTTCCTTTTTTTTGTGTCACAGAGAGTCACTTAATTCCAGGTATTTGCACAAGGGAAATGTTGAAAGATGACATCCAGGTTGGAAAATGACTGCCAACTGCAAAGAGGGATTGTAAACAGGACTTTCATACCCATCTCTTCTTTATTGGAGCCTCACAGAACAGCTCAACTTAGGAAATCGGGCTGTCTTGGGAAGTGAAGACAAACATACCCAGAAATATCTTATAAAAGTTGGAGTGGGGACTTTGTTATCTTGAAGACTGCTTCCTCTGACTGAGTCTATAAGTCCCCAATTACCCCAAGCTTTCAGTGGCCAGAACTCTGGTATTTGTTAGCTTAGAGACTTTGTCCAAGTAATTTCCTTTCTTAGAGCCTCAATTCCTTCATTTGTGAAATGAAGATATTGTATTAGATGGTTATCAAGGCAATTTATTGTAGTTGAGAGATTTTTACTAGCTGATCTGTAAATCCAATTTCTGGCGTAAATGTTTCATATTCTAGCATAGCTTAGTGAATAATTAGACAGCTAGGTAGTGCAATGGTTATGGTTTTCTGGGATTAGAGTCAGAAAGATTCATCTTATTCTATGTTTGACTAGGGCAAGTCATCAAAACTTGATTGCCTCAGTTTCTCATTTGTAAAGTGAGCTGAATGAGGAAATGGAAAACCAACTCAGTGCCTTTTTGCCAAATAAACTCCAAATGGGGTCACAAAGAGTCAGAGAGGACTGAAAATGACCAAACAACAAAGGCAATAATTTGAAATGAAGTTCAAATCAGGCCTTGGACAATAACTGTGATCGTAAGCAAGTCATATAACCATTCTGTGACTCAGTTTCCTCACCTATAAAATATGGAGAGAATCAGCCTCTGAAGTCTGGTTCTACCTTCCAGTCTATGATTATCTACTATGAAACTTCTCATGTTTTATTGATTATATCTTTTTTATCTCTAAAATCTTATGATCCTAAGAAAGATTACTTCAGCAGGTCAGCTGGAGGCTAGAAACACATTCTTGCTGCATTTTTTGACTCTTTGAATGCATTTTCAAAAGGAGAAGGTTTCCCAAATTCAGTCAACTGTAAAAATAAGCAGTCATCGGTTCCATTACTATAATGCTTTTGGTCTGACAAAGTACTTTACAACCATTATCTCATTGGAAGACCACAATGACCCTCTGAGCAAGGCAAAGGAGGGATTATTATTCTTGTTTTACAGATGTCCCTTCTCAACAACTAATTCCTGCAAAAAAAAAATGGTATCGGTTTTTATAAGAAAGAATAGCTAAGAAAGTGACAGTGTAGAGATAAGAGGAGCAGTAGGTACACTGGGGAGAAGATGAGGCTGAACTACAAGATAGATAAATTTGGATGGGAGGACAGTAGTTTCAGGAAGTTGCCAGGGGTGGGCAAGTCTGAGCAGGGACTCAGTCTTGACATGGGGAAATGTGAAGTTTTGGGGTCCCTTGAACAACAAAAAAAAAGGATTACGTTACAGAACACTAATGAATAAAGTTAAAAAATAAAATGTTGTAGATTAAAGATATCCTAGAACCTAAAATATCAGAACTAATTAGACTAGAAAACATTAGAATATAGAATTTTAGAGCTGAAAGGGTTCTTAATGTCCAGAATATATAGAATTTATAGGAGTCCTATTAATGTAAGGATTTTTAACCTATGCCTCACACAGGGGCTTATGAAGAGATTTTGGTGAGATAATAAGATAACCTAGAAAAAAAATGACATCTTTCTTTTTTTTTTTCTTTCAGTTTTTTCTAACTGATCAAATATTTCTTTCCAATTATGAATAACTTTTTTCTCCTTATATGATTTCTCCAGGGTACCGAAGGGTTCTATGACAAAAATAAAGCTAAGACCCTTCTTATTTAATGGATAAAAGCTTTGGCCCTTCTTATGTCAAGAATGAAACACGATATAATCTAAGGGTTTCATTTAGTGTCTTAGTAGAATAAAGAGTCTTAGAATATAGAATATAGGGACATAGAACAAAGAATAAAATGGCTAGAATTAGAATATGAAAGGATAATACAGAGAAAGGGCACTGGATTTCAGTTCAGGAAACCCCATTTTAAATTCCATCACTGACACTAGTTGTGTGATTTTGGGGAATCAGAAAGACTCATCTTCATGAGTTCAAATCCAGCCTCAGACATTAGCTATGTGACCCTGATCAAGTCACTTAATCCTGTTAACTCAGTTTCTTCATCTGTAAAAATAATCTAGAGAAGGAAACAGCCAAACCCTCAAGTATCTTTCCCAAGAAAACTTCAAAAAGGGTCCCAAAGAACTATATGCAACTGAAATGACTGAACAACAAATGGCAATTTTATCTCCTGGGCTTCACAGAGTGTCCTACACATGGTAGGCATTTAAAAGCTAATTGACCTGACTTCCTTGAGCCTCCATTTCTTCACACACTAACCTTCACTACCTACCTCATAAGCATTGTCATGAGAAAGGTGAATTGTAAACTGAAAAGGATTATAAAGAGATGTATACAAAATTATTCTCCCAATGCCCCGGGATCTCCACATGTGAAGTTTGGCCAATCTGAGTATTAAAAAGCAAACCTTCTGATCCTAGCTTTCAGTGCTCTCTTGAATAACATCTAATTTAAGCATTTCTCACAGGCCCTTTAGGTTAATTTACCAGAAAAAAAACAAAAGTGAATAAAACCTATTAGTCTTTTTTTCCAGCTCCTTTGAAATGATTGAAAGTGGATGTTTCCATGAGGCAACATTAATAATGCATTCATCATTTCAAGGCCTTAACCTCTTAAGTTTTTCAAACAGAATTAAAAGAATTCTGAACTGCTAAATAATTACATTACAGGTTGAATGAAGAGAGAGAGAAAAAGCTTCTAAAAGGGCGCTCATCGATTTAGGCCTCTCAGGAGCAGCACTTTTCACAGTTCTGGTTTCAGGTGGTCATTGCCACCCTGAAACCTGCCACCTCCCTGCTCCACCTTTTCTTTTACCCATTTGGATAAAGAGGCATATTTGCCTATTTTGTTTTCAGGCCTGCCTGTTGGGTTCATACTCAGCAGAAATGTATGCAAAGGGCTGTCAAGCCTCAGTGCTCACCCTTAACTCTCATCTGGCCTTCCCAGTTACCTTATGAAGTTTGGAGAGAGGACCAGAATCCTCCAGTTTCAGAGGTGAACGGGGCTACAGATGGCATCTGGTCCAACATCACTTGACCAAGAGAAGCATCTCCAGAAAACCAGACAGGGGGACATCCAATTTCTGCTCCTAGGCCTCCAGTGAGGGTTAGCACGCTCCTTCCTGAGGCAGCCCATTATGCATTTGGACATCCTTCTTTTTTAATATTTTCCTCTATATTGTGTGAACGTGCCTCCTTATGACTGCTTTTAAATGTAGCTAGTTCTTCCCCCTTGGGGCCAAGCAGAACAAGTCTAATTCCTATTTGACATGACAGTCCTTAAAACATAGAAAGACAGTGCTTATGTCCCTCCTTTTTATCCTCAGATGGCATAATGTTGAGTCCCCTTGTCATCCTGGCCACCCTTGTCTGGTCACATTCTAAGTTGTCAAAGTCCTTTGGAAAATGTGGCACTCACAGCTGAGAATGATTTCACAAGTAATATTTCAGTTATTGGCTGACTAGATTAATGAATACTACTGCTATTAATAATAAATGAAGATGATAAGAAATAGGGAATTTATATAATGCACTAAGGCAGTGATTCCCAAAGTGAGCGCTACCACCCCCTGGTGGGTGCTGCAGCGATCCAGGAGAACGGTGATGGCCACAGGTGCATTTATCTTTCCTATTCATTGCTATTAACATAAAAAAAAAAAAAAGTAACTTCCAGAGGACTAAGTAATATTTTTTTTCTGGAAAGGGGGCGGTAGGCCAAAAAAGTTTGGGAACCACTGGGCTAAGGATTTCAAGACACTTTTCAATCATTATCTCATTAAAGTCTTGCAATAAGACAATGATGCAGGTTCTTTTATTATCTACATTTCAAAGAGAAGGAAACTGAGGCAGGAAAAAGTTAAGTTACTTGCTCAGCGTCACACAGTTAATAAATGTCAGAGGTAGGATTTGGTTTAAAGTCTTCTTGACTCCAAGTCTTATGCTCTATTCATTGTATCACCTACCTGGTGGAATACAGCAAAGTTATTATCTCCATCTTCTACATACTATACCTGTGATAATATGGCCCAAGATGGCCCAAGGAATGTCAGAACATCTCTGTAACTTCCATGTCTGGGCAGGTGAAGAATGTATAGTATACTAGTGAGTCTCTTGAACCATTTCTTATTTATTTTTCATGTGGCTGTTATGTTTCATATTTTCTTGAATGCACCCTTCCCTCCATTCTGAGAGTACCCAGCAGTCTAGGAGCTTAATAGACAGCTGAAAGTAGTGATATCAAGTGTTGGGTTCTAGTCTTGACCTCTCCACTTACTATTTCTGTGACTTTTACAATAAAAAAAATATTTAAAAAAATAAATATGTGTATGTACATATATTTATTTTAGGTATATGTATATGTTCACATATATATACCATATGTACACACATGTGTGTATATATAGGCACAACATAGATTGATACAATAAACACATACTATATACACAATATAACATATAATTGTACATATCATATTTACATTTTAAATATCTACATATATACACATGCATGTACACATCCATATAAGTATGTATGCAGACACACATCCATATGTGTATGTGCATATGCATATGAATATATAAATGTGTAATTATATATAATATAAAATTATAACAAAATAATGTAAAATTTTAGTGTAAAAATAAAATAAAATATATTAATATGATACGATACGATACGATACGATACGATACAATACAATACAATACAATACAATACAATACAATACAATACAATATAATATAATATAATATAATATAATATAATATAATATAATATAATATAATATAATATAATACTTCCCTCTATACTAGTTTCCTCATCTGTAAAATGAGCAGCTACCAGGGCAGCTCTATTAGGTGGCAAAGTGGATGGAGAGTCAGGATGACCTGGGTTCAAATCTATCCTCAGACATTCCTCTGTGACCCTGGGCAAGTTTTTTAAACACCCCCATCTTTTTTTTTAACCCTTGACCTTCTATTTTAGAGTTGTTGCTAAGATAGAATGTGAGGGTTAGAAAATATAAATTCATTTACCTCCCAGGGTCGAGAAATGGAGCAAATGATAGTATTGTCCTCTTAAGGTTGATATAAGGATGAAATGACATATTTAAAGAGCCAAAGAAGTGCTATCTTTTCTTAATTATCTAATTAGTACATTGGGACTAATAATCCATCCTGTGCTTACTTCCTAGGATTGTGGTGAAAATCAGAATAATGCTTTTCAACCCTCTTAAAATGCTGTACAAATGTAAGAGACCATTATGGATGGAAGTTATAAGATACTAAGTCATAGCTGACATTTATATAGCATGTTAATGTTTGCACAGCATTTTACATATGGAGCACCTTGGGGCATCACTACTCAGATGTGGGAAACCCAAACAGACTTAGAGTACTCTGTGTATCCTTATCCACTCAAAACTAGAGCTCAACAGAACCCAATGATGTGTTTACTTTTACTAGTCAGCCAGAGGACACAATTAGCTCAATTCAAAGGCATTTAATGAAATAGTAAAATAAGGAAAGAAGCAATAATTAATCAAACAATCAACAAGCATTTATTAAGTGCTTATTATATGCTAAGCACTTGGGATGAAAAGACAAAGGAAATAGAATCCTTGCTCTCAAGAAACTAATATTCTAAAGGAGGAGGCCATTATTGTTGTTGTTTAGTCATTTTCAGTTGGGTTGGAGTCTTCACAACCACAATTTGAAGTTTTCTTGGCAAGTTCAAATCTGACTTCAGAAATTCGCTAGCTATGTGACCCTGAACAAGTTACTTAACCCTTCTGGCCTCAGTTTCCTTGTTCATAAAATGAGCTAGGGAAGGAAATGGCAAACCACCCCAGTATCTCTGCCAATAAAACCCTTAATGGTGACATGAAGAGTCAGACATGAACAAAACAATTTCCCTAGAAGAGAGAGAATAATCTGATTCCAAAGATGAAAACAACAACAGAGTCCCAACAGTATCACAAATAGTTTTGATGATTTCCAAGGTAAAGAAACACTGTTATGCTATTGGAGTAGTGAAATTTTATGGACACAACTTTCATCAATGTATAGTGAGCAGATCTGGGTTTGATCTGCTCACCATACATAGAAGTTATTCTCCCTCAAATGCCTTAGTTTCTATAAATGTAAAGTGAGGGTATTGGATCAGATTATTTCCAAGGTCCCTTCTAGTCTACATCTACTTCTTAAATACTCAAAATCACCTTCGATTGTTTCCTAGAAGTGCTTTATAAACATCTCTCCCTCAGATTCCGAATCAGCATATGCTTAATAAAGGGAAAAGTTTCATCTCTCCTGCTTCCAGAGTTAAGATCACGAGACAGATTATATAGATCAAGCTTGAGTGACATAGGAGATACGCATTAATGGGAGAGTGGACTCCGGTATTTTGTTTTGAGAAATCCTATCTTTGAGAAGAGGGCTCAGAGGATAGAGTGCCAGGGCTGGAGTCAGAAAGACTTATCTCCCTGAGTTCTAATCTGACCTCAGACATTTACTAGATATGTCACCCTGGGCCAGTCACTTAAGTCAGTTTTCCTCAGTTCTTTATCTGTAAAATGAGCTGGAGAAGGAAATGTCAAGCCACTCCTTTGCCAAGTATCTTTGCCAAGAAACCCCCACATAGGGCCACAAAGAGTCTGATGCAACTGAAAGGACAGAACAACAGCAATCTTTGAGTAGGGAAAAGATAATTTACATATAGCCAAAGGCAAAGACACCCTCTTCAATTTCAAAGTATTACCTATAGAAGTGAGAAAGTCTACTTTTCACCTGAGGAGTTGGAGTCTGTTTCAGTAAACTTCAAGGTAGGAACAAAAAATGCTATGTTTGACAGAGGTCTGTTATACCACATTATCATTCGGATAAAAAGCCTGGCAAGACAGAGATTAAAATTCTCACTAGAAGAACCTGTAGCTCTCATTACATTATAACAATCACTAACTGTTAAAGGGAGAAGGGTACCTTGGAGATTGCTTAAATTGACTCCCTCATTTTACGCAGGATCAACTAGAAGGCCAGAGAACAGAAATGATTTGTCTAAGGTCACACAGGGAATCGATGGAAGAACTGGGACTCTCTGGATTCCCAATTCAGGGTTCATTGCATTATAGCATTACAGCAACTGGCCCTCAATTGTAGTCACTCATTCTGTTTGACTTCCAATTAAACAAATCAAAATATACTCTGCTTTTGCACAGAAAGACATTTCTAAAGACCACTAAGGACAATTCTGCCTACTGCTATTCCTAGAAGAAATAGCAGCCCTGTCTTTAGGGATGCTCACTTACAGAAGTTAAAGAGTAGTTCTGATTGGAGGTGATTGTGAAGAGTCTCTCCCGACTGCTTCTTTTAGAATATTCTTCTGTCTTAATCATAAAAGATTTGACCGTCAAGTGCTGAAATTCAACTCCAAATAAGAACTTGATGCAGCCCATATTGGCACATCTTGGAGGAAAATTAGTCATCTAAAAGCTAACACTTTGACATGGAGAGAAGCAAAATGTAGCATTGATTTCCCAAGAGGCTCAAAAGTAGATCAAGTAACACTAAAATAAAATTGTCAAACGAGAAAATGATTCTCATCAGAATATTTTTTCCTACTCTATAAATAAATGGTTGAGACCATTTCAAGAAAGACTGTGGCCTCTATTAGACATATCATGTCCCTCTACAAAGAAGAGGCATAGTCTAGTGGCAAGAACACAATACTTAGAATTAGGAGAAATTTGGTTTCATACACAGGTCCAGAAATTTGCTGAATGTGTCATGTTGAGTAAATTATGTTATTTCTTTTACTTTTTTATGTCCTTACCTTCCATTTTGGAATCAAAACTAAGTATTTAAGAGTGGTAAGGATAGGCAATTGGGGTTAAGTGACTCACCCAAGGTCACATAGTTAGGAAGTATGCAAGACTAGATTTGAATCCAAGACCTCCTGTCTCCAGGTCTGGATTGCTATTGCTATCTACTGGGCCACCTAGTTTGCCCCACATTACTTCTTTGGAACCAACTTTACTCATTTGTAAAATGAGGATATTGATATTTAAACCACTCAGCTCATAGGTTTATTATGAGGAAAATGATTTGTAAACCATGAAATGTTAGAAAAATGTGAGTTATTAATAATACTAACTCAAGCAATTCATTTGGTGATTTAGTGGTGATTAAAGCCTAGGGAGCTGCCAACCATTTTGTGGGATCTCAGAGGTAGAAGAATCTTTAAGGGTCATTTTTTTCAGTTCTCATTTGGGTAGACATAACTTTTAAAACTTTCTTAGAAGGAAATCTTCTATCCTCAATAGGATTGCCTTCAGTGTTAGGGAACTCATTAGCTGCCAAAGCATCCTTTTCTGGTTTTGAATCGCTCTAGTTGTGAGCAAGTTTCATCCTTATTCTGAACAGAAATCAACCACTTTACAATTTTCTCCAGTTTGGTCCCACTGATTGTTATGTAGTACTTGAAAGAACAATTGGAGAGAGACCCTGAGAGCAGTTAACCAGCTCCCCACCTTCACTGAATTGTCCTTGATTTTGATCCACCTGCCAAAATAACTTGTAGAGCCCCCAAATCAGAAGATAGAATTTTGGGGAACATTTTTTGTTAAGATTATACTGATAGTATGTTTCATCTGCCAATATCTCTGCTTGACTTTTTTCCTTTTCTTTTAATTTCTTTTTTTCTTTTTTCCATATCAATATAATTTAAAAATCATTTTCTGAGACATTGAGATACATGTTCTCTCCCTCTCTCATATCACTCCCCCCTTCATTCCCCCCTCTCCAAAATGGCAGCTAATATGATATAGATTGTACAAGTGTTATCATACAATGCATATTTTCATGTTCATCATGTTGTGAAAGAAGACACATACCATTTATATTAGAGAAGTATTCATGGAGGAAAAAAAAGAGAAGGATGGCATGCTTCAATCCCTGCTTATCTTTTAAAAAAAAAAGGAATACAAGCTCAGCACATGTAAACTTTTATCTAAGGCAATGGTATGGTTTTCTTCAGCCTGAATAGTATCATTTTTATCACTGTTTTATTTACCACTCATAATTATATATGTCATTCCACTTTCCTTTACCCCATTTCCCAAATGAACTAGTCCATTTTGTTCTGGGTAGTTCATAACACAATTAAAATTTAGATAATCATGAATGTCTTTATAGGCCTTCAATGAAATATTCTGTATCCCTTTCTTCATGAGAAGACCTGGGGATTTTCATAGGCCATGTGCTCCATGAATCAGAAATATGTCTTTTACCCAATAAGATTAGATTTATGAATCTATGATCAGCCTATCTTCACATGTGTTAGTAGAAGTACAATATCCAATCTAAAGACTGGCCTGAGACCTCTACTCCAGTCTGGGGACATCCTTTATTCAACACTGAAGTGAGCCTTGGATAGAGATAACCTAACTGGTGATTGATTGATTGATTAAATATACCTATTTCTTTATGACCAATTAGCCACCATGATTTCACTGACTACTACTTTAACCATAGGCAGGACCTGGGATTGGTCATGTATATTATTGTTGCCATTAACCATCTCTTGCTCAGGGATGGATAATTGAAACGTCAGTTCTCTTTCACTTGATTGACAAGTGATAATCTGCTGTCTTATGATTCCACCAAGAATCCTTGTGATTCTAAATTCACTAATTGCTGATGAAAAAACTCCCTTCCCCAGGTCCACTGAAGTCTTCCAGTCAGCTGAAGAAATCCTCTCTCTCTCTCTCTCTCTCTCTCTCTCTCTCTCTCTCTCTGTTTAGAAAATTTTTTCTTATTATCTCTTTGGGGTACAAACCCAGCAGTGGTATGACTGGATCAAAGGGAAGGCATTCTTTTAAAGCCCTTTGTGCATAGTTTTAAACTGCCCTGCAGAATGGTTGGACCAATTCACAACTCCACCAGCAGTGTATTAGTGTCCCCATTTTGCCACATCCCCTCCAACATTTATCACTTTCCTTTGCTGCCATATTGACCAGTCTGCTAGGTGTAAGGTGGTACCTCATAATTGTTTTAATGTGCATTTCTCTAATCAGGAGATATTTAGAACACTTTTTCATGTACTTATTGATAGTTTTGATTTTATCATGTGAAAACTGACTATTCATGTCCCTTGACCATTTGTCATTTGGAGAATGGCTTGATTTTTTTTGTAAAATTGACTTAGTTCCTTATATATTTGGAAAATTAAGCCTTTGTTCTCCTAGGTTGTTGCTTTCCTTCTAATTTTGGTTGCATTGGTTTTGTTCGTACAAACCCTTTTTAATTTCATATAATCAAATTCATTCATTTTACATTTTGAAATGTTCTCTGTCTCTTGCTTGGTCTTCAATTCCCTCCTTTCCCCCTTTCTCTCTTAATATATATTCATATCATTGTGGCTCACAGTTAGCTCAGCCAAGGAGTCATGTTTATATCAACATACTCAGGAATATTAGCCAGACCAATCAGTTAGAGATTTTAAAGGCCAAAAGTTGACTCCAGGTATCATCATCTTCATGAAGCCTTCCTTTATTCTGAAATAATTAGTCTCTTCTTTCTTTGATTTTGATTATGTTCATAACGATACATGTTGTATCCTCTCAAGAGGGAATAAGCTTGTTTGGACACTATCGTATCAACCATATCTCATCCTCTTTAGTTAGTATAACATTTTGTTCACAATGGGTACTTAATAATATTCATTGAATTAACTTTCTGAGATAAATTCTAACTGGGATTCTGAGATTCTAATATTGGGCTTTTCCACCAGCTGGCTAAGAAATCAAGAAACTGAGGATAGAGTCTGAAATAAAAGGAATCGGCAAAGCTTTGGAACATCTGGGCAAGATGTATGTTGATGAAATAAAAATGAACTTTCCAGGTGACCTTGAACCTCAAGAAAAATGTTTATCTTTCCAAAACAAATTTCAGGTGAGGGATCCTCAGTGGGTTCATAACCCTACATTTCTTAGCAATTTTCCCAAGCATGTGGCTGATAAATACACAGATCTAGACTTTTATTGCTGTGTCCTGGGTGGTCCTTTAATCATAAGACCAAATGACCTGATAAGGATCCTAGAATTTCAGGGGAGAAGTCACTGATTAGGTCAAATTACCCAGTCCTCTGCCCACCATTGCTTTTTGAGTACTCCATTATCTTTTGTGCTTTTGCTTGGTTTAGCTTATGATAATTCAAATGATAATGCTTCCCAGAGGACTGCATTCCATTCTAATAGACTTTGCTGAAAAGAAATATCACCTTTATTTAATCCACATTTTTACTTACTTTCATCACATTACTCATACATCAATATGACTTTTTCCTCACCACCTAAGCCTTGGACTGGCAATCAGAAGTGCTAGAATCTAGTCAAAGGTCTCCAATTAACTTGTTATAATGTCTTTGGCAAATAATTATATAACAATAATATAATGATAATATAATAATAAAATAATAATATATATAACTGTGTGTGAAGAAAGAAGCGATATAAAGATGTGTGTATCTCAATTTGTTACCATTGTGTAAGTGGAAATTTTGTATCTTTTAGACTTCATCTCCCAGAATTCTTCCCTCGCCCCTAAATTTCCTTTTCCTTTCTGTTTATGTGTGTCTTCTACGTGATATTGTATATGTTTTGGGCAATGCCTCTCTTGGGCTCGCTCTCTTCCACGTGAGTTGCTTGGGTGAGCACTCACCCTGTTTCTCTAGCCTTTTTAGTTTCCTTTTGCTTCAAGTTAAATATTAATAAATTTCATTAAATATTATACTTGGAGTATTGAATATTAATTTTTAAATCTATACCATATATGTGTATATGTAAATATACATAAATGTATATTTTGTATATATGTGCATATATGTACATGTGTATATGTATGTGTATATATGAAAGAGTGAAAGAGAAAGAGGAAGGGGGAGGGAGTGATGAATCATTTACTCTCACACTTTACAGATGAAAATACTGAGGAATAGGAAGAATAGACAAAGTGAATTTTCTTTGCTCTAAATTTTATAGTAAGTCCAGAAAGTAAAACTATAGGGAAGAGACTTTAACTCACCATAGCTACCATGTAGTTTTTCTTCTTTTTTTCTACGTGTGCAACAAGTAGGATGTCCTTCATTCTCCTTTCCTGGCTTCTTGGTTCATTGGATGCATCCTGTCCTTGGTTATAGAGTGTTCCTATTAGTCCTTATAAAGAGATCAACTTCAAACCACTACAGTGTTTGTGATGCTGCCATATCTCATCATGCTTTTGCAACAAGAGCAAGAATTATCTTTGGAAAACTCTCAGGTATTTTTTTTTTAGGGAGTTGGTTTTGATAGGAAAGCAGTGGACCAGTAAAGGAGATAGAGGGGAACACAGAGATAGTCAAGTAAATAAGCATTTAAATGCTTACTACATACCAGACAATGTGCTAAGCACCAGGAATACAAACAGAAAGAGAGTACCTTTCTTTAAAGGACCTTACATTCTACTGGGGGAAAACAACACAACTAAGTTGATTTAGGAAGGAAGTTCATTATAAAGTATTATCTAAAATATGAGTTCCAGTGAGAATAAATAATTACCACTAATTAAAACTACTACCATATACCCACAAGAATACTGTTTTGTTTTTGATGATGCAATGAGTAAAAGAAAAAGAAAAGAATGAAGTATATATCCTGCTTGTTGCACACATAGAAGAAAGGAATGATATTGAGTAATAATGGGTTGGCACTTTTCTTTTGGAGTTTTACATTTGGACTTTTATATGCTCAAAAAGACCAGACTTTACTTAGTATGTATGTGCCCCAGTATTTTTTTTTCAGCAAGATGTGGGAGTCAGGATCACCATGGGTCCTGATAAAGTACAGCATGTCCAGAGAAGAGAGACCAGAATGGGGAAGAGAGTAGGGAAGATCAAAAAATTCAAAGCCCAAAGTAATGTTAAAAATTATTTAGTTCAACTCCATTTTACAGATGAGGAAAAAGGTCCAGGAGTTCAAGTGACTTTTTTTTGAAATTTCAGATGTAGAAAGCATTAGGGACAGGGTTGAACCCAGATTCTCTGACATCAATCCAGTGCTATTTCTATACTGACTATTGAGAAAGTGTACCAGTTTTGGAAGGCATTGTCAACATGACCTGGGTCTGAAGCCCTTGCTTATCTTACAAGACCCAAACTCTGCCAGTCTAATTCAGCACATCCTAGAATAGGACATTGATTGACTTCCTCATTTTTATCATATCAATGATCTCTGCACCGCTAATAGAGAACAGAGTGCCCAAACCTATTGTACTGCTTAAAGGCTGAATGTGGAAGGACTCTACAAAGCCATGGAGCAGGGTGGACTTGGAGAGCCAGCTGCTTCACAGATGGTTTCTATTATCTCCAAGGCACTCCAACATTGAAAAGAGGCCAGGGGGGAGAGTGAGAAATCAGAGGCTCTGGCTACAGAGATCAGACGTGGTGGTATCATGGATATCTTGGTGGTTTGGAGTTTGATTTTTTATAAGGGCCAATATGCAACTCTGTTTGACCCAGGACAAGAAGTAACAATGAACCAGGAAAGGATAATCAAAGTAGGACATCCCACTTATTGCACACATGAAAAAAAGGAACAAAAATTGGTGGTGGTGGTAGCAGTGGATTGATACCCTTCTCTTACAGTTTTACATTCCATATTCAAAGAATTTTAGAGCTCAAAGAGATGGTAGAGAATTCACTTAGTCTTATCTTTCCTGAGACTCAGAATTCTTAATTTTAGGATGTAGGAATTGAGTCATTCCCAAAGTTCCTTCTAACTCCAAAACAATAATTAAATGAGACCAAAAGCCTGTATTCTTGTATCTCAGGCCATAGAAAGACCCCAGATTGCTCCTACTTTATTTCCTCTTTCAAAAGTGCCCTGGTTTTTAAGTAAAGAGGTTTGGGCTATCAGAAAGATGCACTGTGGTTTACAGAAAAGTGCATTGGAACTGAAGTTAAGAGGCCAGGAGTAGTACGTCCATTTTGAGAAGAAAAATTATGTGACTGTGGGCAAGTCATTTTCCCTCCTCTGGGCTTTGGTTGCCTTATTTATAAAATGAGATATTTGGGTTAGATCACTGATTCCTAACCTGTGGGTCTTGGAACCATGGTTGACTTTGGAATTTTTGAAAGTGGAATTGAAATTCATAAATCAACAAGCACATTTTGTTGACTGACTACATCTTCCACACATATATTTACTAGGATTTTCTTTTTTTTATTTTCCTTTTTTTAGAAAAATTTTCCATGGTTACATGATTTAAGTTCTTACTTTCCCCTTTCCCCCCCGCAACCCCTTCCCCCCCAAGGCCGATGTGCATTTCCACTGGTTTCCCTAGGATTTTCAAAAGCATGTAGATACTGTTGTGACTAATAAAATTTAAAGTCATTTTAAAGGACTAAAAAAGAGCAGAGCCACATTGTTTTAACTACTCTTCATTTTCTCAAAGTATACAACTGCTATCATGTGAGAGTCCACAACATATTTTGATGTTTAAAAGGGATCTTCATACTCAAAAAGGTTAAGGCCCACTTGAATATCAAGTCTATATTCTAATATTCCACATTCTAAGATCTAAAATTTTATGTCCTGTTACTTTTCATCTCTAATATTCCATATCATATATATATGTGTGTGTGTGTGTGTGTATACATGTAATTGTGTATAGATGGATAGTTAGATAAATAATAAAGATATGATAGATAAATGATAGATAACTGATTTATAGGTAGATAGATGAGAGAGAGAGAGAGAGAGAGAGAGAGAGAGAGAGAGAGAGAGAGAGAGAGA
>NC_058131.1:66546953-66562578 GCF_016433145.1 Gracilinanus agilis | reverse complement strand
TTCACTCACTCCCAAATGTCTCCAATAAAGTTCAAACTCCTTCAGGATTCTCCACCTTCTAGTTTTCCAATCGCTTGCTGAATTAACTGAAATAAGAGGTAAACAGGATGAACTGAAGTTCTCACTTTCTAATTAATAAACTCTAGTGATTCATTATGCAGAAAGTCTCTATGTTTCACACCATCAACCATGTTAGTGGGAATCAGATACAGAATGGGACTTCCAGATCATCAGCCTGGAGGTCTAATGACTAATTATAAATTAATTTTAATTATGATAATGATGGTGGTGGTGGTGATGATGATGATTGTGATGATAACAATGATAATGGTGATGATGATATTAGTGGGCATGGTGATGATGATGATGATGATGATAATGATGATAGTGAAGATGACAATGGTGATGGTGGTGGTGGTGGTGGTGATGATGCCAATAATTATGATAATGATTATAGTGATGATGGTAGTGATGGTGATGGTGATGACAATGACAATGATAATGATAATGATGATAGTGATGATGATGGTGCTGGTGTTTGTGGTGATGATAATGATGAGAATAATGGTGATAATGATAATAACGTCAAGGTTTGCAAGGTTTATATCTCTCATCTCATTTCAGTCTCATAGCATTTCTGATTATATAGCTTCCCCATCTTGAACCCCCAGATCCTTCTGCTAAGAGCAAAAATCAGCACATTGACCAATAAGGAATGTTAAAGGCCAAGGTAGTCTGGAAATATGGTAGCAAAAACTGACATTTCAATATAAAGCACCTTAAATTGATCATACATAAAATGAAGGGTAGGCTAGTTGAGCCAAATTCACCTCTTTAAAATATATTAATATAGCCCATAATATTAGAACACAAGAATATTTGAACACAGGAAGCATATGATTTCTTAATTCAACACTGTTGATGCTGGTGATTTTCATGGATATAATAAATTTCAGGAGACTTCCCACATTATACAAAACAAAGATCTTACCCTTTAATGAGTTTATAGCTTTCAAGAGAAGAGATATTTAAATAGTTGAAAAGGACCTCAAGAGATAGCATATAGGAAATAATGTTGGCTTTGGAGTCAAAGGCCTTGAGTTCCAATCCCAGTTCTATAACTTATTATCTATACAGCCTTGACAATTTTATGAACCTCCATAGTCCTCAGTGGTTCCATCTATAAAATGGGAGGTTGAACTAAATGATATCTAAGGTTCCTTCTACCTCTATGCTGATAATTCTCTGATTATTCTCATCAATGGTGATAAGTGGCCTTTGCTTGAAGATCTCTAGAGGGGGAAACTGACTTATTTTCTTAGGCAGTCCATTTGGCTTTTGGGCAACTCTAATCATTTCCTTACAGCAAATCTCTCTCTCTCTCTCTCTCTCTCTCTCTCTCTCTCTCTCTCTCTCTCTCTCTCTCTCTCTCTCTCTCTCTCTCTTCCCCCCCACCCCCGCCTCCCCACTCACACACATGGGCATTCCAGTGACAAAAATCACAAAAGATTCTGATGAGCAAGAAAAGGGAACATCTATCTAGAGAGACTAATGTGATTTCACTGAGAACTCAATGATCAACTGAGGTTTGCAAATCTGTAAAAGGCTTAAATAGAAGATAGAACCAAGGGCAGGTGAGGAAGGATGCATTCCAAAGAGTGTCAGTGTCAAGAGTGCTAAAAGCTCAGAATGAGCTGAAGCTAGCAACAAAAGGACCCTTTTAATCTATACTTTGGACAGGAGGAAAATCAAGAAATGTGTAAGACTGCTGGGGGCAGAACAGGGTGAGAATTTAGACAATGAGACAATGGAAAGAAAGAACTATTCAGATAATATTTTACTTTTTTTTTTTTACTTTACCCTACCAAGGGATTGAGCAAAATGATTAACTAGGAGCTGAAACCCCAAGATAAGAGAGGAAGTGCTAATAGATAATCTAGCTGCGTTCAATGAGTTCAAATACCCAAGCTTGGATGAATTCCATCAAAGGTTACAAAAACAACTTGGGTTTGTGATCTCATAGTTTGCAGGGGATCTTTCATAAAATCAAAGGGGCAGAAGGATAGCAGGTAGGCAAATATGGCTCTGATTTTCAAGAATATAAAGATTTTTGAGTTTCAAAGTATAGGCCAATAAGTTTGTCTTTGATTCTGGCAAAATTTTAGGATATAATATTAAGGCATGGTTTGTAAACATGTAGCAAGGGAAACAGTGATTTCAAAAAACAAGAATAATTTAATCCAAAGCAGGTTATGATTTCCTTTGCTTTTTTGGGTCAAGTTTAATTTCATCAGCAGATCAGTGGGATGACATGGACATGAGATCTCTGGACCTCATCACTGGTAACAGAAAGGTGGTATAAGCATTATATAGTACCTACTATGTGCCAGACACACATGGTATTGTTTTTTTCAGTCATTTATTCGTTTATTTATTTATACAAAGATTACCTCATTTAATCTTCACAACAGCTCTGATGGGTAAGAGCTATTATTATTCTAATTTTATAGTTGAGGAAACTGAGGCACAGAGAGATTAAGTGGCTTACCTGGGTTCCTACAGCTGTCAAGCCTCTGAAGACAGCTATGAACTCAGTTCTTATTCCAAACTCAGCATTCTATCCACCATGTCAACAACTACTTTTTGTGAAAACTCTTGACTAAATCTCTTCCACTTTCCTAGAGGCTCTGGTTGGAGAAATTTGATTCAGATTGAGCTCTAACAACTAGATCTCCACAATAACCCTTAGTGAGTTGATGTCAAAATAGAGGTTTCTCCTGGATTGTTTTAGGGATCTGTCCTTGGTCCTGTGATGAAGACCATCTTTTTGTTTGTTTGTTTTAATTAGTGACTTAGAAGAAGACAGATGCAATGAATGCAGTGCTTATTACATTTACTGATGACATGAAACAGGGAGAATTAACTAAAGTACTGCAAGACAGTATGTAACATCCAAAATATATATTATCAACAGGCTACAGTGATGAACTGAAGTATATGAGATTTAGTAATGATAAATGTATCATTTCACATGGTGCTTTTTTATTGATTAATTAAGAATTTTTTCCCATGGTTACAGGATTCCTGCTCTTTCCCTCCCCTTCTCTCACCCCTCTGCCAAAGCCAACGCACAATTCCACTGAGTTTTACATGTGCCATTGATCAAGATCTGTTTCCATATTATTGATATTTGCACTAGGGTGATTGCTTAGAGTCTACATCCCCAATCATATCCCCATTGATCCCACATGGTGCTTTAAAGAAAGCAAATGGTTTGGGATAGATAATTGTTATAATGGAAAGGTTTTGAAGTTTAAGTTGAATTGAAGGCTCTGTAGAAGCTGATAAATGGGGGCAGCAGGGTGGCTCAGTGGATTGAGAGCCAGATCTAGTGGTGGAAGGTCTTGGATTCAAATCTGGCCTCAGACACTTCTTGGCTGTGTAACCCTGGGCAAGTCACTTAACCCCCATTGCCTAGCCCTTACTGCTCTTCTACTTTAGAACCGATACACCGTATTGATTCTAAGACAGAACATAAGAGTTAAAAAAAAAATCAAACTGAAAAAGAAGCTAATAAATAGTATGATATGATAAAAAAAAGTTAATACGAGTTGTATGCTCTAAGAGAAGTGATATATTCAGTTTCAAGTTTAATAATCTTAATGGCCTCCCTATCCCACTAAACAAAGAGACCCCAAATCCCAGAGTTGCTCTGTCAGAGTAAGATCAACAGCAATTACCCAGTATCCTTTTTCTTTTTTCCTATAAGGCACCTTGAATAGCACCTACTAACTAATTTCCTTGGAGTCTTTTTTCTTCCCTCATTATCATGATTCAGCCCCAATTCTTAAATCAAATCCCTAGTCCAGCTAAATTCAGATAAGAACCAAATTGAAATACACCAGATTTTACTGGTTTAGGAGAGGGTGAATCCTATTCCATTTATAGTTCCAAACTGATGTGCCCAATACAACCCAGAGCCCCAGTCTACCTGACTTATTTATGCCATTCTCCCATGAAGCTCCTTATTGTAAGTATCCCCCCCCCCCCAATAAACCTGGTTTGTTATACTATTTTGCTTGCTCCAAATTTCTTTTGTATTGGACCTTGTCAGGCCAAACCTACCTTGATGCCAAGGTAGGTGGTAGTTCCATTCAACTCTGCCATTGTTCTATCTGGAGTATTGTGTTTAGTTTGCTCTGTCACATTTTAAGAAGGAATTTATCAGAAGGTAAAAGGAGGAGGAGGCACCTTGGAATACACAAATCAGTTGAAGGAACTGGAGAATATTATTTAACCTGGACAAGAGAAGACTTTAATGAGAAATGAAAGCTGTCTTCAGGTATTTATTTGAAGAGTGGTTATGTGGAAAAATGAATAGACTTATTCTGCTTGGCCCCAGAGGGCAGAAGCAAGGATTTGAGTGAAAGTTGTGAATAGGTCATTTTAGAGTCATTGTGAGGAAAGACTGCCTAACAATTAGAGCTATCGAAGTAGAATGGGCTACCCTAGATCTTACTGGATTCCTCTATATGGAAGGTCTACACAAGAGTCTTTATGACCACTTAGTGAAGGCTAAATAAATGTTGTCTCCATGATCTCCAAAGTACCTTCCAACTCAGCTTTTCTGTGATTATAGGAAAGTCTAGGAAGCAGTAATCTAGGGTCTGAGAGCTGCATTTTTTAATGAAGAAGGCAAGACAAGATGGGATTTTTAAAGGCTAAAGATAGGAGCCTGAGTCCAGCCACTTCTGGTGCTGATTACTGAGCCCCGGAGTTGCTATTGATCACCTCCCCAGCTATCTTTTTACATAAACAAATCCCATAATCCCTGAGGGAGATAGCTGCACAGACCATCTGGGTTCATTAAGATCCAGGCACTTCTCTCCTTAAACTTCTTGACTGTCTTTGATAGAGATAAAAATCTGGCTGGAGTGCCAATAAGTTTTAAAGATGGGAAGCCAATAGGCTTCCAGACCCCAAATTTCCTGTGTGAAGTTAGATTCCCAAACAGCTAAGGGTTTAAGAGGTCTGGAAGGTGATAGTTAAATGCTGTTGGTGTCTGTTGTGCAAAGAACTAAACAAACTAGCCTACAAAGTCTGGAAGACTTGCATTGTAAATTAGGACTCAGAATCCCTCAGTCTCCTATGGACACTATCACTTTCTTGATTGACTTCTTCCTCTTGTCTAAAATCAGGGTTTGGGGCCACATAATGCTTCTGGTTGCTCTCTGAAATAAAGCCCTATAAATCCATGTGACCTTACTTCCCTGAAGATCAGTTTATTCATTTTTGAAATATATGCTTGAACTATTATGTAGGATTATATGTAAATATTAATTTTAATATATGATAAAAAATAAACATGTAATATGTAATATATACACATATAGATTAAATGACTTGGAACCCTTTAACATTTTGCTAAAGTTGCTTTTAAAAGCATAAAATAGACGGCATAGGACTACAAAAGAACTGACTCCAAATTCAGCAAACTGATCTGCTAAAACACAGTAGGTATATTCTAAGATCCTTGCACTTTCTAATCCTCTGCTTCTCTCATTAAGCCATGCCTTTCCTGTTTCTTTATCTAAGGAATTTCCAAATTCTTTGTGTCTGTAAACCTTGAATATTAAAAGACTAGCTCACTAAAACTTACTCTGCCCATCATTTCATTTGACATTTTTTAACCCCAACTATTAGTTCTGGTCCTCTATGCTAGACTCTAATCACATTCTCTTTGTTTCAAGAGGACTGGAAGGTCTCTGCTGGTTCCAACAGGGGCATTAGTAGGACTTTTCAATCTTCAGTTTCTTTATAATTGTCTTTATGAAGAGAAATTACAGGATATTATTTCACTATCATTATTTTTTTTACTTGATCTCATAGTCCCGAGATCTTGTCTTCAGTCCTAGTTATGTGACAAGAATATGTATGTCACCCCTACAATAGGTTTCATCCTGTGGTTTAATGTTAGCAATTATGATTCAGCAAGGTATGTTTTCCAATACACCAGGGACTCTTTAGCTTTGCATGGATGCACCAGAATTTCTTTTGCCATGTTTGTGACCTGAGTTACACAACTATGTGCAAAGCTAACTTAATGTCTGTCATTTTAAGAGAAAAAACAGGAATTTATTTTATGGTGCCCAGGAAAATGACATTGAATTCTCTAGAGGCCCACCTGGACATGTGTGAACACCCTCCATTTCCCCCATGGGTTTTGGTCATAAACTGCCCAGAAGTGAAGTGTCCCCAGAAGTACACTACAAATCACCAGGACATATCTGCCTTTTTCTTTCCCCCTCTTGCCTGGTCTGTTCCTGGCTCCCCTCACAGTGACCTTGAACAGAGTGCCAAGGAATAATTTAAAGTGCTTAATTGCTGGGTTTAAAATGAATCATAGAATCTTAGAATGTCAAAACTGGAAAGTGCCTAAAATCTTAGAATGTTAGGAATGTAAAGGGCCTGCGAAAATAGAAAGTTAGACCATGAAGAGATCTTCGAATCCATTTCGTCTAAACCCTTAATTTTATGGATGAGAAATTAAATCCTGAAGAGAGTGAAGTAACCAAACCAAGGATAACTGATGGCAGAGAAGAAAGATCTGACATCCTGTCCCAGCCTCTTTCTCTAACCCCCATCTCCATGTTGTCTACCAGTTAACATGTTGTAGCACAGCCTCCCCAGGACATCACTTTCAGGGTATCATCTCTATCAAGCCTCTTTCCTGGTATCTGCCTTCTCTACTGCCTTATCACTCCATCATCCTTCCAGCTTTCCCCTGGGCTCAGGGTCTGGGGAACATCACCCATATCACAGAGGTAGGAACTGGATTCTCTGGAGGATGGGTTGGCCCTTTTGTTGGCAGGGCCACTTCTGACCAGATTAAAGAGGGGATTGGGGATCAAATCATGCAACTTGAGTTTCCCCAAACTCTGGGAAAAGGGCTGTCCTGGTAGCCATATTCCATCTAGGAAAAACTCTGCCACTCAACTAAATTTGCCCAATGAATGAATATAACGACCCCTGTGGCCTCTTTATCCAGATAAAGAAAGAAGCCCCAGGGGAGCTAAAAAATTCTGAGACTCCCAGTGAGCACAAGGCCAGCAGTAAAAAGGCCAAAGCCCCCCCCCCCTTTTTTCCCCTGACAGAGGAGAGTTTGCATATCAGCTTGCTGCCAATTCTCCAGAAATCTTCCCTCCCCTCACTAGCATGAATCAGAACCAGTTGCCAAGTCCAGACTCCTCATTCCCTTCCCCCACTGCCTGTTCCTATTAGACTCAGTTAAGCATCCTATAAAATCCCACCAGATTGTACTGGCTTGGGAAGAGTATGCCCTATACCCTACAGGGCCCCAGGGATATGTGGCCAATTCCACTGTTTCCATCATCTTCCCTGACTGCCCTTCAAATTGTAAATATACCCCCTCCATAAAGCTGGCTTGCTTTTTTTGCTGTCTTCTTTTGTGTTCCAAGCTTCCTTATACTGGACTATTGGCATTCTGAACTGCCCTAATTCTGCATCAAGGACCCTTAGTTTTATATCTGGATTTCTATTCCTCTTATTCTGAATTCCTCTGTAAATTTAAGGAAGAGAAACAGAACTGAACTGTAGAGATAGAAAAGACTTTCACATTCCTATAGTTCAACACTGTTATTTTTCAGATGAAGATACTGATGGGGGAATTGATGTGCCTAAGACAGCTGATTAACTCTAAAGATGGGACTCGACATTAGGTGTCTTGATTCCCAGAGCAGTACTCTTTCTACCATTCTATGATGTCACAAGAAATACAGAGATGAGCTACATTTTATATTCCGTTGAATCAGGTACTTTATTTGGTTCTGTGTAGAAATCCATGTGAATACAAGCTGACCCAGAGTAGAAATCAGCACAATTATTCCCTGGATTCTAGCATTTTTTTAAAACACCATTTTTCATCTCCAATCTTTTTCCCCTTTTACCTTCTGCCTCTTCCACATAAAAAGAAAGTCTGCAAGTTGAAAGGGCAGAGGTATAATCTGGGAAGATTTCCAGATCCATTTGGAACTGAAATAATTGCCTGAACTAATTTGAGCATTCGCTGTCACAACACTATCTGAAGCACTTAAGGCAGCATTCTGGAAGTGATTCCCCCAATCCTTTGCTTGGCCTGTACAATGGGTCACCCTAAGCTTAAATCAAAGACCTCAGAACTCAAGTGAAGTCACCTTTCTGACTGGGTGTGCATCTACCTGGATGAGGACTGAAACTGAAGGATTCAATCATGTTCCATACTTTGCACAGTGTTGCTCTTAATGTATGGGATGGTCCTAGGAGATGGGTATGTGACTTGCACAAGTAGATCAGAAGTAGTTCACTCAAAGGAATATTGTCCTTTAGAAGCAAATCCCCCATTTGGTTCAACCACAAACTTTTCCCAATAATGTTGTCATTGATTTATATGCAGTTGGGATCATAAATATAGAATCTGTGTGGTCATTAGGAGGTTACAGGATTGAATATAAAGGATTGGAAGGGAGCTCAGAATCTATTTAGTCTAATGTTCTCATTTCCCAATTAAAGAAACTAAGGCAAAGGAAAATAACTTATTTGTACAAAAATATATATTGCAATTTTGTTTTGTTTTTTGGTTATAACAAAGTTGGAAGTTGAGTGTTTGTATATCAATTGGGAAATGTCTGAACAATTTGCGGTATATGATTGTGATGGAATACTATTGTGTTATATGAAATGACAAGCAGGATGATTTTAGAAAAACCTGGAAAGACTTACATGAACCAATACAAAGTAAGATGAACAGAACTAGACCATTGTACACAGCAACAGTAATATTTTTAATAAATATCTGTGAATGACCTAGTTATTCTTAGTAATAAAATAATCTAAATCAATCCCAGAGAATCATGATGAAAAACACCTTCTGCCTTCAGGGGAAGAACTGATGGAATCTGAAGGTGGACCAAAACATACTATATTTTACTTTATCTCTTCTTTTTTTTTGTTTGAGATGTCTTCCAAAAATATGGGAAAATGTATATGGCTGCACATTTAAAATCTATATTAAATTGTTTACCATCTCAGGGAGGAAAGAGGGAAGACAAGGTAGGAAAGGCGAGAATTTGGAACTCGAAATTTAGAAAAAAGGAATGTTAAAAACTTTTTTTCCATGTGATTGACAAAAATAAAAGGAAGAAGGGGAGAAAGGAAGAAAGAAAGGAAAAAAGAAGGAAAGAAAGAAAGAAAAAAAGAAAGAAAGAAAAAGAAGGAAGGAAGGAAGGAAAGGAAGAAAGAAAGAAGGAAGGAAAGGAAGAAAGAAAGAAACTAAACCCCAATAAGTTTATTTATCCAAGATCATACAGGTAAGTAAATGGCAGAGGAAGATTTCAAACCAAAAGTCAGATTCTCTTGACTCCCAAACCAGAATTCTTTTCACTATACTATACTTCCTTAACTAGTCTAAGTCCCTAATTTTACAGATGAGGAATGAAAGGGTCAGAAAAGTTAAATAATTTGCTTAGTTCTAAAGACAGTAGAGGGCAAATCCAGAATTCAAATCCAAGTCCTCAGTCCAAATTCACTATCATTAGGCTATGTCTTCTGTCTTGGCCATGCACTTTTCCATCTGAGAGAGTGTTGTCTGTTCTAGGCAGCATATTTAAGGAAAGACATATACAATTTAGAATGCTTCCAGAAGAGGAAAACTAGAGGAAATGATATAGGAGATGGTTAGAAAGAGCAGAAAAGAGATAAAGGGCACTGGAAATACTTGAAATAAGGAGGATTGAACAGTAAGGAACAGGGATACCCTGATTACCTGAACATGAAGGAATGGGAACTCGACTGTGTCTATTTACATGTCACCCACATTTGAATGTAAGCTTCATGATGGCAGGTACTCTTTTTTGACTTTCTTTTTTCCCTAGCATGATACTGAAAGCATAATAAGTAGTTTAATCAATGCTTACTTAACTGTAAGACACATACTAGGTCACATTGATATAATATTTTAAGATTTATTAAGTGGTTTCCTCACAATATCTCTATGAGGTAAAATTGTCTAAGCATTAGAATCCCCATTGTAGAGGTCTGAAAATATGACATCAGATAAATTAAATGGAGGTCCCAGCTCCCAAGTGCCACAGTAATTATTAGCACTAACTGAAGTCTATGATATATCATAAGATATTACATAGAATCAGTCAATATTTAAGTGCCTTCTATGTGCCAGGTACTATACTGGGGGCATAAACACACACACACACACACACACACACACACACACACACACAAATACACAAACACCAGTCCCTGCTCTCAATGAGCTTATATTCTAGAAAGACAACTGAAAAGGGGATAATCCCAGAAGGTGAAGGAGAAGGTAATGGTAGAAAAGTCAGAGACATTGTAAAGTCTTGCAAACTGGGTGAAAAATGAGATGTTCTGAGCTGATCTTCCTCCTTAAACGAGGGTTTTGGAATTCCTTGGCTCCACTCTCCAACCAGATGGACAGAGGGTAGTGATGAGGAAGAGTACTAAGACTGATGGGATCTTACAGGTTGGTGAGGTTTTCCCAATAATAAACTTTCTGTGGCATGCAGAAAAGTTCCCAAATCACGTAGCTCAGTGAGAAATGAATAAAGGAGCTCAGATCAACTAAATCAGTCCCTACCTTAACATCCATCCCATTCATTCCATCCCCAAACTCATCAAAGATTCTATTTCAAGACCTCCAGAATCATGAAGGTCACTACTTCTGGCCAACTATGTGCCCATGAGTCACAAGATGCCTTCCTAAAATTCCCCCCATTCCCTTTGGTGATGCTCTTTGTCCCCCATGTCAGAGATTCCTGTAAGTATTAAAAGGTAGAAAGAACTCAAAGTTCTTCTACATCCAAGAACTGTCGTTCTTTTCTACTATTCCTCACTGTTTGAACACTAATGCTATTTTATATAAAACCAGCCCTAGATCTGGATCAGGCTGTGAGAATTAGGTCTGGAGGCCTTTTAGCTTCTGATGCTTTGCCTGTGCACTTGTGGGGTGAGGTGGGAAGCTTCCCCCCTGCTACCACCTCACATAGTGGACCAAGAGATTCAACTAACTGGATTAAAAGCTTAAGTGTGGTCCATACTTCAGAAATCCACTTAACTTTATCTACTTTGGGGTCACTGGACCGAGATCAGCTGTCTGATTTCTGGCAACCTTGATGTGTTTCTGGTCACATAGCATGTGTCAGTCTAATCACTCTTCTTATGCTTAGTAACCACTTAAAGGTTTAAAATCAGTCTTGAAAGCAAAGCGTCTACTATATTATTTTTTCAAGTCGTACTTAATGGGGAGTCATTAATTATGCAAAATGAATAATACTCATAGTAAGCAGATTTAATAAAGCACTGTAAGGTTTGCAAAGCACTTCATGGATATTATTCTACTGGATGCTCATGACAGCTCTGAGAGGTGGTACTATTATTACGCCAATTTTACAGGTAAAAGACTTGAGGCACAGGAAAGTTAAATGACTTGGCCCTGTTCACATTTAAAATGTCTGAGGCAGAATTCAAATGCAGGTCTTCCTCTTTGCCTCATACTACTACTTCACTACCCAAACCATCAAGAAATGGTTAGTTTGTTCCTTGCCACTATGGCACTCCAGGTCTTCAAAGTGAGCCTAAATAAGTTGGATCCCACTTTTCTGTGGAATCATGAAGGAAGAGTATTTCTCTTTTAGTAGGGAATGGAATAGATGACCACTGGGATCCCTTCCAACTAAAAAATCCAGTTAATTCCACTTTAGCATCATTACAAATTACAGGTCTTCCCTTCTACTTCTGTGAATATGTTTAGTGAGCTCCCCAACACTCAAAACTTGCCCACTTTCCCCAAAGGATCTAGGAAGTCCGTTTAAGCTATTAAACCCAATCCACTGGGCCTGACATTCTCCATTGTGGGAAGAGAGTTGCATTCCACAGCCTTCTAATCTCTCCCTCATCTGCCATCCTTTGTCATATCACTAGTTCTCCCTCCATTCTGCAATTTCCTGATGCCACAAATAAATGGATAGTGAATAACACCTGCTAAAGAAGCCTAGAAGAAGTGTCTTTGAGGAAGGCACTTGGCCAATGTAGGCTTGTGTCTGTGCTAATGAAGAAAACCACTCCATGTCATCTCCTTGCGTGAATGCAAAAGCTCATGTCTGTATGATGCTTGAGGGAAGCATATCACAACCATGATACTATGTTATGCTCACCAGAGGCCTCATGAAATGAGAAACACAGGCTCTATTATTCCTGTTTTATAAATAAGAGACTGAGTCAATGAGAGGTGACTTTTTTTTCTAATTTTACAATGCTAGGGAGTAGTAAGCCTTGGACATTTTGAATGGAAAGGCTCTTAAAATGAAAAATACTAAAACCAGAAAAAATGTGAAAAAGATGTGATTAAAGATTAAAGATATTAAGATATTCATTTAAGACAAAGGATATTAAAGATATAAGAATAACTGGATATCATTTTCCCCAAATCTATTCATTTTAACCTGTTGCATAGATACTGTTCCTCTCATATAATTGTTGATCTGCATTTTTTTAAAGCCAAACAGGATTAAGTGATTTGTCCAGTGTTACATAACTGGGAAGTGTCTGAGGCCAGATTTGAACTCAGTAAGATGAGATTTTCCTGACTCCAAGCCCACTGCTCTATCTACTGTGCCACCTAGCTGCCCCCAGTGATGGATTGACTTGAGCCTGAGTAGGACTTAAGTGAGTACAAAGTAGCCAGCCTCACCCTTCCAGAGTCATGGAAGTCTCATGGCAAGACAAAAGTCAGGATGACCAGCGATCACCCAGGACACAGTGGATGACCTTGGCTTCTTTCAGGTCTGACCAAGTTCTAAAGCCCTTCACAGTGTCTATTTCAGCTGCCTTCATTGCCTTTGGAACAAATTTCTTTCATTTGCTCATTCTTCATGGGGAAGATATCATACAGTCACTTAATAAATGCTTATTTTCTTGACAATTAAACACTAACGTCCATAGACCTGAAAGAGTCCAAGATCACACACTTGAATCCAGGACTTCTGAATTCAAACAAAATCTCCCTTGCCATCCCTCCATGGCTAGTGATCTTTCCCCTCCAACCAAATTGCCTTTCTTAGAGTTTTTGCTGTTATGCTAAGCGTTAAGTAATATATTTTAAAGTCCCTTCCAAATCTAACATTCTATATTTTTTAAAAATGTAAATAGAAAAGGTTGGAGCAAAGAGATATTTCAAGATCTCTCTGCAGTTTACCTTAGTCTACTAAAACACAGGTCTAAAAGAATATAAATTTTGATTGCCTGATGAAGCATACAATGCATATTTCCTTTTCATTGGTCCAAGTATTGGGACCCTTTATTTCTTCAATTCAAATATTTCCTGAAACACACGGGCATTTTCTTTTTCTTTTTAATTGTCTCATAACTCTTAGGTTCCAAATCATTTGGTATTTGGATTTTTTTTTAACTTGAAAACCTAAGCACTTTTCTGTCTCTGACCAGAATCCACAAATGCTTGTACCAGGAATTCTTTTTTAATTCCCTGAGCAGAGCAACAACTCACATCATCATCCTAAGACATGGTGATATCCAATGAACTAGGGAATTTATGTGTATAACCATTTAAGGAGACGGTGTCAGATTTCCAAGGTTAAGTTCCATCTCCACTATATGTCAGTCATAGAACTGTTGACAAGTCACTTTTCTCTTCTGCTTGCCCATGAGTTGCAGTTCCTACATCTTAGGGTTGTTGAAAAAAATCAAATGATTTTTATTTTCTTTTTTCCTTTATGATCTCAATACCTAGCACAGTAATTGGCATATAAGTGATTAATAAATGCATGGTGGTTGGTTGATTGATAGATTTTTTGTAAGAATTTTTTAATTTACAAAATACTTTTAAATATAAAATAATATTATTGTTGTTCTCTTTGCAGAATCTGCCATGGAAAAAGGCTTCCAGATTCTTTTATTACCCTGATCTCTTTAGTCTCTAGCCTTATTGCAAAAGCCATAAGGAAGGTTTATTGGCAATGTTTTTTAGGAAACAGCCAACTATTCCCAGTACTAAAGTGAACGTATTTCACATCTTGTCTATCCTTCACCTCCATACAGGAGACATTTAACCTCCTGGAGTCTCAGTTTTCTCTTCTGTAAAATAATGGGCTTATATTAGATAACCCGTAAGTTCACATTCAGTTCAGAATTTTTTATTTTATGTCTTAACATTTTGCAGTCTGATATCCTTTGGAGTTCTAACATTCTGTATGTCTTCCAGCTCTAATATTCTATGTTCTAATATTCCTGTGTTCTAAAGTATCCCCCTGCACTAATATTCTATGGTTATAGACTGTAAATTTGTAGAATGAAACCCAGTGAATTATAAATATACATCCAGAAGTTTCGGCATCTCTAATCTATGAGGTATTGGCTATTTGCAGAAAAGTAGGTCTAAAATCGATGTGTTCAAAGGTATATGTAACATGTAGCCAGAATGGGCATCCTCTAAAAGCTGAGTAAAGTTATTTGAATAAACGCACATATTTCCACATGATAGTGTGACTGTTCGTTTCTTTGCTCATTATTCTTTGCAGTTTCCGGAAGTTGAGGATATGGGTATCTGTTGCCTAGACTACTCCAGCAGCCTCCCTCCTCAAGCTTCTCTCCATTCCAGTCTATCCTAAACTACCATCCAAAGAATTTTCTTTTGGCTGATATCTGACCACAATCAGCAAGAGAGGTTCCCTGTTGCCTCTAGGATCAAATATCAACTGCTTTGTTTCTCCTATAAAACCCTCTAAAACTTTATCCCAAACTATGTTTCTCTGTAATTTTTTGGGTAAATTTTGTAAATTTTCCCATCTCTCCTCTTAAGATCCATCCACACTGGCCATTCTCTCTGTTCTTCACACAAAACTCTGTGCTAGAGGCAGTGAGGTGGCTCAGTGGACAGAGAGCCAGACCTGGAGACGATGGTTGTGATGGTTCAAATCTGGCCTCAGACACTTCCTAGCTATGTTACTCTGGGCAAGTCAGTTAACCCCAGTTGCCTAGCCCTTGACACCCTTCTACCTTGGAACCAATACTTAGAATTGATTCTTCAACACAGAAGGTAAAGGTATTAAAAAAGGCTTTGAACCAAAGGAAAGAAGACACAAGCAGGAGGTCAAACCCATTCTGAACACGAGTTTGTCTAGAAGTCTGCTGGTAGCTAGTGGAGAGAACCTTCTCCCTCCCCATCCCAAGCCGTCTTTATACTTCCAAGAGGGAAGGAAAGAGAATCTTGAAGAGTGGGGATTGTTTCCCTACTAATAATCAGAGTTATGTAACAACAGTCCTTTGGCCATGGCATCAGTGGCTGACACAGAGCAGTCCACGTATACCTGTAACTACCCTGAAGAAAGCAAAAAGGGCCCCTCTATTACATATCCTCTAATGACCACTCTACAAACATTGTAGAGATTGGCTCTAAAATTGGCTTGTCTCCCACTTTGACCTAAGCTAAGGAAAACAACTCCTTTTTGGGTTAATATTCTCTCTCTCTCTCTCTCTCTCTCTCTCTCTCTCTCTCTCTCTCTCTCTCTCTCTC
>NC_058131.1:66499322-66546872 GCF_016433145.1 Gracilinanus agilis | reverse complement strand
CTCTCTCTCTCTCTCTCTCTCTCTCTCTCTCTCTCTCTCTCTCTCTCTCTCACACACACACACACACACTCTCTCTCTCTCTGTCTCTGTCCTAAATCACAAATATATAAGCTTGGGTAAAAATGATTGTTAATGGCCATATACTTTAGCAAAAATTCCAAATAACATAAAAATGTAAACATATTTAAAGGAATATATTTTTACTCGTAGGTAATACTGGTTACATCAAAGGGAATAGCATCCCCTCCACACTTTTAATCAGTCAATAAGCATTTATTTATTTTTTTTCAATAAGTCATTTTTTAGTCATCTTGACAACCCCTTTTGGTATTTCTTGGCAAATGTATTGAAGTGGTTTGCATTTCCTCCTCCATTTTTTATAGATGACATACCGAGGCAAAGAAGAGTTAAATGTCTTTCCCAGGGTCACACCGATAGTATCTCAGGGCATATTTGAGCTCAGATCTTCTTGACTCAAGCCCTAGTGTTCTATCCACTGCACCATCTAGCATTTATTAGCACTTACTATATCCAGGCACTGTATTGTGTGCTGTGGAGATGAAGAAAGGCCAAAACAAGACAAAACCAGTAACAAAAAGAAGATTCTCTCTCCCCATTATTTGAAAGGAGAAAGAGAGCATGAAACAATCTGATGGGTAAAGGGAGTTTTCCTTGGTTGTACTACAGGAAAGTAGGAAAGACGTACTTCTGACAGGCTCCTGTACTCTGGTCGGCTATCCCCAACAGTTTATCATGCAAGGAATCTCATTTTTACCTCCTATTACGAGGTTGGTGGCTAGCTCTCTAGGGACCTGCTAACTCACCAGCTAGGGTATGGGAAAGCCATGGTCTTCTCATGGTTTGTCTTTGTCTCTGCCATCATGGTTTCAACATCAAGGAAGTCCCTTCTGAGGGCAGAAGCTTAAGAAATGTTTAAAATTTTACATGATGCCTGAGCACTAGAATTCCCATTCTACCATGTCTTTGTGACCATATACCTAGAACAAGAGTTAAATATACCTTGGTGTGCATGTGGATTTGGACTTCTGCTTTTTTCCCATTCTCATGACACATATCACAGAACCTAATCTTCAGTTGGGATTCTTTTTCAACATCAAAAAGACTATGATATATTATAGATATAGATATATAATAATAATACAAATGATTAAGCACCTAGGTGGCTAGAAGTGTTGGAGTTGGAGTCAAAGAAGACTAGACTTCAAATCCTAACTCAGATACTTACTAGCTATGTGACCCTAGGCAAGTCCCTCAACTTGTCTTTGGTTTCCCTCATCTATAAAATGAGGATCATAGTAGTGCACACATTCTAGATTGTTGTGAGGTTTAAATGAGATAACAAACAAATGACTCTTTGCAAATATTAAATTACTAAATAATTTCTCTCTATTATTAGTAGTAGTTGCACTATTCACATCTGTTGATTGAAAAGATAAAAAACGACTACGATTTCCAGTTGTTAAAAATATTGTATTGTCCTAAGCACAAACATATTAACAACATACCTTTGAAAATGAGTGAAGCCTGTGTGTGTGAGATATATTATTTACTCAGACTATAGAAGATATATTTTCTAACTAAAGCTTAACATAGCAATTCTTGGGATACTTATGGATTCAATGATGGATGTTGTGCAGTAATTCTTTGATCTCCTCACGTCTTTGGTCCACAGGTTGGAAAATAAAACTGACATAAACAGAACTCCACAGAAGTCCAGAATCTCAGAGCTGATGTCCAGCATTTTAAAGAGAGTCATCTATCCCAACCCGTACATGTCTTCCCAATTCATTAGTACGTGGCTTCAGTCAGAGAATGAAATAATCAATTGGCAATTCAGCTCTTGCTGGCACGGTCATGTAAGTATGAGAGGCAAAATATTCCCAATGAGAACAGCTGACCAACGTATCTGAAAAGAACATCACCAATAACCCCTCTTCCAGAATTTCCTGGGACACCGATAATGATGCCTTTAGTAAATTCCTCTAGAGTCTATGCACACTCCCTCTCAACACTTATGTAAAAACTTTAGAATTATGATATCATACAACTTATAAATGACTTTGTTCTGGTGTTAAACTAAAAAAAGAAAGCAAACACATATGGAATCAGCCCATGAATCCCCACTTTTCTTCCTCCCCTTAGAAAAAAAGAAAGATGTTTCGCATGTAATTGTAACCCACCCTTATATAAGCATCTCAGGATCCTTATGTGGTGGCATCGAATTCATTCCAAATTCCATTCAACACACTCTCGCTTTGATTGAAGAAACAGATCTTATGAAACATTTTATATAATCCCACAGTGCATCACTGGGGAAAATTATGTGGATGACATGAAACCATCTGTATCAGAGGGTGAAGTTAAGGGAAAAAAAAACACTTTAACATATTGGCCAATCTGCATAGAGCCAACATGCAGAAATGGAACCCATCTTGGGTTGGGAAAAGATACTTTCCTGCCTCTAATGGCCTGGTAATGACCATTATCAGCACCGATGTAAATGGAACAAAAATAAAAGAGACATTTTTATGTACTTCCTATTCAAAGCATATAAACTCATGAACTTGAAAAATAAACAAACAGACTGGTGGCTAAACAAAAGGTTGATTTAATTTCCACTTATAGAGATAGATATTTGGTCATTAAAAAGATAGAGCTGTTTAAGCTGTCCCACGGGGAAGACTTAAACGGGGGATAAGAGAATCTTGTGAAGAAAGTACAGCAATGCTGATCTTAAATAATCGCCGTGCTAGCTAGGATGCTGGGTTAGATAAGAATAACTCACGCTTATATAGCACTTGGTAGTTACAAGGGGTTTTCTGGGTGCTTATCTTGTTCAAATGTGGCAAGTACCCTTGTGAAGTAGGGAAAAGGCATTATTACCCTCATTTCAAACCAGGGAGCTTAGAAGACATCTCCAAGGTCACATTAGGAATAGGAGTGTGAGTCATATGGGTCCAAGTGCAACACACTTCCCACTATGCCATATAGCTTTATTTTTTATGTATCTATTATTTTAAATCAGGAAGGGATAACTTATTACTTAAATGCTATCTGAGTGTGACTCCTCAAACTACTTATTTTATTCGTGACAGATCATAGATCTGGAAGAGATATTAGAGAACAGATTGCTAAAGCCCTTTGTAGATAGAATGTTAAGAGTCTGAAAAGTTTTAAATATCATTTATTCTAATTTTCTCAGTTTTTTAAAATAAGAATACTCAGGTTGAAAAAGATGGGGGAGGGAGAGTTATGACAGGTAACAGGAAATTAACAATTTGGTCCTATCACAGAATGGAAGAGAGTCTGGGTTGTATTTTAATGAGAAAATAAAGAGTGTGAAGTTGGGCTGAATTCTGTCTCTAAGCACTCTGTCTAGGATTACTTCTTTTTTTTTTCATTTCCATAGCATGTAAACTCATTAAGGGTTGGGATTGTTCTGCTTTTTGTATTTGCACCCCTCAGTACTTGCTCCAAAAGACTTTGTACAATTCTACCTCACTTAAATTTAATTAATGGACAAATCAAGACATCTCAAGTGAGGTCAGTGGTCCTTTTTGAACATGAAAGACTAACAATAACCTAGCTCTGAGTAGGCATCCAGTAGATGTCTGTTGGTCAATATCCAACAAGTCACAGTCAAACTGAGTTATTTGCCTTTCTCCCTAATTCCTTACCTTCATATAAGAGTTGTTTGCTGGAATATACTCTCTGCTTTTTTCTAGGCATGCCTCAAGGGTAGCTAAATTAGGCAAACAACTCCCACAACACTTCACTTTGCTCCATTTTCATCCTCTCTCTAGAGGTCTTGAAGAGCCACCTTCCCTTTCCCCTTTTCAGTTCCGAAACTATAATTAAAGCAATATTGCCACTCCTCTTGGGAAGGGTGAATCAGTCAACTTTCCTGTGTCCCAATTCATGGTCCTTTTAATTTTCTAAGTCAAAATATCCCTATCTGGCTGCTTCAATTATATGTGCTTTCTCTCCCAATCTCCTTTCTGGGGAAAGGGGAGAAAGTAATCTTTTTGTGAGCTGAGACTATATTTTATTATTTTTTTCTATATTGGCACTGCTTAGCTTAGTGCTTCC
The DNA here is from genome assembly GCF_016433145.1 of Gracilinanus agilis. Classification (NCBI taxonomy): domain Eukaryota; kingdom Metazoa; phylum Chordata; class Mammalia; order Didelphimorphia; family Didelphidae; genus Gracilinanus; species Gracilinanus agilis. The sequence goes on along the minus strand of NC_058131.1, from coordinate 66,542,762 downwards.
TATACAAATATGCCATAATTACTTTAAAATCATTTATTGCATATAATAAAAATTTTACTGGCCTTTAAGGTCCAGTTCAAGTGCCATGTTTTCTGTGATATCTTCTTTCAAGCCTCTCAGCTCAGAATTTTCCATAATGCAATGTTTAGAGATCTCTTTTGCCTCTGTCATATTTTATTTCATATTCTCCTTATATTCTGATGTCTCTATTCTTCCCACTAGACTATCAGATTCCTGGCAACAAGAATGATGTATTTATTCATCTTTTTCAGAATCAGCACCTAGCAGAAGGAGGGACTTGCACACAAAAGTCATTGAATGTATGTTTGTTGAATTGAATTGAAAGGTCAGGAGATCAGATCTGATTTGAGAAGGACCTGTGTGACCCTAGAAGAGCCTACACTCGTATAACCTTGTTGGAGATGTGAAGGACACTTGGACTCAGTACAAGTCATTTTTTCTTTTCCTTGGACTCTATCTGTTATTGAACATAGAGATTAATATATCTCTCCTGAGAGAATCTGTTGAGGAAAGTTTAATACCTTTGACTTATTGAAAACCAAAATTACCCTTATTCTGATATTATATCCCTTTAAGGGAAAAATATCTGTCTAGGGGAAGGTGACTTCAACAAAATATTTTCTTTAAATAAACTAAGCCTCAATAAAGTTACTTATCAATAGGGAAGGGCACAATGGTTCCCTTTCCTTGGCTTCATGACTTTTTCTGTCCATCCAGGAAAGTGTTATGATTACCATATTCACCAATTTGCCATTTATAGAACAATAAGATCCAAGGTTTGGATAGAACTTCTGAGGCCAACTCATTCCTGCACAAGTATCCCTTTTATCACATGCCCAAGTGCTTATCCAGCCTCTACTTAAAGTGTTAGTAATTCATATCTCAAACTCTTCCTTCTCCCCACCACCCCACATTCTCTTTTTACTTTTACACTCACCACAGTGAGTCTCTTCTTTTATAGTCAGTATCTAGACCAGTGATTCCCAAAGTGGGTGCTACCGCCCCCTGGTGGGTGCTGCAGCCATCCAGGGTGTGGGCCACAGGTGCATTTATCTTTCCTATTCATTGCTATTAAAATTAAAAAAAAAATTATTTCCAGGGGGCTAAGTAATATTTTTTCTGGAAAGTGGGCGGTAGGTCAAAAAAGTTTGGGGACCAGTGATCTAGACCAATTTCAACCCACCTCTTACCATATGCATATATCAGTTCTGATTTGGGAAACAAATAGTAATTTTATAATCAGGAATCTGGGTTAGAGAATTCTCTCAAACACCTCCTAGATGGGTGATAAAAGGATAAATCACCTTCTCTAAAGCTCAGTTTTCTCATCTGCAAAATGGAGATAATGATATTCTGTCTTCTTCATAAGGTTGCTACTTGAAAAGCAATCTGTGAGTGAACCTCAAAGTACTATACAAATGCAAATTATGTTATTCCTCTCGAGCATTGTAATCAATAGTTCTTTTTTCCACGGTTGCTATATTAATTCAGCGCTCAGCATTATTTTCTGGTTTAGCTACCTGAGTACAAAAATGGAGAATCAAAGCACACACAAATAAGAAGGACTCATAATGTTTATCCTACGAAGGATGGCTGGTCAATTTGTCTTCTTAGAACTGGGTGGAGGAGACAAAAAAATAAATTGAGAGGGGTACAGATTTGAAAAAGAGGCACTGCTATTACAATCCTGAAAAAAAGAAAAGACAACATAGGAGAGTAGCGTGGGTAGTGTTGTTATTACTGTTCAGTCACTTTTCAGTCATGTTTAACTCTTCACAACTCCATTTGGTGTTTTCTTGGCAAAGATACTGGAGGGGTTTTGCCATTTCTTTTTCCAATTCATTTTACAAATGAACTGAAGCAATAGTAAGTGAATCGCCCAGGGCCACACAGCTAGTAAGTGTCAGAGGCAGAATTTGAAGCTTAGGCTTCCTGAATTCAGTCCTAACATTCTTTCTACTACATTACCTAGTTAACAGGGCAAAATGATTGAGCTGTGACTGGAAAATTCTGGGCACAAGGACTGTAAGTCAGTAATTGCTTTCTATCATCCTTTTTAGGGACACCATTCTTTGCAAGGGGAAGGTTTTTCTCCTTAGTTTCAATATGTTAAGAATATCTACAGGTCTACCTCTATGTCTTCTCCATAATGCTAAGATATCTAGAAGAACAAAACGAAAAGCCTAGGGTCGTAATTCCAAAGCAGTCACATGTCTTCAGTAAAGAAAGGTGGAAATGTAATTTTTATTTAAAAAAAAAAGGCTTTAACATAAATATCTTGTTCCTCTTTCCAGACCTGTAAAATAGCAATTTCTTGACACCAGGAGTCTGCACAGGCAATGGTGGGTAAGAGCAATGGACTCTAGGAATTTCTTTCATGCGTAGAGTATATAAAAGTCCAAATGAACTCTGTGGGACATCAGAATGGTGTTATAGCAATGTCTGTCTGTGTTTCTGTAGTATATTGATTGCCACATTTGCCTCATACGCAAAAAGGTCCCTGGTTCGAAACTGGGTGAAAACATCTCTTTGGCATGCTTCCCGTTGGGTGTATGGGTTGTTTAGGGAAGGCTAGTATCTGTGGGATGAGGGCTTGCTAAGCCCTTTTCAGGGCTGTTTTCATTCTTTGCTGCCTACCTGCCACCCAGCTCTAACTTGTGGCTCCAAGAAGTTGTAGCACGTGCAATAGTCCTCCTACCCCTGGGAAGATGCCTTACCGGGGGGCTAAACCAGGATGAAGGTAAGTGAGTGGGGGAATGAGTTGGGAAGGAGCCTATTCCAGGCATATAAAGATTTCCAAAGCAGAAGGGGCTAATGACAACAATTTGTTCTAACAATCACAAAGTCAGTGGAAACTGGTTCTGTGGAGAGGATAGAGCTTGGTTCGACATCAGAGAAGCCAAGGTCACCCACTCCATCCCAAGCCATCACAAGTCATCCTGAATTTTGCCTTGCCACTAGACTTCCATGACCCTGGAAGAGAGAATGAGGCTGAAAACTTTGTGTAACTCTCCCTCACTTAAATTCAAAGTATGCCAGGGTGAAAAGACATCAACGTGATGATGGTTTGATCCTCTTAGAATATAAAAGACAACTAATCAACCAATAAATCTGTATGCATGTATGATTGTGAATATAAATATATATACATAAACATAGTATATACATGCATATTAAAGATAAAATTTCATATTTTCAATCCTTTGAATGATATTCTCTCATTTGATTATTATAATAACTCTTTGAGATTAGAAGATTAGAAGGTGACATTTTTTTTAAAAAATAGGCATTACAATCAAAGTTCACATAGCTTAAATGTTACACTCAAGATCATATGGAGCGTTAGGGACAGAATTTCAGTTGTCCTGACTCCTAAGTCATTATTCCTTCTATCATATTATATTTCTCCTTCATGAAAGAAAGGTCTCATACTTGTAAAAAGAATTTCTCTAAGCAGAAATAAGTGGTACTATAGCATAAGGGATAGAGAATTGACTTCAGATGTGTGAAGGTCCACCTCTGACCTAGATTGACTCTATGGACAAGTCACTTAGTCTTTAGGTACTTGAAATAATCACATAAGGATAGAGGCTACAGAGAAGGTGCTAACCTGCTTTTTTAGAGAGAAGGATCCTCGACCAAGAATTTATTGTAATAATGAATTTAAGGGCCCAGTTCTTATCCTTATATGTATGACACTCCCTATGCAAGTAGAGGAGATTTAAACATTACAGGGAGGTATTTCTGGCAGTCCAAAATTCTTTGCTTTTCCTACTAGTAAATATCAGAAAAAAAGATTCTAGATTCCAGTCCCTTCTCTGCCACTAAACTTGTTGTGTGACCTTGAGGAAGGCAATTACTTTCTCTGAGTGCCAATTTCCTCCTCTGTAAAATGAGGGGGTTATACTAGATAGTTTCTGAAATTCCTTCCAGCTCTTAACATTCTATGATACAATGGTGAAACTCCAAATTCCACAAACTCTGCTTTCATCTGAATCAAACTGGGTGAATAAAGATACAAGTAAAATTCTGCACTTAGGTTTCGAAAATCAGATGTACAAGTACAGGAAGGGAAAGATGAGATTCAACTATAACTGTGAAATGGATCTCAGCTTTTCATAGTGTTATAAGCTGAATCTGTGGCCATCATGTAACATGGCAGCAACACAAGCAACATAAAGTGTGTCTTAGATTGCATTATTAGAAGAAAGTAGACAGGACATTCACCACAGTGCCTGACATGTAGTAGATGCTTAATAAACGATTATTACCTGACTGTCTGCCTCAGGAGAGTGATTGCATTTTTAAACCCTTTCTTCCAGTCTTAGAATCACTACTGTGTATTGGTTCCAAGATGGAAGAGTGGTGAGGGCTGGGCAAATGGGGGTTAAGTGACTTGGACAGGATTACACAGCTGGGAAGTGTCTGAGGTCAGGTTTGAACCCAGAGCCTCCTATCTCAAGGCCTGACTCTCAATCCTCTCAGCCACCAAGCTCCCTTTGACATTATTCTCTTTTTACAGATGATAGAATTGGGTCTCAGATAGATAAAGTGATTTGCTCTGGGCCACATCCTTCATGAATGTCACAAATGTGATTTAAAGGTCTCTTAACTGTAAGTCCAGGCCAGTATAAATAAGTCATACATAAGAAGGCAAAAGTATATAAAGCCCATTTTGAAAAGAGTTTCATCTTAAAGAACAAAAATGAAAGTTTCTTGGCTTATTTAAATCTTAGCAGATATTCCACTAAGGCTTCCAAACAGTATAGATATGGGCTTTATATCAATGTCTGGGTGATGTAATATTTAAAAGGATAGACATCAAAGGAAGGAAAATGAATGGAGAGTATTATAGGACTTGGGTGGAGGGGGCAGGAATGAATAGTAGGGATAGGGAAAAATCAAAATAATCCGTAACAGAATTTGAAAACTGGAAGGAATTTTAGAGATCAGCTAGTGACATAATTGGCCCTCAATGAATGGTGAATGAATAAATGTAAAAAAGCCAAGTTTATGCTCACAGTCCTTGTGATTTTCTGGTACTGAGCCTCTGTTGGATTGTCCCTCCTCTACCATCCCCATCATTTCTGGACACTTATAAAAGGACAGAATGTAAGTAAGAGTTGGAAAAGACTGCAGATATCAAATTAGACTGGAATTCAAAGAACCACTGGTTTTAGAGTCAATCAATAAACATTTTATAATGTGCCAGGTTGTTTTGTTGTTCATCCTTCCTACTAAAAGAGGACCAAAGATTTGATTTGTACATGAATCTTGGCATGCCTTGGCACAAAGTCATCAGCCTCACTCTTTCTTCTAGAGTCATGGAAGCCCAGTGGCAGGACAAAAGTCAGGATGACTCGTGATGGCCAGGGATGCAGGAGATGACTTTGATAACTTTAATGTCTGACCAAGTTTTAAGTACTCCACATCGCCTACTTCAGCCATCTTCATGACGCAAAAGAACAAATTGTTGTCATTCACTCATTCTACCAGTTAGGTACCTATATGCTAAAAGAAAAATTATTTTAGGAATATAAAATTCTATCACATATACTTAAAACAGTTTTGACACATAACATTTCAGTTATCTGGAAATTTTACTTAGGCACCTTCATAACCTCTCAGATCCCAGGAGTCAGATTACCTGACTTCAACTCACAACTATGATGTTCATTTTTTGTGAGTGACCTTGAGCAAAGGGAAAGGTCAGTTTCCTCATGTGTAAAATGAAGGAATTGGACTTTATCTCTAACCTTCCATTCAGCTATAAATCCTATGGTAATGAAGATGACCTTTGACAGTTCACTTATTTGGGTCATGTCTGCTTCAGTGTTCTGAGAAAAGCAGTGACAGAGAAGTCTGAAGAAAGCATCTGATGATTCACACATGGCTCATTACTGTGTATATAATTTACTGATAAGAAGAAGGAGTGGAGAACTTATATTTTGTTCTCCATTTGTTGCTGGGAATAAGAAGAGCAGAAGAGAGGAGAGGAGAAATCGGATGACTCTGCATTATGCCTGTCATTGCTGAAATGTTGAAAAGTAGAATCCTGAAAATGAAACAAATCTTTTTTTTTGTCAATATTAAGAAAACACTGAAAAGCGTAGGACTATTTCAGTTGAAGGCATCATCTAAGACTGATGTTGCTTTTGTGAGACAAACCCCATTGAGCAGTAACACAACGAAGAGCATCAAACCAGATCAACTTACCCAGTTGAGATATGAAGTGATACTCCAGAATGGAATGTATTATCTCAGGTTATCAGTTAAGTATTTATTCAACAAAGAAGTTGTGCTCCTCAAAAACTTCAATGGAATGATGCTGAGACAAAACAGGAACATTGAAGTTCACAGTTACAGAGTTGTAAGTTACTCTAGGCATAAAAATTCCCTGTAAAGGAAATGTAGTACGTTATGACTTTGGGCATGTGTCTGATCTCCCTATGGACAGTGCATTGATAGGTAGGGGAGTAGGGCTCACATCTATGAGTATAATGTTATATAAATATTATTTGCTTTGCACTTTTGATAAATGTTTTATTTCATGTTAATTTATTATCAGTGGTTGATTTATTCATGGGAAGCACACTGGTGAGATCTCATGAGTCATAGTTAGTAGAACTAGTCACCCACAATGGTAAGCTCTAGAACCATGAGAATAGTGATGTATCGTAGATGCTTCCCTCTAGGGAAACCACAACTTGCTAGAGTAGAGATTAGGTGAAAGGAAAATGAGCTACAGAGAGAGAAAGAGTGTTTGGGATGGAGGAAGTATAAAAGATGCTACATTTGTGGGTTGAGTAATCTAATCTTTTCATTTTAAACAAAGATGTTTTATTCAAAGAGGTACAACTTGTTCAAAGTCACAAAACTAGGAATTAAGTGTAAACTTCCTAAATTATGTGAGTGTTTTAATTTTCTTCTTTGTAACTTAATAAACACAAACATTTCAACATATAGGAACAAAAATACACTATATGGAACACTAATCTTTTCAAGTCATTTTTAAGTGTATTAAAATGAAAGAAATAATAAGGTACTAACAAAATTTTCCTGTGTCTCAAATTTTTCATTATATTTTCCTCAAATTGTAAATAACTCTTTTCCTTTCTTCCATCTCCTCCTCTTCCTCCTCCTCCTCTTCCTCTTCCTCCTCCTCCTCCTCCTCCTCCTCCTCCTCCTCCTCCTCCTTCTTCTCCTCCTCCTCCTCCTCCTCCTCCTTCTTCTTCTTCTTCTTCTTTCTTCTTCTTGGATTGAGAGAAAAACTGGGAAGAAGCTGACAGAGAAAGGAGCCAGAACCTCAAGCATTTCATTATTCCCAGTTTGCCATTTTACTTGCTTAGGCTAACTTTCCCTTGGGTAAGATCAGAGATTCTCTTCCTTTTCTCATGGAAATAAGATATTTGGTTCCTAATGGGAGACCTCATTCACTCTCTGTTTTGTCCAGTATATTCTAATCTATATAACTTCACTGATGTATGTTTACTACTTGCTGGATAAACCGGTTTGTTCATTATTGGTTATATGTGATAATCTTATATTAGCTGCATTTCATAGGAAAAGAATTAATCTTAACATACAGCAGTTAGGTGGCAAACTGGAAAGAATGTTGGGTCTGGATTCAAGAAAACCTGAATTCAAATGTGGCCTCAGATACTTACTAGCTGTGTGGCAAGTTACCTAACTTCAGTTTGCCTCAGTTTCTTCATCTGTAAATGGGGATAATAATGGCACCTTCCTCTCAGGGTCGTGAGAATCAAATAAGATGATAGTTTTAAATTGTTTAAGATAGCTCCTGGCACATAGAAGGCACAAATATACATTAATTATTATTAGCTCAAAGGGTGAACGAAGATCTGAGTTTTAACCTATTTCCATCTAACAATATTTAATGCTAAAATAGATATAATTCTAGTTCAACATGCCCTCTCTAAGGAGAGAAGTGTCTAGACCTAGAATTTCAGTCTTCAGCTCCCTACCCAGAAGGAATTACAGTTTCTCCTGGAGAAGGTTGACCAGAAGAGACTAAATATCTCTTCAAGCCTCCCTTTGAGCTACATATAGACAGACTCTTTTCTACACATAACCTAAATGGGTAACACACACACACACACACACACACACACACACACACAAGCTCTACACTAGTATACTACTCTGGCTAGATTCACATTTGAGAATAAGAGTCTGAGACTCCACTTTTTCTCTAAGAGGAAGACTTCCCCTCTGAGGGAACAGAAGGGGAAAAAAGCTAATTTCTCAGGCTTCAGCAGAGGTAAGGGGGGCAGTGATGGGCAACTGTGTGGGTGGTCATTTTGACCATCCCTTTTTGAAATTCAGACTAGAGTCCAATCCCCCAGGGTGCCAGGTGCCCTTGAAGGCAATCATTCTGTCCGTTCCTTATGATTGGCTCCCAGAGATATTGCAAATGCAGTGCAAGGGAGTTCTTGTAAACACAGACATTGCTCACTAGGCTGTATTTCCACTGCCTCAGGATAATGAAAAATCCAGAGTGGTCGTAAGGAAACTGTACAATTTTACAGACAAATTAAAGGCTTGGGAGGCAGAAGGAAAAGCCAGTCGGGTGCAACTTCAGAGAAAGGCACACTATACATTTAAGATGTCCACTTCAATTACAAAGCGAAAAAGAAGGAGGCTTTGGAGGTGATCCACAGTCTGTGAGGACTAGGTATTAAATATGTCCTCTTAAAGCCAACAGCTCTTGAAGCCTTTAAGGCAAGGGTCAGGACAGACCTGCTTCTGAAAGGCTGTAAGAGAAGGGGAGGGAGAGGAAGATAGAAGCTCAGCTTATTCCCAGGGTAACAACAAACTCTAGGGTGATTGATCTCATTTTCATTGATGTGAACAAAGCAATAATAGACTACCTTTACTTTCCATAAAGGCACAACATTCACAGGGCAAAGGATGCAGGCAGCAGCCTATTGGGGTTCAATTCACTGAGCTGCAATGAAGTGATGGAGCACCTTCCTAGTGGAAAGGAATATTCTATATTAGGATGAGTGCCAGTCCCAGAAGTCAGAGATCAGGTTTGACTATAGAGTTTCCTTCTTAGGACTGAGGAAAAAAACATAATCTCTTTAAACATCAGTTTCCTCATCTATAAAAGAAGGATAATTGAAATGACACTTCCTAGAAAAGTAGTAGATTAAAGAAGAAAAATGAGACATATTTTTAGATAGAGACAATGGAGGAATTTGTTTCGCTTTACTATGCATATGTTACAAAGCTTTTCTTTTTTTTTCCCTTGTAAATTGGGGAGGATAGGTAAGAAGGAGTGGAAGATAAATGCTTATTCATTGAAAATAAAATTTAAAAAATTAAAATCAATTAAACCACATTTGATGAAGCTCCTACTGCAATCTTCAGGGATTTGTACTGAGTCCTGGAGCTATGAAGTCTTCCCCTTCCCCCCCAAAAAGCTGATAAATTCATTCAGCTTATATTTTACTGGGAGGTATACCATGCATATAGGTAAGCAAATACTGCTAGGTGACTTAACAGATAAAGCACTAGACTTGAAGTCAGAAAGTTATGAACTCAAATCTTGCCTCAACTACTTAGTTCTGTGATATTGGATGAGTCATTTTATCTCTATGTGTCTTAGTTTTCTCATCACTAAAATGTTTCCTCTTGATTGTCTCAAAATTCCCTTCTATCAGTAAGTCTAATCCTAATATTCTACAAAGTAATTTCAGAAGGAAAATAATGCTAAGACCTTATTTAGGAAGCTTCAGATGAACTGTATTTTGAAACAATCTAGAAATTATTTGAGGTAAACTCAAGAAGAGATGTACTTCAGATATGGACAAACATAGGGGCGAAATATGAGGCATCTTGTTGGGAGATCAGCTAATGGTCCAATTGGACTAGAATACTATGCAATGCAAAATCCTTGGAAATAAGACTGGAAAGGAGGTGTGAATGAATCTATGAAGGACTTTAAATATCAGTCTGAGGATATGATATTTTATCCCAGAGCTATTGAAAGCATTTGAGCATAGCTTTGACCTAGTCCCATCTGAATTTTAGGAGTATTAAAACAAAAGAATTGTTAGGAACTAATTTGAAATATTAAAGCACCATGGAGGTTGAGCTATTATCATTAAATGGTGGAAGTGACCATGTTTGAGCTCGGCTGGCCTAGTCTTTGGAAGATAGGATTGCCTAAATAAGCAATGAAGTCTTTCTCAACCAAACAAAAGGAATTTCTTGCTAAATAATGGAAACTCCATGGTTCAGAAACTAATCATTAGGATCTGGAAATTTCAGGGCTTCTCAACAACTTAAAGTGGCTTCCCCTAGTGATCAAATATCAAATCCTCTATTTGGCATTCATAAACAGGTCCCCTCTAACCTTTCCAGTCTTCTTATACCTAATTCCCTTCCACATATTATACAATCCAGAGACATTGTCCTACTTGCTGATCCTCAAAAAAGATATCTAATTGCTGCCATTTGGACACTTTTACTAGCTTTTCCCCATATCCAACATTCTCTCCTTCTTGATATGTGCCTCTGGGTTTCCCTATCTTACTTTAGATCCCAACTAGAACACTACCTTATATAAGAAGTCTTTCTTAATCTTTCTTAATGCTAATATTTTCCATTGTTAATTTCTACCTATCTAATGATCTATTTCATATATTTTCATCTATATACTTACTTATTTGCTGTATTTACTACAACACCCATATTTACAACTAACCATTCTATACTTAGACCATGTATGAAAATGTCTCTCCAGAATTTTAATCCATCCTCTTGTTTCATATTGTTTCTTTCATGATGTCTCAGTGAGTATTACATTTATTAAAGTTCCTGAGTCTTTCAAGGTTATTTTTCTTTACCACAGAGTTGTCATTGCCTAAAATGTCCTCCAGGTTCTATTCACTTCACTTTGTATTGGTTCATAAAAATCTTCCTGTGTTTCCCTGCAATAGTCTCTTTTCTAACTTCTTAAGAGCACAATTGATATTTGATTATATTTTTATACTGTAGTTTGTTTAACCATTCCTTAACTGATGATCACTCCCTTTGTTCTTACAGTACATATAGGTAACTGAGGTCTATAAAATTGAGTAAAAGTTTGGTGGGGGAAGTCCCAAGTTGTAAACTCAAGTCTTCTGAAATACTAGAGTTCTTCCCATTATATCACTGGAATTTTGTTGTACCAGTTATATACTAGGTGTTCAGATATATTAAATGATACACTATACATTCATATCTCAAAGCTTTCAATTTTGCAGTAGAAATAATGGTAGATGCTATAAGAGATAGCAAGGAAAATAAGGAACATCCATTAAAAAATAAAAACATGTAATCACCACTACCACCACCAAAAAACACTTAACTAAATGCATAAAAATTATGTACAAAATCACAAACTCCACATTGTTTACAATTTGTTTAAATATTTAAATTATATATATATATGCATATGTGTGTGCTAATATAAATATTCCTTGCTTCTGAGTTTCCTTTGGATTTGTTTCACATGGACACATTTTTCTTTTGATTTTGTGGCTATTATCCTTTGGAACATAATCATATTATGTATTACTCTTATTATCTTTTCTTTTATCTCATATATTTCCCTTATTTTCTTTATATTTCCAAATTTGTCATTTCTTTTTAAAAATTTATTTATTGATTTAGAATATTTGCCTATGTTTACATGATTCATATTCTGTCCCTCCCGTCTTCCCTCCCTCTCCAAAAGCTGACTGTATTTGTCATTTCTAATAACATAATACAATTCATTACATTCAAATATCATAATCTATTCATCCATTTCTCCCATTCTTGAATTTGTGTTATTTCCAGTTATTTTGTCGTTACAAACACATTCCATGAATATTTTCATATGTAATACCTTTTTACTCTTTTAATAAATGTCCTAATGCTAGTAATGAGATCTCTAGGTCAAAGAACATGAAAATCTTTAAAGTTCTTAATGTATATTTCTATCTTGGTCTCTAAACAACCAATTCAGAACTGCTCTTTCAATGTAATATTAAGCTTGTTTCTCCATGTTCGTTTCAGCATTTAATTTGATCAACTTAATCCATCTGATTTTCAATTAATATACATTACTAGGACCATATTTAGCTAGGTTGATCCTTAGGCCACAAATATAATCTATTGCCAAGACCATGCTCTTTGCAAAACCATGCCCAGTAGAACTTTTGTTTTGATGCCACAATCTCTCATCCTTATTACCATCTTCTCCAGAAGATCCACTTTCTTGATTCAGGTTATTGGTGATTTTCTTTTCCTAAAATATTTAAAAGATCTTAAACCTTGGATTAAACCTTAGGAGGATGTTGACCAACAGCAGAATCATCTTGGGATACCTGGCTGAACTATGAGGTATATGGATCAATTCTCAAAATAAAAAAGGAAGCAAACAAACCTGAAAACTAAATAGAAGAATCATTGTTGTCCCACCAGAAATTACATTTAGATTATGCATATTCTCAGGCTTAGACTTGCTACTAACCTCATGTAGGTGTGTGGTGATTCTGCAGATAGTCATCACATATAACTTATCTAAAATTCTATTCATTTCCTTAATTTCTTCTTTTTTTGTTGTTCTTTTAGATTTACCTAGTTCTGAGAGGGAAAAATTAAAGTCCCCTGCTCTTATTATTTTGTTATCTATTTTCATCTGTATCTCAAAAACCTGCATGCTCTAATGCTTGGTGTATACAGGTCCAATATTGATAATGCTTCATTATACATAATACCACCTCCCACCTTGGACAAAATGTACTTGCCCTATTCATCCCTTCCAATTGTAAAATTGAAAATTCTGAGACTGGCCTTAACTTAATAATTTTATTAAATCAAAAGCATCAAGGGAAAAAGATGAAAAAAATAAGAGACAGATATATAGTTTACCTTCCTTATTGCTTCATTTAATTTTCTATTTTACAGCCACAATTTTGGGTCCCCAACCATGCTCCACAGGCAGGTCCAGTCAGCAACAAACACAGAAGGGGAGAGTGAAATCTGCTCTTACCTTAGTTTATCAAACCTGTTTTCTGTCCACTAACTCTCACACTTAATGTTTTGGGATCCAACTATGGCTTTCTATTTTGCCTGCACAGCCCAGAGGGGGCAGTCCAGGAGGTATTGCAGGGGATATTGCCCTTCCCCTTGTCCTTCAATATCTTGACTATATTGTTGCCCCTTTCTCGCTACTGTTCTATTCTCCTGACCCAATTTACACAATGATATCCCTCATACACAGTCCTTATTTCCAGGCCGAGTTCAAACTCATGCCAGGTATACATAGTCGAAAGGGGGAGGGGTTAATTTCCTTTTCACAATCCCCCCTTTGATTCCTTGGGAGACCAGCAAGTTAAATCTTCTCACTCAGTTTTCCTAGGAGATTCACATGTCAAGTTTCTCCAATGAATCATTCCACATATGTAACCTATATATCTAAAGATTCTCTTACCAGAAGTGTATAAACTATTGTGCTTTACAAAGAGGGAATTACAACAATTTAAAAGAAGAAAGAGAAAAGAAAAAAAAATGATTGATAAAAGCATTGACAAAAAACCAATCAGGGGGCATTCCTCTTTGGCATGAGAGTTAACATTCATAGTGAATGATAGTTTCAACCCCCTTCAGTTCAGTTCATTATATTCTGTGTCATTTGGAATTATCCTAAGCCCTGGGAGACTACAACTCCCAGGACTCTCTCTGCTATAACTTCCCCTGACATCTCCCACTTCCTTTGGGAAGTATAAAAGGGAAAATTTGGCACCTTTTCTCTCTCTCTACCCTGGAGGTGGGCTAGCTCTCTTCACCCTGGAAGCAGCACTTTCTACCCTGAGACCCTGATCTCTCTCTCGGTGCCTTTTCCCCTTTCTTCCTGCCTCCTAGTTTTCCCTAGACATTTCCCTTTCTAATTAAAATAAAAACCCAGTCATTCAAACTCTAAAGTTGCTCTCTGATCATTCATTTGAGGGCTCTGGTCAATTTCTCCCTGCCAGGGCTGGGACTGCTACCTTCTTTTCCTTTCCTCTACCTTCCTCTCTCCTTTCTCCTTCAATCCTACCTCCATCCCTTCATTTTCAACACACATTTTATGGTGACCCAGATGGGACCTGAACCTGCCTGCCTTTCTGCCTGCTGACTATCCTGCCTGCCTTACTTACTGCCTAAGGGTAAGTGAAAAAAATTTTCCCACCCAAACAGGGGGGAATGTATCATTTGAAATTATTGTAAGCCCTGGAAGACTATGTCTCCCAGGACTCTCTCTGCTACAACTTCCCCTGACACCTCCCACTTCCTTTGGGGGGGGTGTCAGAGAAAATATAAAAGGGAAAGTTTGTTGTCTTTTCTCTCTCTCAACCTTGATCTCTTCTCTCTCTCTACCCAGGAGGGCTAGCTCTCTCTACCCTGGAAGCAGCACTCTCTACTCTGAGACCCTGATCTCTCTCTTAGCACCTTTTTCCCTTTCTTCCTACCTCCTAGTTTTCCCTAGACCTTTCCCTTTCTAAATAAAATAAAACTTAGCTAATCAAAACCTAAAGTTGCTCTCTGATCATTTATTAGGGGCTATGATCAATTTCTCCCTGCCAGGGCTAGAACCTCTACCTTCCTTTCCCTTCCTCTACCTTCCTCTCTCCTTTTTCCCATCTATCCTATCATCTATACCTTCCTCCCTTCACTTTCACCACACAATTCTAAAGTTCACTCTGGATCTCTTGATACAGTGTGCGATTTCTGTAGGCATCCTTATGCCATCTTCTCCAGAAGATCCACTTTCTTGATTTGGGGTGTTGGTGATTTTCTTTTCCTAAAATTACTTTAAAAGATCTTAAACCTTGGATTAAACCTTAGGAGTATGTTGACCAACACCAGAATTATCCTGTGATACATGGCTGAACTATGAGGTATGTGAATCAATTCTTAAAATAAAAAAAGCAAACAAATCTAAAAACCAAACAAAAGAGAAAAAAATCTAGATTAAAATATATATAAAAATGTATGTGTATAAAATTAAAATTTTAAATAAAATATTAACAGATCCTTGAATCACCATCAAGGCCCAACTGGGGTAGCTTATATCCTACAAGCATGCAGGGCAATTGCAGCATTATTGCATTTATCCATCAGCAGCCAGGACCACAGAAAATTGCCATACTATAAAAGAGAAAAGAGGATAAAAGTTCGAGGTTGAAGGGAAGTATAATTCCCAGGTCTGATTCTTCTTTCAATTTCAGGGATAGGGGAGCCAAAATGAAAGCCAAATCAATGATCTTATAGAACTTGGCACAAGGAAGAACAACATCTGAATTTGCAAAACAGCTACTTCCTTGAACCCTAAAACAATTCCTCTATCTTTGCATAGATCCTCATCAGTCTCACAAGGATTGTTTGTTTTCTTGATCTTGTGATTGTTTGCACTGTGCAGTGGCTCCTTAGTAAACACTTCTGAAATCAGACACAAATATTAAAGTCCCCATAATACTTAACAATCAATGTTAGGTTTCCATAAGCTTTTGTTTATGCAATTTTATTAGAGCTAGCATGTATTGTAAACATATTCTTCAAAATCAAAAACATTAATACTGATTCCATATACTTTATATATATATATATATATATTTCCCTTTTATATATAGATATAAACATGCATATATACATACAATCATGCACACATCTATATGTATGTGTATGTCCCTTTTAGCTTCAATGTCAGAGATCTTGACTGCTACCTCTGCCTTCTCTGGATCATCTGAAGTATAGTATATTCTGCTCTAGCCTCTCACCTTCACTATGTTTGGCTCTCATTTTCAGTGCATTTCTTGAAAACAACACACTGTCAAGTCCTGGTTTTTTATTCTTTCTCCTATCCATTTTCTTCATTTCTATCTACTCTGTTCCTCTTCATTGTTTTTCTCCATCTTCCCTTTTTTTCTACCATACTCCTCCTCAGATGCTTGATTTCCTTTGACCAATAACTCTCCAATTTACACCCCATCCCCCAAATCCTCTCTTATCTTTTCCCCCTGCCCTCCTAGTTCCAAATTTGTCCACCTTTCCTAAGGTGTCTCCCAAGTCCCTTTCCTCTTATCTTTCAATTCTTATTCTTTCCACCTTTTTAACAACCCCTTCCTAATTCCCATAACATGACTTCCTACTTTTTGATATGAGTTTAATTTTAAAAATTCCCTCCCTTATATATCTTATATAGTCCCAAGAGTCCCTCACCTTTCCCCCTACCTCTTGATATTAATCCCCTCCTTAGTCCCTCCCGTATCTCATCCCCCTTTCCTTCTATTTCTCTGTATATTAAGAAAAATTTTACCCTTCTAATTGGATGTTGTTTTTTTTTTCTCTATTCCAGACAAATGCTTCTCTTTACCATAGTCCTTTCTTTCCGTTGAAATCTTATCCCTACTTATAGAGGAAATACATTTTTGTTCATATTAATTTATCTAATTCTGCTTTTGTAAATGCCAAAGGTTTCACATAAAGTTTGATTGGATGTTACATGTATTTATTTGATTTGCAGTTGTTGATAGCAGAGCCATAACTAATGCTGGGCTGCTGGGTTTTTGCCCCAGGGCATTGAATTTGGAGAGGGCTGACATATTTTTTTTAATACTTTAAGCAGTGTAGAAACAACAGAGCTTAGCATATAGTTAGCAAGAATAATTAATTGAAATACGAAGTTACCAGATGGTGTGTGTCCCCTTCCAACCTGATTCCGCCTCTCACTTCCACTCTTAGTGATAGCTAAGCATATTTATTCCCAATCTTAGGGTCTCTGTCTCTTCTCACATAAGGTGATATTCTACCCCCTCACTGTGGCTCAGCTGTTGATGCACTCCCCAATGCTTGTCCCAGGCACAGAAATTTCCAGTTATGACTCTCTGCTTTATGATTACTAACTTTACATTAAAAACTAAAAACAAGCCTTTCCCATTCTTCCTAGCCATTTCAAATGTCATTTCATTCATTAATCCTTTTCTGATCTTGCCTATTCCCCCCCCCCCCAACACACACAAAATACTCTGGTCAGAAATGATTATCTATCTTATTTTATACTTGAGTCACTAATCTATTATATACATAACCTGGACTATTGTGTATTTTTATTTTTTATGTGTATTGTCTCTTTTATTTGATTATAAATTCCTTAAGGATAAAGATAAGGAGATGACAGAGACTAGATCAGTGATTTCATTGATAACAGAAAGTGATCAGATAAGTAATCCCCTCTACTCCAAGGCAGGTTTACATCTCTTCTGGGAAGATTCAAAATCTTAGAAAATTGCCTAGATCACCTCTGTCCAGGGACTTTCCTCAGCTCATACAGCGCATTTGGTTTGGTGGTATTTGAACCAGATCTAGCTTTGCGTCTGGCTCATTATTTATTAAAACTTCCTTCTCTCTGAGGATAAGGATGATATTGTATTAAACTTTGCATCTTCCTTAGCTCCTGGGGCTGATGCTTAAGAAGTGATTGTGGAATCAGAATGAACATTGAACTTTTTGTTTTATCTCATGGTGCACTTGATGCTCCAGTCAAATTTAGCCTCTTAACTCTCTCACATCTAAGTTCCAAATTTCTGTCTTTGTTGTTAGGCTCATGTTTCCAATGCCTGGAATCCTTTCCTGACTATTCTTGTTGAACACTTTACCTTTAGATATCATCTCAAATGTCACTTCATCTAGGAAATCTATCCTGAGAGCCTTATTCCCAACCATAAACACACACACACACACACACACACACACACACACACACACACNCATGCATCCATCTATCAATCTGCACAGATAAATTTATGCATATATGTGAGTGTATATATACCTACATATATATCTATATATCCACATGCACACATATGCACATACATGCACACATATTCATATATACAAATGTATTGTTATTCAGCTTTTGTTTTTGAAGAGGACCAATGACATCATGAAGGGATGTCTTGACTTGTGCATAAAATGAATTTAAGTGAGGCAGAATTGCACAAAGTGATCAATCTCACTCTCTCTTCCAGCGTCATCAAAGCCCAATGGCAAAACGAGGGACAGGACCACTGATGATGGCTTGGGATGCAGGGGATGACCTTGGTTTCTTTAATGTCTAGCCAAGCTCTAGGCACTCCATGGCATCTGTTTTAGCCACCTTCATGGCCATTGGAACAGACTGTTTTTATCTATCCTTTCTGCAAGGGGAAATCTTCACATACTTGGTGTAGATGTCCCCCAAAGTCATTGACAAGTTTGAGGTCCGGCAATTATTCTTAAACTGGTTTAGCCTGTCTTCCAAGATGTTTTAAATGGGATGTGGCCATTGTACATGCTACAGCTTTCTGGGGCCAAAGGTGATAGCTGAGTGAAAGGTGGATACTGGAAGTGAATGAACAGCTCAGAAAAGTCCTTGGTAAGCCCTCAGAATAGATGTTAATCTTCCCTGAATATCCCAGACACCTTATACTTACCTACATACACACATCTATTTGGAACATAGTAAAGAATAAATCTGAAAGAAAATTGATAAAGAGTAATGTGTTACACTGTGCAATTGCCAGATTTGTTATCAAGGGACCTAGATTCAGATCCCAACCCTTCCCCTCTAAAGCTCTGTCTGTGAAGAAATTTCTTGGCATAGTTTCCTGATATGCCAAATTAGGGTGATAATAACTTTATGATTAACATCATAAGGTAATTGTGAAGATTTGGTGTTATAGTATGTGATAACATTTTATTTTTCATAAGGAGATATTTGTTTGTGAGATATTAATATTTTAGACCTTCCTAAGAGCCTCCTAGGAAGAGGAGAGGGGGAACATTTTGAGAGCATTCTTCTAGGATTTTGTCAGAGGGCTAGGTCAGTCTACTATCTACATCAACCACTACATGAGGGCTCTTCCAGAAACCTTCAGCAAGATAGACTTGATTAAAAACAACAACAACAATAACAGCAGCAGCAGCAAAAACAAAATAACAAAAAAACCCAACTTGCCCTAAAAAGAGAATCATCCTTTGATCATTAGAGGCTCCCTTGGTCCCCTCTACAAGACCTATGGGTGATTTCTCTATCAATCTTTCATCCCAGATGAGTTCTTTTTGGGGAAGAAATGGACTTTATCACTCTCCAGTTCCTCATACCTTCTCTCATTTTGGATAAAAAAGACAAGGGATTCTTAATCTTTTTATATGTCTTTGACCTCTTTGGAAGTCTGGTTAAGCCTATGGACCCCCTTCTCAGACTAATGGTTTCATATGTATAAAATAAAATACATAATATTTCAGTGGTAACTATAATTACATTGAAATATAATTAACAAAATGCTAAAAAAATCACCAGAACTCCTAGTTGAGAAAGATTGCCCAGACTGACTTCCTTTGTAGTTACCAAAGTTTGGAACCTGGCCATGTTCCTTCCTATTCTACCCAGTGGAAGCTGCTACTGATGACCCATGACAACCTGTGGGGAATGCATTTGATTTTAAAATCTTTAACTATCTGTTTCAAGGAGAGTCACCTTTTAGGAAGGATAGAATATGAAAGGGGACATAAATCCAAGATGTTTTAATATGGATTTTATTTAATAACTCACTTGGATGTGGTTGGATTCTGGTGGGGGAAGACCATTTCTAGTCTTAAGAGGTACTTTCCTTCAGAGATAATTACCTGGGCCAAAAGCCAATCAGATTGGAGCATTCTCCTAAGCCAATTTCTAAAGTGCAGTATTTTTTTGTCAGATACATCTTTTTATTATGCCTGCCTGCCTAAGTGTGCTGTTCGATTTATGGTGTAATGCTAACATATTGCGGGCATTTTTTAAAAACCCCAATTATGGAGTCTGTTGGAGTAGTTTTCTCCAACACGAAGTAAATCATTAAGCCCATATATGTTACTGGAGTAATGGAGTGTAAGGCAGTCCACATATTGGGTATTTTGACATAAGGTCCTTTTACAGCCTTTTGATAATAGATCTTTCCAAAGGCCCCTTTTGAATGTCACTTTAAAGCTGATAATTTCTACCCTCACCCAATATCATCATGATTGGGGCTTGAGGAAATATGAGGAAAATAACACATTTTCCTTCAGCCCTAAAAATCTATATTCTATGTTTTAACACTCTACATTCTGTATTCTAACAGTTTATTTTCTGAGGTTTCTTCCAAGTCCAGTATTCTGTCTATGAAACTCTCCTTTTCTAAGATTGTTGACCTTCTTTAAAAGTATGTTATACACTTTTTATCTATCTCTACTCAGAACAAAAGGATCACGCTCTTTTCTCTCTCTCTCTTTCTGTCTCTCTCTCTCTCTCTCTCTCTCTCTCTCTCTCTCTCTCTCTCTCTCTCTCAACTATCCACTCAACTAAAATGTTTCCGTAATTATAAATAATCAATCAATTAATTGCCAGATATGATGGTATTTTTGCCATCATCATACTTCATTAGCTAAATGCAATCTTTGATACTACCAGCCATCTCCTCCCTTTTAGATATTCTCCACTTTGGGCTTCTGTGACACCTCTCCTTTGGTTCTCTTCTTCCTTGCCTAATAGCCCTCAATCTACTTGGTTGGATCATTAGCTATATTATGCTCACTAATGGAAGGGAGGGGTAAGGATTGTACTCCAAGCCCCTCTTCTAGGCTCTCTTCTCTCTCCATGCATTTTTGAATATCATTAGGTCCCATGGGATCAATTACCATTTATATGAAGATGATTTCCATATAAACACACAAATACACACACACACAGTATTTGACTTTTTCCATGAGTAGCAACCCTGAATCATCAGCTGCCTATTAGACCTTTCAAATAGGAATTTCAATTTCCAAATTCCCCAAACAATTTCCCTCCAAAACCCTCCCCTCTTTTGAAATTCCCCTTCTCTTCTAAAGACATCACTATCTTATGTCATTCAATTTCCTAAGTCTGAAGTTATCTTTAATGTCTCCTCCTCCCTCATCCTTCATATTCAATCTGTTGCCATTTTTTTGGGTCAGTCTTACCTTTGAGATTAGCATAGTGTTTAGAAAATAGTAAATATAGTAAATGCTATTTGACTGACTAACTACAATATTTCTTGAATTTGTTCTCTCCTCTACTCTACTATGCCATGGTCCTCATGATAGGCAATGACAAAGACAAAGCAACAAAATCAATGATCACTGCGGGAAATTTCCCTTTTCCCCATCCAATCATCTTTACTCAGCACTTGATGACTATCCTTAGTTAGATGCTAACACCCTGTTCCTGAATCCTACTAGCCTTTTCCCCTTGGATACACTACCTTCTTCCTAATAGTTATTTTGGGGAAACCATCTGCTTTTTCATGGCTACCCAAGGTCCTCATGGATTTATCATCTGTTCTCCTACTTTGTCTGCCAAATTTCAAGAATAATCTGGTTTTTCCATCTTCTATGTAATAAGTCTTCTTTTTACTACCCATTTAGAATAAGACCTCCTTGATGGCAGGGATTATCATGGTTTTCCATTTGTATATCAAGAATTTAGCATAGTGCTAAGCACATAAAACATTTTTAATAAATGCTTTTCCATTCCATCCCTCTAGTTCAGGTCTTCATCACTTCTCAACTGGGCTATCACAGAGCCCTTTGAATTAACATCTTTGCTTCAAATTCCCCCTTCTCCTATCCATTTTACACACAGGTGCCAAAATGATATTTCTAAAATATACAGTTTTGATCACATAAATTCCCTGCTCAATGAACTCCAGTGGCTCCCTCTGAACTCTAGGATCAAATACAAACTCATCTTTTTGGCACTGATAGATCAAAATGACCTTTTCAGACCCACCATATATCTTTCCCCTTCACCTACTGGCTCAGCCTTCTTGCTATTTTTCAAATGCAACATAATATTGCCTATTACCAAGTCTTTTCTTTTTAAAATCCTTATCTTCTATCTTAGTATCAATACTAAGTATTGATTCCAAGGCAGAAGAGTGGTAAGGGCTAGGCAATTGGGGTTAAGTGACTCGTCCAGGTTCACACAGCTAGGAAGTGTCCAAGGCCAGATTTGAACCAAGGCCATAATGTCTCCAGACTGGGGTCTCTCTTCACTGAGACAAATAGTTGTCTCCTGCTCTCTCCTCTCTCAATGTCCTTTCAGCTTTTTCTAAATACCTGGAATGTCCTTCCCCCTCACCTCTAATTTTTAACCCTTTTCTTCAATCTTAGAATAAATATTATGTATGGGTTTTAAGGCAGAAGAGCAGTAAGGGCTAGGCAATGGGGATTAAGTGACTTGCCCAGATTCACACAACTAAGAAGTGTCAGAGATCATATTTGAAGCCAAAACCTCCCAAATTTTATCTACTGAATCACCTAGCTTCTCCCTTCATCTCTACTTCTCAATAACCCTAGTTGCCTTCAAAGCCTGAGTAAGATTCTATGTCCTTTGTCATTTTCTTGTTCTCCATAGCTAATAATGTCTTTACTATGAAAAAGTCTTTTATTTATTTCATATGAATTCTATATATACTTTGCTATATAAATATACTTTCCCCCCAAATTGGATGTAAACACTCTGAAAGCTTAGAGTGTTTCACTTTTGTCTCTTCATCCCTAGAACCCAGCACAGTTCTTGGACCACAGGCACTTAATCAATGTTTACTTTGGATTTCTTTCATAAGAATAGATACTCCCTGATACAAATCAAATCCCTTCCTTGCCTCATTGGATGGTCTTTATGAATTGTTGTGGTCAAAGTCACCATTATTATCATTATCATAAATCTATAGTCAACCTTACAATGAACCTTGATAGACTTGGCCAGGTTTGGCTTCTGATGGCAGAAGCATCATCTCTATTAGGACTAGTTTTTAATGTCTTTACAATTTCACAGGACTTGCCAGAATTTGAACTCAGCTGGCTAATAATTCTATGCCATGTTGAGACATCAGGGGAGCATCTTTGTAAGTTTTNGCTGGCTAATAATTCTATGCCATGTTGAGACATCAGGGGAGCATCTTTGTAAGTTTTTTTTTGAAAATTTATTTATTTTTTCAGTTACATGTAGAAACATTAAAATTCATATTTTTCCCTCCTTTCCCCACTCCCTGAGGCAGTAAGAAGTCTGATATAGACACAACAAATGCTTTTATGCAAAGTATATTTATATATTGTTTATGCTATAACAGAAGACATTTATCACATATACTATGGAACACTCATGAAGGGCATAAAGTGGAATATGTCATCTTTTGATCTGCAATCAGACTCTAACAGTTCCTTCTTTGACTGTGGTTAGCATTTTTTATTGTGGGTCTCTTGTAGATATCAGAACTTGTTTTGCTGATAATAGTTTAGTCCTTCACAGTTGATTATTACATTATATGTCTGTTTCTATATATATTTTTCTGGTTCTGCTCACTTCACTTCATCAGTTCATAGAAGTCTTGCTAGTTTTTTTTTAACTCATTCTGCTTATCATTTCTTATGACATAAAAGAGTTCTATTCCAAACATATATCATAACTTGTTTAGCCATTCCCTAGATCATGAACAACCCCTCAGTTTCCAATTCTTTGCCACTACAAAAAGAGCTGCTGAAATATATTTTATGGGTGGGTCCTTTTCTGTTTTCTCTGATCTTTTTGAGATACAAACCCAATAGCAGCATTCAGGGCTTTTAACTGAACCAGACTGGTGATCTTGTCAGCAGAAGTCCAATCTGACTGACTGGCATGACCAAATGAGTCTTTACTGTTCAAGTATTGACCTTGCTGGTATTGAAACAGTTCAAGGGAAAGGGTAAGCCCTCTTTTGCCTTCTGATAATTTTCTTCTTACTGGTGCAAAAAAATGTTATAGAACTGAGTGAGGCTAGTTAGATGCTACCTTCTTTTCCATTTTGACTCAGAAAAGGACATGCAAAGTATAAATATCAAAAGATGAACCTTTATTTGCAAAGTCATTGAAGGTGTCTGCCAATTCTTAAGTCATTTTCAATCATAATTAGACATGGCAGTGGGAAAAGAGGCAAGAGGCAAAGAAAGAGGGACAAGGTTAAAAATCACTTTCTTAGATGCAAGTTTAGTCCAATGAGTCAGAGAATAATCCTCACCTGTGGCCATGGTCCTTGTCTTGTTTGGAAAAGGTTTTTTTTTTTTTAACCAGAAAAAATACAAATCAAAGAAACTCTCACTTGGGTACTGGCTTTCAAGAAAAAAATATAAGAGAAGACTTTATGTTAGGGAATTACCCATGAACAACAATGGGTCATAAATTTCAGAAGCATATAGGACTTAAGAGATTGTCTGTTCAATTATCCTATCTTACAGAAAATGAAATTGAAGGCAAGTGAGATGAAGGAGATACTAGGGTATGATAGAAAGTTGGCTAAATTGGAATCAAGGAACCTGAATTCAAATCCTGACTTCCCACTTATTTACTATGTGATATCTTCTCAACTCATATGTAAAATAAGGAAGAATGTAGATTATATAGCCTCTAAGGTACCTTCAAACTCTAAATATATGATGCTTTAAATTGTCCGGGATGATTCGGATGATAAATAGCAGCACTATTGTTAAAGAGAAACAAACTCAGGAATATCCAAAGGCAGAAATGGACCAAACACTAGAAACTACAGGGGAAAATTTTCTTAATAAACCAGGTCCTACATGAACTACTTAACTCCCCGCATGCATAGAGAACCATCCTTTTAGCTCTCATACCCTTTTCACCCAATTGCTATCCACAATAATTTTTCTTCCCTGACCAAGCAATGAAGATAAAAGTCAGAATCATCAGTACTAAGGAAATCCCATTGGGCTTGGTTTTATAGCTGTACATTCCAGATTGGGGACTGGTTGGTATGCAGGAATGGCAACATCTTTGAAAAAAGAATGGAAGTAGATGGCTCCATGTTAGATGTCTGGTTCTTCTCTGCCACTGGGCTGCAGTCACCTGGCAGTGGTGTAGATTGCACAATTTAAAAAACATCTCTGGCTCAAAGAGCCAATATTTGGCCAAACAGGGCTATGTTCCATTCATTGCTAGATGCACTTGTGCCTAATTTTTTTAAATCCTTACCTTCTGTCTCGGAATCAGTACTGTGTATCAGTTCCAAGAGCAGAAGAATGATAAGGGCTAGGCAATGGGGGTTAAGTGATTTGCTCAGGATTATACAGTTCAGAAGAGTCTGAAACCAGATTTGAACCCAGGACCTCTCATCTTCAGGCCTCTATTTCAGTCCAATGAGTCACCTAGCTGTCCCCTTGTGTCTAAAATTAAAAGGCTAAAAAAGAGCAGAGAATCAGCAATATGCCAAAATTCTGACAATTACAATGGTAGTAATTTTTGTTTCAGGATTTCAAGGACTGATAATTTCTAATATATGGTTCCTTTTTCTACTAATGCCAATTGTTGTCCTACAAACTCTTATTGATAATTTTTGTGAGATATTTTTGACTGATAATATACATCCCTTGTATATACTTCTGATGATGAGATTTTCAATATATAATATTCAGATAGGAGATATACATTTGGTCAAAGTGCCCATAAAATTGTATATCTCTCATCTGAATGTTACATATTGAAAGTCTCTTATCAGAAGTTTATACAGCTTGGTTGGAATAAGTAGTTTGCATTTTGTTGGAATAGCCTTCAAGAGTCAATTGCCTGTTATGGTAAGATGAAAAAGACTCTGTAGAGCCATAAAATTTAAAGCTGAAAATTGTCCAGTTTAATCCTCTCATCTGACAGATGAATTAAAGAAGGCTCAGAATTATTTGTCTAAGAACACAGCAGTAGAAAAAAAGCACCTAATAATTTCTAATATATCAAATAAGATGTAATTATAGAGGAAAATTAGAGAAGTAGGAAGTTTAACTAAAACATGCTTTTAGTTTACACTTAGAAATCTTTAGATATCTTATTCTTTGGTGTAAGAAATATAAAATAAATTGCTCGAATCACTGAACTCAAACAGATGTCTAATTTGTAGCTTCTTGTTCCTAAAAGGAATGATTAGAAGTGAGTGAAAAAGATATTTGCTAATGAAATCAAAGGAAGGAAAAGGTGGATCTGACCAAAAGGTCATTATGTAAAGTGAAAAGAGTTTGGGCCATGGAGAGCCATGGCAAAAGAGTATTTGAAGCCCATCTCTGAAATATTTCGTCTGTGTAACTATGAGCAAGTCTTTCAACTTCTCCATTATTTTCTCTTCTGTAAAATGAAGATAATAACACCTATGATGCCTACTCAACAGGGTTGTTATGAGGATTAAATGAGAATGTGTATAAAATACTTTTCAGAACTTCGTCTATAAAATGTCAGTTATTATTATATTGTTAATACATACATTCGTCCTAGATTTATACTTGATTTTAACCTGGAGTTTGAGACAAAGTGGTAGATGGGTGGCTTTTGACAAATTTTCTTGTACCTATCAATTGTTTGCCCTACACTACTGACTTAAAGAAAGCACCACATAAACCTGAGAAAAAGCAAGGGAACGAGTGTCTATGTAGTCTTAAAATGCTGTATTCAGAGAAATAGATCTTGGATACAACGTGGTGGATAGAATTTGGTGTTCTTACAGCTGTGGTTTGGGTTTCACTCCAATTTAGGGAAGGTAAGATTTTGGTAGCAGTGTGATATAGCAGAAAGACCAGTATATATGAGGCTAAAAAGGGGGGGAGCAAACCCCCCCAAATTCTGGATTTCAGCCCTACCTCCACTATTTACTAATTGTGTGACCTTGAATGAATCACTTTCCTGTTCTGGGTTTCAATTTTCTCAGTTGAACAGTGAGACTCCTAGTGTAGATAATCTCCAAAGTCCCTTCCTATTCTAACAACCTACATTCTAAGTCCCTTTCTAATGTTAACATTCTGAATTCTAAGGTCCTTTTCAGCTCTGTTTCCACATGAAATATTCTAACACTATTTTTTTTTCATTGCACATAAGTTTTTATTAAACAAAGCTAGTAATGGAATGTCTTTTTTTGTTTAATGAATAAACCTAACAGTCCCTTTATTATAGAAATTCTATTCATTGGTGAGTATGTCCACATCTAAGGATTAATTCTTTTAAAATTAGAATCAATAATTAGCATAGAATTTATCTCTTCATTAAATTGTAAAATGTCTTGTCTAGTCATATTCTATTGTTGGAATAACTGCTTGTACAAATTTCAGGAATATATATATATATATATATATGAATATCAAGTTCTTCTCAACCTTCTGTAACTGACTCAATGATTAAAAATTATTAAAAAATTCTTTTCTTGTCTTAGAATCTATATTAAGTATCAGTTTCAAGGTAGAAGAGTGGTAAGAGCTAAGAAACTGGGATTAAGTGACTTGCCTGGGATCACATAGCTAGGATATATCTGAGACTAAATATGAACCCAGGACCTCCTGCCTCCAGGCCTGGTACTGTATCCACCTCACCACCCTTCAATGATTTTTTTCATCACTTCAGCATGTTTTCATGGGGTAACTTAATGATTAGAAGGTAGTGGAAGGTGAGGGACACTTGATCATCACTCCTTTCTTCACATAACCGAGATGTTTTCAGATATATGTATTATTGTTTCTGGCTGATATTGCTCATTATATCCAAATATCCAGCCTTGGAGGTCATATCAAATAATTGTAAATGATGTGAAGAGCAGAAATTCTAGATTTTAAAATAGCATCTTCATTTCCAGTATCATTTGTAGCTTGGTTATGCTCTTTGTGTCCAGAGTAGCCTCATCTGTCTTTAAGGGTTCACTATATTCATCCTTTTCCATATCAGCTCGTTTTTCCTCATCTTCATCTTCACATAAAACAAAGAAAAAGTTAAATATAGTACTTGCTTTTCAGAGTAATATCTTTAAATTCTTCTGTCATTCCTGTAATGCTTGAGTCATTCTATGTACCTAACCATTCTCCATAACCATTATCTTTATCAAAGATAGCATTCAATCCATCTGAACATTGCATTTGTCTACACTGCTTTAGACAAAGTATATTTTTAGTTACCAAAGATTGTTTGCCAGTTGATAGAAATGCCTTTTCTTTCAATTCTCCCCCCAAAGCTTTGTTCCATGTTGGATAGTGATGGACTTAATGATCTTCAGCTGTAACAAACTCCTCTCAGATGTCTCCTTAAAATTTAGATTGAGTTAGATCATTCAGATTTTACATTCTCTGACTGTATAATACTAAGCAGAGAATAAAGCTTACATAATCCATCTTAGTACCCTGGGAAGAGTTTTTTGGTGGATAATATAGTTTTGGATAAGTCAGGTAGGCATAGCCCCTTACTTGCTCAGTGAGAGAATCAATGAGTGAACAGAAGTTCATTAGTATTTTCTCCAACAGGCTCTTTAGGTAGCCTTTCTTCCAGAATCCATTAGAGGCCAACATTTCATCTGAATAAGCTGACCTACTCTAGGGCCCATTTCCAAGGACCTTTTAAGATTTTCCTCTCCAAGAGCTGAGGATTTATAATGTCCTGGATCAGCACCTTAGGAGTTTCTAATCATGTAACTCCAGTTTTAAAATGAATGGAGAGTTGACCTTTTTTACTCTCCTCAGAGGAGTTCATAATTTTGTATTTTGATTGTAACTGTCTGAAAGACATGTCTAATTTGAATAGCATATCCATTGGACACTGGCAGAAAATTCATGATGCAAGAGCAATCAACTGGAATGATTTGTAAATATTTATATTTCTGGCCAAGTTCTTTTGGCTGAGCCATCTGAACTGACTCCAGGGAATTTCCAGATACAAGGAGATACTGGTTATTTTAAATTTCACTCTCTTCATTTCTCTGACTTGTCATCTTTTACATGGCTAGAGCATGGATAAATCTCTTACAGAGGGGAAATCACTAAGGAAAATATCCACATTGCTGTTTTAGGGAATATGTTGCTTTCCCTTTCACTGAGAAACAGAGAGACATATCATATTGGCCTCCATAGAGAACACAAAATTTCTTCTAATCTGGTACTTACAAAACTTGAATATGACCAAAAATATTACTCTTAGTGAGATAATGATAATGAAAATAGCACATTGTACTTCAATTAGATTTAACAAAAAGTTATTAATTGTAAAAATTTAAATTTAGGTTTTTATGCTAATATGAGAATTCTAAAGTAATATTGTGGTCAATGATTTAAAAATATTATATTTTAAGTCAAAATGACTTTTAGCAGCTTCATTTACAAAGAGGTGGAAAGAGTGAAAGTAGAAAAATGTAGATAAAGTGACAAAGTACTGCTTAGCTATCAGTACTTTAAATTTAATCCTAATGTCTCCAGATTGCAAATGACAACCCAAAAGAGAATCTCACCAAAATCCAAAATCCTAATAAGGAAGCTGAAATCTGAAGAACCAGGAGATGCTGAAGAATTCACCGAGAACCTTCAGTGCACACGAGGCTAAGACCTTCAAAAATCTCACCAGAACTCATGCTGCAGGGAGTATCCCACCTAAGTGCCAAGGAACAGAAGGGTCTCCTCACTGAAGAACCAAGGAAAGAATCACTCTGCTCACCACCACAGGATCCAAGGGAAGTATCTCTTCAAGCACCAAGGCAGGAATGACTCCAAGTCAGAAGATCTGAAGAGAGAAGAAATTCCGAATCCAGGAAGCCATGGCCTTTTTATAGTCCCTTTTCCAGGTCACTACTTGTCTCTTCCCCTCTTCACAGGAATCAATCACAGCTTCCAAACTGCTTATCTCTACCCAGGGCTGGACAGTCCCCTTTGGAGGGGAAAGTTTTTGACCTGTGAACTCTTCCATTTAATGACTGGTCAGGTGTTAAGTATGGGTGTTTTCGGTTTTTAATTGATTAAACTAAAGGTTGCTTATTGATTACATTTGAATTAACAAAGAGAGATAATTCTGTCTTCACAGAATCATTGCTATTGATAATGCCTATGTGTCATGGCTAAGAGGAGAGGGACAAGATTTGGGAGTTAGAAAATCTTGCATTTAGATCTCATCTCTGACCCATCCAGGCTAGATTGCACTAGGCGAATAAGCCTCCTTTTCTCTTAGAACCCTAGGCAACAGCTCATTTGTATTGATGGTAATGATTACCTTAGAAGAAAGTCTTTATAACAAATGGAATCACTGGTTCAGTCCAAATGGGTCAGACATTGCTTTAAGCACAGAAAATACAAAGGCAAAAACATTCTATGTGGTTGGAAGATACACCACAAAAGTAGATGTAACATAAACCATAGAGAAATGAAAAGGACTTTTGAATATGATAGAGTAGTAATTATGGGGCACAGGCTTGAGGCAAAGGCCTTATGTAGGAAGTGGATAAAAATGAATTTAATTCAATTCAACAGGTATATATTAATACATAATACATCCCAAAACACTGAAGATACATAATGAAAAACAAAAATTTCTTTGTTCAAGAAACTTATATTGTGTTGAGTGAGAAGGAAGGGAATAGCAATATGTACTAATGTAAACAAATTTTAAAATGTGAGAAATAAATGACATATTTATCTAGAAGAAAGCATTAACATAACTAGAGAAATCAGCAAAAGCCTTTCATAAACAAATGTGGCAGTTGAACTATCTTAAAGGAATGGATGGATCCCAAACATTGGACCTGTAGAACAAGTTGTGCAAAGATGCAGAGCTGGGAAATAGAATACTATTTGAGTGGAATAGCAAAGAAGCCAGTTTGTAAGAGGCAATGGGTGAATTATCTAGAAAGAGAGGTGTGAACCATATTAGGAATGGCATTAATTTTTAAATTATGTAGTTTATTAATTAATTTTCTTTTTTTTCTCAATTATATTTTTTTAAAATTTTGAGTTCCAAATTTTCTCCCTCTTTCCCCATCCCACTTCATGAAGACTTCAATATAGACTATAAATGTGCAGTCATGCAAAACATTTCCATATTTGCAGTCATACTGCAAAAGAAATTACAAGTAAAAATAAACAAAAAACAAACAAACAAGAAAAATAGAGTTAAAAAAGTATGTTTCAATTTGATTTAAACTCCATCAGTTCTTTCAGCAGAAGTACATAACATTTTTCATCATAAGTCCTTTGGAATTGTCCTGGATCATTGTAATCCTTAGAATAGCTGGGCCATTCACAAACTGCATAGTTTATATTTTTATTGTTCAATCATTTCAGTTGTGCCATACCCTTTATAATCCCATTTGAGGTTTTCTTGTCAAAGATAATAGAATGATTTTCCATTTCTTTCTGCATTTAATTTTACAATTGAGGAAACTGAGGCAAACACATAATGTAAATGGAAGGAAGCAGTGGAGATAGAGGAATAGGAAGTGTGGTATAAGGGACTTGATTATGCTTGTGGCAGAAGGTGTGATTAAAACTGAATCTTCAGTAAACTAGGGAGTAAGATAAGGAAGGAGTGTATTCCAGGCATGGGGGAGAGCCAGTGAAAAGGCATGGAGACCAGAAATGGAATGTCTTAAATGAGGAATAGCAAAGAGGTCAATGTCACTGAATCATAGCATATGTGAAAAGAAGTAAGTGTAAAAAGATTGAAAAGAGAGGAAAGTACCAACTCCTGAAAGACTTTAAATAACAGATAGAATTTTTATATATGATCCTGGAGTGACTAAAGGGAAATTTTCCTGGAGATTATTTTGAGTTAAAGGAATAATAAGGTCAGATCTGCACTTTAGGAAAATCACTTGGCAGTTGAGCAAAAGATAGATGGAGATGGGGAGAGACTTGAGGCAGAAAGACCAACCAGAAGGTGACAGCAACAGTATAGGTAGGAGGTTACTTCTTGTCTGAGGTCTCAGTTTTGCAGATATATTGGCCCCTATGGAGGACACAATTTGGTCAATAATTGAAGGAAAACTGAAGTCATTGTAAATGTTTTGAGTTATCTGTCTCTCTCTTTTACACAGACACTGCTAAGAGGCTATCCTGGGAGTTGTTGAGAGAAGTTGAAGGAATAGAAATATCCTTTCTCATGGAGGAGGCCACAGGTCTATTTTTGATGTTCATTTTTCAAATTGTTTATAAAGATCTCTTCATTGGTACCTTTACAGAAAGAAATTCAAAAGATCAGGATGTAGAAAGTGATCAGAATTATAAAGATTCATTTTGTCCAAATAATATAAATAAACTATGATAATTCTCTCTCTTCGTTAGCCTCAGCTTTTTCTTCTATAAAATGGAGAGAGTAGAACTATTGTTAAATAGTTTTTAAGGGGAGAACTCTAAAACTTTCTAAAGAAATAAGATTTTTTATTATTGGGTTTAATTATTTCTTAGGCATGTCTTTAATATCCCCACCTTCACATGCGTGCTTACCTACTTGTTTTTCTTTCTTCTGCCTATGGTCTCCTTATCGACTCCCATCCAATCTTTCAGACACAGAATAAATGCTACCTACTCTGTGAAATTGTAGATAGATATATTTAGGCTTCAGAAAAGGCAAAATTTCATAAAAAGGCATTTCTGTCTCCAAACAAATGGGCTGCCCTAAGAAACAGTGATTCCCCCTTTACTAGAGATCATCAACCTCTAAGAGATTGACCACTTGTTTAAGATGTTGGAATTGAGGTCTTTGATCAAGTATGGGTTAGACTAGATGGGCCCCTGGGACTCCTTCCTGCTCTGAGATTTCTGTGATTCTAGGAAGATGACAGATGATGAGTCATATATTCCCTCTCTTACAGGGCTCTCAGGAGAAAGGTGCCAGTTAAACCTTAGAAAGGTGTGATGATGATTAAATTAGATATTTAGTTAATGCTTAGGCTTCATCTATGTGTGACCTCATTTTTTTGGGTAGGACCACCATCAGTGCCATCCATTCACACCTTCCAATGCAGTGGGGGTCATTGTTTCTTTCCGTAAATCTTCAGAAAGTCTGCCAAGGTACCAATGGACCCCTCTAGTTTTTTTAATGCTTGGAAATTATTTGTTCATTAATCAATTTGTTAACTATTGAACATCCTGGAGAAAAATTGCCTATCTATCCCGTTCTGCCTTTAGCATTCTAATTTTATTCCTAAAGCGATCAGTATTAAAACCAAATCACAGCTTGCTGAGATCCTATCAACCTCAGGCATAGCTGACTTTTTTTTTTCTAACCTAATCCTGTCCATCTGACAATGTTGAGGAAAATGACAGTTTATCCTTATCTTTTGTATCAACTGTCACCAAGTCTTGACAACAGCATCTGGTACCAGCTACAATTATATATACATATATGGATATATTCTTTATTTATCATTTATACACTTTTCTTCTTCTCTAAAATAATATATGTAGACATTATATATAGGGATATGTTATATATGTATACAAACATATAAATAATTTTTTACTTATACTTTTTCCGACTTCTCCCTCATATTTTTCCTAGATGATAGAGCATTTATTTTTTTAATGGAAGAAAAGACATTTGAATATTTAAAATATTATCACCAATAACCCACAACATCATGTAAAGAATAGAAAGTTGGCTTTGGAGGATTACCTGAGCTCAACTCCTTTCTTTGACATGTGCTGATTTCATGATCCTGAAAAAGTCACTTAATTTCTCATTTCTCATCACAATATTTGGTAATACTCTAGATCTATAACTTATAGAGAAAGCCAATACATTGGTAGAGAAAATTTCCTCAGAGGTGAATTCCCTATAACAAAGGTTCTATTCCTATCCTTAATAATAAACTACACTTTTATGCCTTCTTGAGTTGTTCACATAAACTGGTCAGCTTTGTAGCTCAGTGGATAGTATGTTAGAGTTGATGTCAAGAAGACCTATGTTCAAATCCTGCCTCAGACATTAAATAGCACGGACATTGGGAAAATCAGTTATTGTGTCTGTATCACTTTTCATTGCTTGAAAATGCTCAAATTAATATCATTTGCCTCCTGTTTTGTTGTGAAGAGCAATTGAGAAAACACATGTAGAACACTTTGCAAACATTAAAACACTGTATCAATGCTATTTATCATCACTAATTACTTTTTAACAAGTAATAGCAATAATGACTCTCATACAGAACTTTAAGTTAAAAAAATCTTTACAAAGATTCACTGATTTGATAATACACAATAACCCTATGAAATAAGATCTATACAAATTACTAAACCCACTTTGGAGATGAGGAACTTGAAGCTCAGAAAGGGTAACTGATTAGTTCAGATTCACACAACTAACAAACAGTTGATTGACATTTGAACCTAGGTCTTCTTGACATCAATTTTATAAAATATTACTTCCTAAATTTTCCTAATACACCTCAGAGTCAGACACTATAATGACATTACTTTTATTTTGCAGATAAGGAGATTTGAGATTCAGAGAGATGATTTGAGTGTCAGAGAGTGAAAAATGCTAATGTTGAGGCTACAACTCCTCCCCTCTGATTCCAAGTTCAAAGAACTTTCCCCTTTTCCATAATCTAGTCCATCCTCCCCAAAGCTACCAAGGTGATTTCTTTGTATGTGATGAACTGAACATGTCACTCTCTTATTTTTAAAGCTCCTGGGTAAAAAAATTTCCCCAATCTCTAGAATTAAATATAAATTCTTTAGTTTGAAGTTTAAAGTCTTTCATATCTTGGCCACAACCCATTTTTCAAGACTCTTTATACATTATTCCTCTTCCCATATTCTATGATCCAGCCATCTCTGTTTCTCTCATATGGCCCTTCTTCTTCTGTCTCTATACTTTGTCATCTCCCATGTCTGGAATCTATTCGCTCCTCAACTTCATCTCTCAGATTCCATTTCTTTCTTCAAAATAAAGCTCATTCACCGTCTTTTACATAAACACTTCTGCTGATATTTTCCCTCAGATCTGGCCTCTGATACTGTGTGACTGGACAAGTCACTTAGCCTTTGCCTGCCTCAGTTTCTTCAACTATAAAATGGAGATAAGAGCATAAGTACTAGCACTTAGTTGGCCCTTAAGAATTCTTTATTCTCTTTCCCTCCCCTTTCTAAGGTTACTTCATATTTATCCTATATGCATTTGATTTTGTAGATACTTCTGTAAGTACCTATAGTCACCTCCATTAGAATGGGATTTCCCCCCTTATTTTCCTTTTTTTTTTTTTTAATCTTCAGTGCCTAGCACAGTGCCTGTCAAGTGCTTGATAATTACTTGTTAATTGAATGATTGATCTTGGATATAGCCTTGGGCTTAAGCACCAGTTAGACAAAATAAGGACCAGCTGGGTAAAGTGGAAAGTGAACCAGCTTCTAAACTAAGGAGTCAAGGATTCATGTGTTATTTTTGACAAAATACTAGAGGTATTACCCTGGGGAAATCACTAGGCAAGCCTCAATGTTCAGGGCAATGATGTAAGACTAGACACATGGCAGAGAAGGTGCTGAATTGCATTGATAGAAAGAACGTCCTCATTTGGGAATTCTCTATGCCAAGAAATCAGTTTAGTCTCTAAACTTATGTGGAATACCAAGGAGTAACATGAGGCCATTTGTCCCCATAGTAGTCAAGAGCAAAACAACGTTAACCCATGTGGCCCAAGTCTTATGGAGTCAGTTATGGTCACTCCTAGATATTGGCTCTCAAAGATTGGTGGACCTGAAGTCCTAGGCAAGGCTGAGACAAAACTGTAGCTTTAAATTTGCTGAATAAAGTCCCAGAGGTGTATCTAGTTTTAAATGCCACCTTTTAAGAAGGATTCATGTAGAGAGTTGGTTTTGTTACACCTGATTTTTTTTCCCTTAATGTTTACATTTTGATTTGAACCTTCTATTTCCTTTGCCCCCTTTACTCAGTCCACATAGATCATCTGAGCCAGGTGACATTTTCCTCTGTTCAGTTGTCCTTCCCATCCACTAATCTCTCAAAGTTTGCCTTTGAGGGCACAAACCAAAGGACATCTTATAAATTATGGAGCAACTTGGCCTGACTCTCAAACTCAAGGTGGAGATGATGAACCCTTCAGAAGGTGCCTTTCCAAGATGATAAATTTCAGAGAAGGTGCTGAATTATCTGAGCAGAGAGAGAGTTTCCACATCTGAGAATTCTCAATGAATTCATAGGACCAGCCTGCATGTATTTTTGTTGTTTAGTTATTTAAGTCATGTCTGACTCTCTTTGTGTCCCCATTTGAGGTTTTCTTGGCAAAGATACCGGAGTGGCTTGCTATTTCCTTCTTTAGCTCATTTTACAAATGAGAAAATTAAGGGAAGTAGGTTTAAGTGACTTGCCCAAGGTCACACAGCTAATAAGTATCTGATGTCAGATTTGAACTCAGAAAAATGACTCTTTCTGATTCTACAGCCACATTCTACCTGCTGTATGTAAAGATTAAAATTAATATATAATAACTAAGTATTATATTTTATAAAGTTTATTAATAATAACTAAAGTAAAAAAGTTAGCTAACCCAGCCCCGTCACAAGAGAAGAGCACAAGAAAGGCACAGTCACAGAATTTATAAACAATAATGTAAAGATGCACGTAAGTGAAAAAAGGGGAAAGGAATTTTGGGACTAGAAATGAATTCTGGGAGATGAAGTCCAAGACACAAAATTCTCTAACTATACATGTACTAGTCTGTGTCTTTATGTGAAGTATTGTGGATTGTCTAGTCCAAGAAGGTCTCTATGCCAAAGAATAAGAGCCCCTCTATAACATATATCACACCCGGCCATTCAACCTTTCCTTAAAAAGATCTACAGAGAAGGGGAACCAACTATTTTTCAAAGTAGCCATCATTTATTTTTGAAATTATTAGAAAATTTCTTTTCAAATTAAATTTAACTTTTCTTATCCATAGCTTCTACTTGTTGTTTCTCCTTGGCAAACAATAGGCACACAGTAAATATCATTTATTTGAACCAGAAAATGGGACCAAGAAAGAAAAGTTAATTTTTCTTCCATAGAATAACTCTTTAAATACTTCAGAGAAGTTATAACCTCCCACTTAGGTTGCTATTTTCTCAGACTAAACATCTTCAAATCTTTCAAATATTCTAAATATGGTATAATTTAAAGACCCTATACCTTCCTGGATGCCTTTTTCTGGATGCTATTCAGTTTAACAATGTCTGTCCTTAAACATGGTACCCCAGCTGTGTGTCTCCAGCCATATCTGACTTTTGTGACCCAGTCAGTGTTTTTTGGCAAAATTACCAGAGTGACTTAACATTTCCTTCTCCAGCTCATTTGACAGATGAGGAAACTGCAGTAAACAGAATTAAATGACTTGTCCAGGGTGACATAGCTAGTAAGTGTCTGAGACCAGATTTGAACTCTAGAACTCTGACTCCAAACTGGTACTCCATCTAGTGTGCCTCTTAACTGCCCTCATTTCTACTTACTGTTGTAATATGATTTGCTGGGACAGTGAACATAAGGAATATTGCATTCTTAGTCCTATTTCCCTTACATGCTAAAACGTTTAAAGGCAAATTTGTACTAACCGATATTAGTGAAGGAAAATATTCATGAATCACTACAGAAGTATTAGTGATTGTGCATAAGGCTAGCTTCTTGGTGCTGGGGGTAAAACAGCTTTAACCCAAGCTCCTTGTACAGAAATAGAGGAAAACTCCACGTTGGAAAACAGCTGTGGATCCTTGTCCTGAAAGTTTAGAGTAAAACTAAGATCATGATACTCTGTGTAAGAGACAAAATAGCACATTAAGAGAATTAGAGGGGAAATCAGAGAACAAGCAAATGAGAAGACAAAACCTACTATAGCTAGAATCAAGTGATATATGCAGAGGGATCCCTTCTTATACAAGCTTTTTAATCTTGTCTTCACTGAAAGACATCTAGAGATAAGGAATCTACTACCTCCTTACTTCATTCATAAACAGCTTTAGTTATTGGGGAAATTGTTATTAATTAACTAATTAATTAATGTATTTATTTATTTTTCCCCTTGGGAAGATCTGGAAATATGTCAATAAAATTTGCAATGTCCCTCCCACACATACCCTTTTGTCTCCCATGGAGCCAAAGAAAATAATATGATTATTTCTCTACCAGAGAGCATTTTATCTACTTTAGGACCATAATCATGCAATTTCTTTATCTTTTCTTTTCTATGATGTATTTAATCTTTGGCATATTGAATCAAGTCCCTGTAAAATCCTGGTGACCCTCTTTAGTATATTCTCTAGAATGTTAAATCTCTCCTAAAATATGGGACCCATAACTGAACATAATACTTGATAGGAGGAAACAAAATGGCAGCTGGCTCAGGTGCCCCATCTAGATTAAGGCAACACCTGGAGGAGATACAAATACAAAATGTAGATGATATAAAAATAATGATAGGATCATTGGCTCATAGATTTAGAACTGGGAGAGAATTTAGAGTCCATCTTTACAAACATCCTCATTTGACAAATATAATCATTTATTAAAAAATCAGCTTTATACATTTGCCTTCATGATAATGCCAAAGCCTTAGTCATATCCTTTTTAACATTTTATCAATAGCTTGAAAGAAAAATGAGCTAAGTAAAAGATTGTGTCAAAGAAGCATCAAATATTAATGTGAGTGAATCCTGAAAACAGAGGGGGGAAGCATATTCTAAGGTATTTGGATGAAGATCAATGGAGGCAGAAATAGACATGATATTTTCATTGGGATTTACTGTAGACCACCTGGACAGAAAGAAAAAATAGATAAGGATATCAGGAAACAGAATAAAAACTTGGCATAGAGGCGCCATATAGTAGTGAGGAAACACTTTAATTTTCTATTCACCAGTTGGGTTTCAGAGTCTCTGACTCCCCTCCACCCCACTTCTTTTTCTGTCTGCCAGTCAGTCTCTCTCTCTCTCTCTCTCTCTCTCTCTCTCTCTCTCTCTCTCTCTCTCTCTCCCCCTCTCTTTCTCCACCCCTTCTCTTTATATCCCTTCTTTTTCTTCCTCTCTCTTTGTCCTTCTCTCATTTTGTGTCTTATCTTTCTGACTCTTTCTCTGTCTCTTCCATATACTACCTTCACACACACATTCATTAACATAATATAGAAATTGATTTAATTAAATTCCCACAAACCAAGAACAATAGATTATTGGGTAGTAATAATCATAGTATCATTGTAGGGAAAGATATTTGAGAACTTTTCATTAATAAAAATGTATATAGCATACTTTGACATGTACTCTATATTTTGTCAGAATAAAACAAATTTAAAAGATTATATATATATATATAAACATATATACATATGTATATGTATAATATGTAACATCCCATGGTCTCAAAATCAGCAAGGTAGGGTCAGCCCCACAGGAATGGAAAGCTTTCATGGAGGCTTTTTTGAAGACTTCTAATGAGGATTAAAAAAATGGATTTTGTCTCAAAAGATTAACATAAATTCACAGGAAATTAATCTATTGGTTTCTATTTTTAAGAGACATGTACAATTAAGAGCAAATGTATTTTGTCTAACATGGATTCAAAATATGGGAAGGTCCTGAATGGAGTCAGAAGTGTTAAAGCTGAGAATTAACTTAGATTAAAAAGTAAAGCAAATTGAAGCACAAAGGATTTTTTAAACTAAATTTGAAAAATGGTGAAAATCATAAAAGGGCTTGGACTATGATTCTGAGATACATTTGATGATAAAGTTGACAGAAACCTGCTCGCTTTTTACTTTGATTCTTTTTTTTCTGCCAAGGTTTTATCTTTGACCTTGAAAGGACCAAAAAGAAGTGTTAATAGCAAGTTAATACTCAAGACTATCAGGAAAATAATAAAAGAACACCTCCTAGCCCTTGATGAATTCAAATAACCAGATCCAGATGGACTATTCTCAGGCACTTGAAAAAAAAAACTGAATGTGATTTGATCAACTACTGTCATGACTTCTAAAAGATGGAGAAAAATGCAAGAGGCACTTCATGACTAAAAGATGTCCTAATTTTCAGAAAAAAGAAAAGAATCAAGTCATCAAATATAGACCAGAAATTCTCATTCATTCATTAAACAAGAATTTTATCTGTTACCTCTGGCAAAATTCTAGATTGTATTGTTAAAAAGTGACTAAAAATCTAGGAAAGAAAGTATTAATAACAAAGAGAAAGGATGACTTCAACCAGCAGAGGCTGGTTCTATTAATTCCTACTGGACATAGGCTGGTCCTAACCAGTCCTACTAAGCTCATTTCCTATTCTTAATATGCTGGTAAATTTGAGGAATCTCATAGATATAATTTATCTAGATTTTTTTCAAAACATTTTTACAAAATTTGTTCTCTTCATACTTATGGAAAATATGGAGAAAACTGGGTTAGAAATAGGGAATTTAGGTGCAGATTGAATAGTTAAATGATTTGGGCCTCAAATATAATCATTAATGGTTTAATACCAACCCTAATGGAATGTGCCAGAGATCTATGTTTAGTTCCATTATTTATTTATTTGTATAAGACAAAATAAAGCTTTTGGTCATAGGCTCATCAAATCTGCAAACAATACATCTCTGGGAGGGATATTTTAATACATGGATGCTTGAGCAAGGATTGAAAAAATATTCTGACAGCACAGAATGTGGAAAAAGAATAAATTAAGCATAAAACAAACATTAAGTTCAAGTAAATAAACTTCAGAAGTACAATATGGAAGGGGACTGGGGAGGACACAATATATCTGAAAATCTGTTGATTTTAGTGAATAAGTTCAGTACATGAATAAAGAAATAGTATAATATTAAAGGCTTTAAAATAGTAATATGATCCCAAGCTGTTTTAACAGAAGTATGGAGTCCTGGGAAAGGCAGAGGAGAGTGTCTCTATGCTCTGTCTTCTTTGGACCACATGTGAAGTACAGTTTTCTGCTTTGGATGCCACATTTTAGGAAGGACATTGACAGACTGGAGAGCATCTTGAGGAGAGCAGGGTGAATAGTTTTAAGATCATGCCCAGAGGGCAGCTCTGTGGCTCAGTAGAGAGAGAGAGACAGGTCTGGAGACTGGGGGTCCTGGGTTCAAATTTGGTCTCAGACACTTCTTAGTTTTGTGACCGTTGGCAAGTAACTTAACCCCCATTGCCTAACTCTCACCACTCTTTTGTCTTAGAATCAATAAGATGGAGGGTAAGAATTTATTTAAAAAAAAAAGATCTTGCCTTGTAAGGAATTGTTGAAGAACTTAAAGCTACTCAGCTTAGCAAAGAGAAGTTCTGAAGAGTGCACAAGATTGCCACTTTCAAGTCATTTTCAGGGCTGTTATATGGAAGAAAGATTAGATGTGTTTTCCTTGGCCCCAGAGGGGCAAAAATATAGTGAAAATGTCCTTAAAACCACAGTATCCAAACGTGAAATGAACAGGTAACCTTTATTAGAGGCTTTCAAGCAAAGACTTCAAAACTACACCTTGGTTATGTGATAAAGAGGATTTTTGTCTAGTTCTGAATTAATGTAAATGGATATTTAGATCTCTTCCAATTCCAATTTTTTTTACTTTGATTCTCTCATGTAAATGACAAAATAGTATAACTGGATGGGAAGATCAGCATTGAAAGGATGAATTTGGATCTAAAAAATGATGGCTAGAAGGGTAGATCAGATCCAGGAAGATGAAGCCTAACAAATACAAAATCTTATAATTGTGTTCAAAAGTGTTAAATGTACTAGAAGAAGAGAACAAAGAGAACGAGAGGAAATGAGTGGAACATGCAGATTTGTTTATGTAAACACAGGGGTTTATGACTACAATTCAGAGGCAGGCCATTGTCAGGAGGAATTTATCCTTAGAGAGCCTGGATTTAGTGATCCATGTAGATAAAAGAAATAAATCATCATAACTGAAAAGCACAAGAAAGGCTGAAAAGAAAAAAAAGACCAAAGCAAAAAGATTATCATCTCCAGAACACCTACCAATAGATGACCCTTGGCCAGAATTAACCATTACAAATTGACTGCCTTTCATTAAAATAAATATAACAAATTCCCAAGCTATAAATACAGATCTAAAAATATACTGGGGAACCCAACAAATAACATACTGGAATTAGATGATTTTCACAGATGGAACCATTCCCCATAATCATCCAGAGAGAATATTGATCCACAAAACATTAGGAACAGCATTTTTAATAAATGTAATGATAACAGATTTCATCATGTCCAAGCTTAATGAAATAAAGAACTTTCAAAACACAGTGACCAGGAGGCAGGTAGTTTACAAGTTGGATAGAGCACTCAGCCTGCTAGAATCAGGAGGTCCTGGGTTCAAATATGATCTCAGACACTTCCTAGTTGTATATGACTCTAGGCAGGTCACTTCTTCTCTCTTAGAATTAACGTTGAGGTAGAAGGTAAGGATTTAAAAAAAGACAGTGACCAGGCAGAAGTCAAGGAACAGCACGAAGTACACATTATATTGTTCTGCCTGTCTCTAGAATGGTACCAACTTTACTTTCAAGATGTCTACAGAACATGAATTTAAATTGTAATATTTTTATTCAACTATAAAAGGTGGTTATTTTATTCAGTTGTGCAATAATCCATAGAATATTAAATATGAAATAGAAATAATAGGATAATGATGAGATGATGTAATAGAGCTCTGGGCTTGGAATCAGGAAGACCTGAGTTCAAGCCCATCCTCAGACACTTAGTGTATAATCTCAGATAAACCAACTTTAAACCCAGAACTTCTGTCTTCATATCTGACTTTCTATCCACAAAGCCACCTAGCTGCTCCAGATCTTTATATTCTAATGAGGGAAGGAACAATATACATAGGTAGGTATATACAAGATGCATACAGACTAAATGGAAGGGAACCTTGGAGGTGAAGGCACTAGCAGTTAAAATTAGGGGAACTAACTAACAATTAGACCCGGAAAAGGCCATCTGTAGAAACTGGTAGTTGAGATGGGTCTTAAAGGAAACTGAGGATTCTTAGAAACAAAGTGGAGGAGAGCAAGTCCAAAGGCACAGAGATTGAAGATAGAACTTCATGTTTGAAAAATAGCAAGGAGCCAAGTTGGATCATCCAAAGAGAGATAGGAAGTAACACATGAGAAAATTTGCAAGAAAAGGAGTCAGGAGACAAAGAATTTAGATGTCAAATACAGTAAATCTAGAGGTAAGAGGAAGTTGCTGGAATCTTTTCTCAGGTAGGGAAGGATGGGGTTATGTGACCTGACAAGAACTTATTCATGAAATTCACTTTGGTGTTTGTGTGGAGTATAGATTGGGGTGGAGAGATCTGAGTGAAGAAGATTTGTTAGGAGGCTAAGACAGTAATCCAAGTGAGAGATGATAAGACTAGTCTTTACTACTATTCTGCCTTGGACACAGTACTGAATTTAAGTCAAAAGGTCAGAGAGAA
The DNA here is from genome assembly GCF_016433145.1 of Gracilinanus agilis. Taxonomy (NCBI): domain Eukaryota; kingdom Metazoa; phylum Chordata; class Mammalia; order Didelphimorphia; family Didelphidae; genus Gracilinanus; species Gracilinanus agilis. The sequence continues at coordinate 66,499,432 of NC_058131.1, read as the reverse complement.
AGAAAGGAAGGAAGGAAGGAAAGAAAGAAAGAAAGAAAGAAAGAAAGAAAGAAAGAAAGAAAGAAAGAAAGAAAGAAAGAAAGAAAGAAAGAAAGAAAGAAAAAGAAAGA